>NC_063367.1:21544905-21564322 GCF_021869965.1 Rhincodon typus | reverse complement strand
ACACATTCACACACACTAACACACCCACACACAGACACATTCACACACACTAGCACACCCACACACACACACATTCACACACACTAACACACCCACACACAGACACATTCACACATGCAAATTCACAAGTATACATACATGTACACAAACCGATGAACAAGGAACTAGAGTAGGCCACTCGGCCCTTCCAGCCTGTTCCACTATTCAATAAGATTGTGGCTGATCTGATTTTAATCTTAACTCTACATTCCTGCCTATCCCTGATAATATTTCATCCCCTTGGTCATCAGGAATCTATCTCCCTCTACGTTCAAAATGTTTAAAGATTCTGCATCCACTTTTCAGGAAGAGAATCCCAAAGACTTACAAGCCTCAGAGAGAAAAACATAATGCTTCCTTATCTCTGTCTTAAATGGGCAAGCCCTTATTTTTAAACAGTGACCCCATTTCTAGATTCTCCCACAGAAGGAAACATTCTTTCAACATCCACCTGGTCAGATCCTGACGGGATTTTATACGTTTCAGTTAAGTCACACCTCAGGCTCCTTTAAACTCCAGGGGATACAGACCTAGACTGTCCAGCCTTTCCTCATAAGGCAATCTGCTCATTCCAGGCATTAGTCTGGTAAACCTGCGTCCAACACATTAACATCCTTCCGTAAGTACAATGACTGATACAGTACACAATACTCCAGATGTGGTATAACTGGAGGATAACCTCCTTAATCTCATACTCAATAGCCCTCACAGTAAAGATTTTATTCGCTTTCCTGACTACTCGCTGTACCTGTGGGCTAACCTTCTGTGATTCATGTACAAGGATACCCAGATCCTTTGCATCTCACAGACCTGCAACCTCTCACCCATTTAGATAAAATGTTAAAACACGAAAGAACTACAGATGCTGTAAATCAAGGAACAAAAACAAAGTTGCTGGAAAAGCTCAGCAGGTCTGGCAGCATCTGTGAAGGAAAAATCAGAGTTAACGTTTCAGGACGGTGATCCTTCCTCACTGGACCTGAAACGTGAACTCTGATTTTTTTAATTCACAGATGCTACCAGACCTGCTGAGCTTTTCCAGCAACTTCTGTTTTTTGTTCTAGATAACATGTTTCTTTTCTATTTTTGGTGCCAGAATGGACAATTATACTCTTTCCCACATTGTAGTTGATTTGTCAGAGCTTTACCCATTCATGTGACAATATTTGTATCCCTAAGCAGATACAGATTGACATGGATATATTCACATTGACACACACACTCTTACAAGTAAGTGTGGCTAGAAAAAGACCTGATAAAGACATCTAACTGATTCTTTTCCCTCCTCCTTTAACTTGTTAACTTAGTTGCTAAAGTTAGCCTTTCCAGCACAGATACAGCATGACATTTTGTGTGGTTTGGAGGACCAAGGACATTTTACACATCATGCCTTTGCACGAGGAGTCACACTTAGGGCCACACCTCTGCTTCTCCTGTCCATGACCCTGTAGGTTCCTGACCTTCCAGTACCTGTCCAACTCCTTTTTAATCATATTTACCGAAACTGCTTCACCGTCCTGTCAGGCTGATAATGTCCCTTCCCACCAGTTCTTCCTGAAAGGGTTATCCAATTTGTCCCACTCCCCTACTGTCTCTCTCTCTCTCTTTCTCTGTGTCGGCACAGGGCTGACATTTTCTTCCCTTCCCCTTTGAAAAGTTCCAATTCGCATCTGCTCTCCTTTGCAGATCACATCAGCTCGCTGTGTAAAGAGAGACTGTGAAGGCAGCACACTGAGTTACATTACGGTTCCTGACTGAGTAGAAAAGGCAGTGCATGAGACTGTGAACAGCTGCTCAAGACTGATTCCTGTCTCAAGTTCACTTCGCAGATTCCAGACTGACAGCTTAATCTGATCTCGTCTCCTGTTCCAAACCTAAGATCTACAATTTGTTTCATTTTTGAATGATCAGACTGTCTAAACCTGTAAAGATAATTTATTAGTTCTGACAATAACAAATATTTCTGCATTTGCTGCCGCACAAAGGGACTGAATTTACAGCCTAGTAACACAGGCAGCTTTGAAAGCTCAGTCTGCTACAGCTCCCCTCAGTGCGATCCGACAGTTATGCGACTATCCCCCGCATTTCGGAGCTTCATCATTACTAAGCTACTGCTATGGTTAAAGTCGGGTGTAAGTTCAAGGCAAAACGGCATAGCAGACCGCGTCACCACAGCTCAGCAAATAAGTGCTCCAGGTTGTGGGTTCAAGTCTCATCCAGATCTGAGCTGATACTCCAGTGAAACACTGAAGAAGTGTTACATTGTCAGAGGTCCTGCCTTTCAGAAGAGACATTGTAACTGTGACTCCTCAATCTACTGATTTATGAGGATCTCATTTAAAGAAGGGCGCAATGAGGCCAGCATTCTTTCCTAAGCCATAAACAAAAATGTGAGCTGATCTCTAACGTTGTTGACTCTTTGAAATTCAATCTTGCTGCGTGTAAAATGGTGCAGTTTCCTTACACATCAACAGTGATTACACCTCAAAATAACTCACGGCGCAGAAAGAGCTTTGGCTCATTTCTGCAATAATCTCAATAAGGTTCTATTTAAATGCAAATCAAAGAACTTTTCGTATGGCCGACCATTCCAAACTGCTTTACAGGGAATCAGACAGCTCTGAGAAACAAGTATAAGCAATAAAAGAGGAGTGAAGCTACAGATGGGGAAGGTGGCCCTGGACCAGTTTAATAAGAGAACACAATGATGACTAAAACTTCACTCACCATCAATGAAATGGAGGTCAGGGACCGTGCACAGTGGATTACAACAGGAGAAGCCTGCAAGGACAGGGTGGAGTAAGATTTGAAGGATTCTAAAATAAGCCCAGGGATTTTGATAGGAAGTAGAAAGGTACTGGAGATTTGCAAGGCTGAGGGGGGAGTGATTGGAGTAACAGGCTGTTTGAGGAATTCTTTTCAAATTCCTTGATATAATAATAGAAGAGAGAATCAAAAGACTGTAAGACATAAGAGTAGAAGCAGGCCATTCAGTCCATGAGTCTTCTCCGCTCTTCAGTGAGATCACAGCTGATCTGATAATCCTTAATTCCGTTTCCCTACCTTTTCCTCATAACCCCTGATTCCCTTACTGATTAAAACAAAAATCTGTCGGTCTCAGCCTTGAATATAGTTCTAATCTAGCTTCAACAGGCCTCTGCAATAAAGAATTCCACAGATTCACCACTTTCTGACCTGGTATCACCTCCTTCATACCACAGAGTCTCAAGATCAAAGCATGAGAGAAAAATGCACTCGTAAGTAAAGTGGCAATGAAAGGCGCACAGTGATTTAAGTATGGTGCTGTGAAACAGACGAAAAGAAAGTGAGAGGGAGGTTTGGAGATTCACAGAATTGTACAGTCATTTGGCCCATCAAGTCTGTGTCAGCTCAGAGGTAGACTCATCCAATTTGAATTCCTACAAGCTTTACCTTTCAAGCGTTTATTCAATTCTGTTTTGAATGTCGTGCCTGTTTTCATTCCTCCCCCAGTAAATTCCAGATCTCAATAACCCACCGTGTATAAAAAGGGAACATTTTCTCATGTCACATCTAGCCTTTTCACTGTAAACCTGTGACACTGTTTATCGACCATCCTGCAACTGGATACAGCACCTCTTTATTTATCTTAACAAACTATTCATGATTCTATCAGCACTATCAATCCTCCACCTAATCTTCCCTCACCTAAAGGGAGCATTCCCGCTTCTGCAATCTCTTCACAGAAGTGAAGCCTTTCTTCCTGGTATCATTCTGGTAAAACTCATCTCTAATTTTTCCAGGGTGTTGAAATCCATTCTCAGATGAGAAGCCTAGAACTGAACACAGTTCTCTACCTGAACACGGTTCTCTACGTGAACACACTAACCATATTTTATAAAATATACTTCACTGATAAAGACAAAAATCTCAAATAATTAAATTTAAAAGCCTTTTCAAAGCATCCTAACACCTTCAAAGATTTGTGTGTGTACAACACACCCCAACTCTGTTTCTGCATCACCTTTGAAACCATATGGCATCATTCATATTGTTTCCCTTCATACTCCTGACAAAAAGACGTTGATTAAATGCAGAGAGAGTAGGACAAACAGAGAGCGGGAAAGAGATACAGAGGCAGGAAAACACATTATAGGTTGACTCTCAGGATAACAGCGTAAGGACAGATTAAGTTGAATGGGCCTATAATCTTTGGAGATTAGAAAAATGACAGGCAAACAGATTGAAATGTGTTCAGTTCTAAAGAGGGCTGCACACAGTCATGGAGTCATAGAGCTGTACAGCATGGAAACAGACCCTTCGGTCCAACTCTTCCATGCTGACCAGATATCCTAAATTAACCTAGTCTTACTTGCCAGCATTTGGCTCATTTTCCTCTAAACCCTTCCTATTCATGTACCCATCCAGATGCATTTTAAATGTTGCCATCGTACCCATTTCCACCACTTCCTCTGGCAGCTCATGCCATATACACACCACCTCAGCATGAAAAAGTTGCCCCTTAGGCCCCTTTTAAATCTTTCCCTCTCACCTTAAACCTATGACCTCTAGTTTTGGACTTCCCTACCCGGGGAAAAGACCTCGACTATTCACCCTATCCATGCCCCTCTTGATTTTATAAACTTCTATAAGGTCACCCCTCAGCATGTAATACTGGATATTGAGAAGCTGCTTCCCCTGCACTGGGCTGTGAGGAACATGGGGCCTAGTATCATCATAAGGGGTTCGCCAATCAAGACTGAGAGGGGAAGAAGTTTCTTCGTCCTAAGGGCTGGGAATTTTTGAGATGCTCCATTACGGAGGGTCCAGTTCCTCAGTTGCTGGGAATATTTAAGACTGAGGCCAATAGGACACTAACAGAATCAGGGCACATGGGAAGGGTGTGGGGATAGTGAAGTTGAGAAGAACATTCATGAACTTTTGAAATGGTAGAACTGCCTCAATGGGCCATTTGCCTCCAGCTGCTTCTACTTCTTATGTTCTTAGAAATACAAGCACACAATTAGGAGCAGGAGTCAGTCACGGCCCTGGAGCCTGGTCCATTATTAGACAAGATCATGGCTGATCTGATTGCAACTCAACTTTCATCTCAATGCCATATACACTTTGGTCGCCTTATCAATCATACATCTATCTAACTCAGCCTCAAGTATATTAAATATCCAGCCTCTCTGGGGAAAAAAACTCCACAGATTCACTACCCTCAGAGAGAAAAAAAAAACTCCTCCTGACTTCAGCTTTAAATGGAAGATCCCTTATTTTTAAACTATTTCCTCTAGTTTCAGACTCTCTCACAAGAGGAAACATCCTCTCAGCAACCACCCTGTCAAATCCTCTCAGGATCTGATATTTCAGTAAGATCATAGAATCTCTACAGTGTGGAAGGAAGCCAGTCAGCCCATCTAGTCCACACCCCACCTATCCCTGTGACCCTGCATTCCCCATGGCTAACCCACCTAACCTACACATCCCTGGACACTATCGCCTCTCATTCATCTAAACTCTACGAGATACAAGCCCACCTGACCAAACTTTGACCATAAGATAAAACCCCCATCCCAGGAATCAGTCAAATGAACTTTCTCTGAACTGTATTGAACGCAATCACATCCTCTTTAAATAAATAAAGAAAAACTATACACAGTACTCCAGCTAAGGGTTCAACAACACTCTGCACAACTGCAGTAAAATATCCCACTTTTTTATATTCCTTTCTCCTTCCATTTACCCTCCCAATCACCTGCTGTACGCATCCACCAACTGTATATAATTCATGAACTGGGACACCCAGATCCCTCTGTGCCCTGGAGTTCTACAATCCCCTACATTTAAATCAAATGAGGTTCTTTTGTTCTTCCTGCTGAAGAAGGCAAGTACATATTTTCCCACATCTTACTCTATCTGCCACAATTTTCCACTCTCACTTAACCTTTCTATATCCCTTTGCAAATATGGAATGGCTGTGAGATAGAGACATTGAAGAGAATTAGGCCTCACTGCAATTTTTTCACATTGGTGGAGGCAGAGTCTGAATGTCTTTAAGGCAGGGTCAGCGATATTCTCGACAATTAAGGGGGGAGGTGAAAGGTTATTGCAGGGGTAGCTGGGAGCGTGGGGTAATTAGATCAATCTTATGAGTGAGGTAGCTGGCTCGAGGGGCCGAATGGCCTCCTCCTGATCCTAATTCATTTGTAACTAGTTTGCTGTAAACTGCCAGTTAACTAGATTCTCATGAAATTGAATTAAAAATTAAGAAAATTAATTTCATTAATGAGTACTTTTCTCTGAAATCTCATTGCATGTGTGATCCATTAGATGTAACTGCATACTGCCTGAGGACTGTAATTGACATGCCTATCACCTCAGCTACAGGAATTTAAATCTATCTTGCACACACACCAAGGCTGAGAGGATCTGATTTCTGTGATCAATAATCAGATCTAAAGATGCCCATTGCATCATTTTATCAATGACTTCATGAGTCTTATTGATATTATGTGAGACATTTCATCAAGTGCTTGAGAAACATAACAAAAGAAAATCATAACTTGCATTTCTGTAGCATCTTTCACAATCCCCAGAATCCCAAAGTACTCTACAACTGACCAACAGCCTGCAAACAGCAAAGCAATAATGACCTCCCTCAGTCACATTGGTTAAAGGCTTGGCATTGGCCATGGTCCTAGGGAGAACTGTCATAGAATCATCGAATCCTTACGGCGTGGAAACAGGCCCTTTGGCCCAACAAGTCCACACCAACCCTGGGAGCATCCCACCCAGACTATCACCCTATAACCATCTAATCTACACATCCCAGAACACTACAGGCAATTTAGCATGGCAAATCCACCTAGCTGCACATCTTTGGACCACGGGAGGAAACCAGAGCACCCAGAGGAAACCCACACAGACACGGGGAGAATGTGCAAACTTCACACAGACAGTCACCTGAGGGTGGAATCAAACCCAGGTCCGTGGCGCTGTGAGGCAGCAGTGCTAACCACTGAGCCACCGTGCTGCCCTGTGCCCTCTCCCTTTCTTTGAATTATTGCCTTGGGATCTCTCACATGCACCTCAGAAGGCATCTGAAAGATTTCACACCCTGACAGTGATGTACACTTCCTCACTGGGAGAATCAGCCCAGATTGTTCCTGTCTCCTGAATTAGAATCTTCCCCTGGTATGGTCATCCCAACATTATTTTTGGATAACGATCGGGAGAGGAGCCTCTGGCTCATTTCTTTTCTCCTCCTCATCTAAAGGGGACTGAAGTCAATTTTCACTCAATTTGTGTCCCGTTTGAGATCATGTAACAGCACAGAGACTGGGACTTACACTTTCTTGTTCAAGATGATTTAGTGACACGAAAAGGAAGAAATCAGTCATTTTTATTCTCACTTTCCAGTGTTAAACATTTAGTTACTTTCTAGTTCATAATAATTCATGGTCATGTTTTTCTGTGAAAATAATGGGAGTGAGAATTCCGTAGACAGCCTGTCTAGTGGGAACCGTCACAACATTAAAGGTAAAGGGAAAATGAAAAGGTTTCAGCTGAGTATGGGAGCCTGAGCCTGAAGGTATCATCACAGGACACCCACTCTCTCAGTCTACACTTGGGAACAACTAAACACACTCGTTAGCATTCAGCACTAGAGATGTTCATTTTTAATCTCCATTTAAATGACGAGGCTATGGAGAGATACACCTGATATCCTGACTTGTGCTAGATCTCCCTCCCTGATATGTATTTCATTGGTAAGTGCACCGGCTTTTCAACAAACATCCTAACTCCTGCTGTGCCTCATCGCAAGCACCTGGAAGCTTTCGTCTACACATTACTGCAGGATAAGACACTGGTTTTGAAGGGGTTAATGTTCATGTTACATTGGCTCCACCCATAATACCGATGTACTACAGAGTCTGTGGGTAGAGACAGAGACCCCTACTCTAACTCTCAGAGGGTACACATGTGCCTGTATCAGCTGCCTAAGGTCCAAGCCATGAGGTCTGACCAAGTGAAGTTGTACTTAAAGCTATCCCATCAACACTGAGAAACCAAAAAGGACCAACACTTATAGTGCAAGACATCATCAGTGTTGATGGCTAGAGGGTGCAATCCTTCTGGGAGATAGTTTGAGCTTCTGGGAAAGAATGAATTCATAGAGTCATAGTGTTACACAGCTCAGAAACAGACCCTTCAGTCCAATTCACCCATGCCGACCAGACATCCTAAACTGATCTGGTCCCATTTGCCAGCACCTGGCCTATATTCCTCAAAAACCTTGCTATTCATATATATTCATATACCCATCCAGATGCTGTCTTGGTTCACAAAGGTTCTTTTCAGATTTGGTTAAATGTAGTTAAGAGAAGGCTTGACAACAGCAATTTGCTTAAATATGAACATTTATTGAGTAATAATAAAAAACAAAAAAGAAAGGAACATAAGAAGAATGTAAGTTATAGAATCCCTACTGCATGGAAACAGGCCAATCAGCCCATAAGTCCACACCACCCCTCCAAAAGCATCCCACCTAAATACATCCCCCTACCCTACCCTGTAACCCTATATTCCCCATGGCTAATCCACCTAATTTACACATCCCTGGACATTCTGGGGCACTTTAGCATGGCTAATGCACATAAACTGCACATCTTTGGACTGTGGGAGGAACCAGAGCAAACCCACGCAGCCATGGGGAGAACGTGCAAACTCCACACAGACAGTCATCCGAGGGTGGAATTGAACCTAGGTCCCCGGCACCATAAAGCAGCAGTGCCAACCACTGAGCCACCATGCCACCCAAAATTTACACCAAAAAACAGAGGAATGAAATAATAAGCCTCCCACCCTTCTGGCCATCAGGGACTCCTCGATTGATGACCGGTCTGGAGGCTGAGCTTGTTCCTGGCTCCATTCACGATTCCGGTCTGTGGTGGAGTTGAGTGAGTTGGAGTGAAATTCTCTCCCTCTCTAATACAGTGTAACAAACAGCCAGCACAAGGAAAGCAGATACAGAAGACAAATCACATCCACAGAAAAACAAGTTGCAGGTGCCAACTTTGGCCTGTGAAGGAGTGTTCACAGCATTCATCCAACGTCACGCAACTTGTCGAGTATCAAGTTTAGCCCTTCAGCCCATCCTATACAATCTATCTTCTCATGCAGCTGTTGAATATCGTGATTTGGCCCATCCTAAACATGTTCCTTTTAAATGTTGTAGTTGTATCCACCTCCACTATTCCTCTGGCAGTTCATTCCATACATACACCACCCTCTGCGTGAAAAAGTTGCCCTTCAGGTCCCTTTTAAATCTTTCCCCTCTTACCTTAAACTCTCCCCTACACTGGGGATTCACCTGGCTATTCACCTTATCCATGCCCTCATGAATTTATAAACCCCTATAAGGTCACTCCTCAGCCTCTGATGCTCCACATTATAAAGGCCTGGCCTAAATGGAGGTGTAGTGGACAGTGAAGAAGGTTACCTCAGAGTACAATGAGATCTTGATCAGTTGGGCCAATGAGCCGAGGAGTGGCAGACGGAGTTTAATTTAGATAAATGTGAGGTGTTGCATTTTGGAAAGGCAAATCAGGGCAGGACTTACGCACTTAATGGTAAAGGTCCTGGGGAGTGTGGCTGAACAAAGAGACCTTGGAGTTCAGGTTCACAGTTCCTTGAAATTGGAGTCACAGGTAGATAGGATAGTGAAGAAGACATTTGTTACGCTTGCATTAAATTGGTCAGTGCATTGAGTATAGGAGTTGGGAGGTCATGTTGCGGCTGTACAGGACATTGGTCAGGCCACTTTTGGAATACTGTGTGCAATTCTGGTCTCCCTGCTATAGGAAGGATGTTGTGAAACTTTAAAAGATTCAGAAAAGATTAACAAGGACGCTGCCAGGGTTGAAGGGTTTGAGCTATAGGGAGAAGCTGAATAGGCTGGGGCTATTTTCCATGGAGCTTTGGAGGCTGAGGGGTGATCTTATAGAGGTTTATAAAATCATGAGGGGTAAGGATAGGGTAAATAGAAAAGGTGTTTTACTTGGCATGGGGGAGACCAAAGCTAGACAGCATAGGTTTAAGGTGAGAGGGGAAAATTGAAAAGGGACCTAAGGAGCAACTTTTTCACACAGAGGGTGGTGCGTGTATGGAATGAGCTGCCAGAGGAAGTGATGGAGACTGGTTAATTATAGCATTTAAAAGGCATCTGGATGGGTACATGAACAGGAAGGGTGTGGAGGGATATGGGCCAAATGCTGGCAAATGGAACTAGGTTAATTTAGAATATCTGGTCAGCACGGACGAGTTGGATCAAAGGGTCTTTTTCCGTGCTGTATATCTCTATGACTCTATTCAGCCTCTCTGTATAACTCAAACCCTTCAATCCTGGCAACATCCTTGTAAATCTTTTCTGAACCCTTTCAAATTTTACCACAACTTTCCTATGGCAGGGAGACCAGAATTGAATGCAATATTCCAAAAGTGGCCTCACCAATGTCCTGTACAGCCACAATATGGCATCCCAACTCCTATGCTCAATGCACCAACAAATGAAAGCAAGTGTGCCAAATGCCTTCTTCACCACTCTGTCTACCTACATCTCCACTTTCAAGGAACTATGACCATGCAACCCAAGGTCCCTTTGTTCGGCAACACTCCCCAGGGCCCTATCATTAACTGTGTGAGTGACTTGGTTTGCCTTACCAAAATGCCTCACATTTGTCTTAATTAAACTCTATCTGCCACTCCTTGGCCCATTGGCCCACCTGATCAAGGACACAATTTACTCTGAAAAAACCTTCTTCACTGTCCATTACACTGTTGATTTTAACCTCATCTGCAAACTTACTAACCATTTTATTTCCTTTATTTGTTCACAGGATGAGGGCGTCACTGGCCAGGCAGCATTTATTGCCCATCCCTAATTGCCCAGAGCGCAGTTAAGAGTCAACTACATTGCTGTGGGTCTGGAGTCATATGTAGGTCAGACCAGGTAAGGATGGCAGTTTCCTTCCGTAAAGGACATTACTGAAGCAGATGGGTTTTTTCCAATCGACAATAAATTCATGGTCATCATTAGACTTTTAATTCCAGATATTTATTGAATTCAAATTCCACCATGGTGGGATTTGAAGCCAGGTCCCTAGAGCATTATCTGAGTCTGGATTAACAGTCTAGCAATAATACCACTAGGCCACTGCACCTCCCCCTCCCTTAATATTTACATCCAAATCATTTACTTAAATGGCAAAAAGCAGTGGACCCAGCACCAATCCTTGCTGCGCACTACTGGCCACAACCTTCCACCAACACCCTCTGTCTCCTAACTTCAGCCAATTTTAAACCCAGTTGGCTACCTCTCCCTAGATTCCATGTGATCTAACTCTGCTAACCAGTCTACCATGCAGAACCTTGTCAATTGCCTTACTGAAGTCGATATAGACATGGTCTACTACTCTGCCTTCATCAGTCTTCTTTGTCACCTCTTCAAAAAGCTCAATCAAGTTAGTGAGACATGATTTCAAATGCTCTAAGCTATGCTGACTATCCCCGATCAGTCCTTGCCTTTTCAAATATGTGTAAATCCTGTCCCTCAGAAACCCCTCCAACACTGTACCCACTGCAATTCCTTGTAGTAGATTGTATAATCAGTCTTAGATTCCACATCGGGAGGGTGCAGGGAGGAGGAACAGGTGATGGACAACCTATCACTGATGTTGAGCATTGCTGGTTTTGACGAAATTGTAAAACTGCAGTTCAGGTCACCACACTACAGGAAGGACCTGGAGCCTTTAGAGAGGGCGCAAAAGAAGTTTGCCGGGATGTTGCTTGAATTGGAGTATATTAGGTATAAAAAGGGATTGGACAAACTTGAATTGTCTTTGCTAAAGCATCGGAGGCTAAGGGGCACCCTGATAGAAGTATATAAACTTATGAGAGGCATGGATAGGGTGGATCTTCTTCCACCCTAGAAATCTTTTTCCCAGGGTGGAAATGTTAAATACTAAAGTACATAGGTTTAAGGTGAGAGGGAGAAGTCGAAAGGAGATGTGTGTGGTAAGTTATTTTACACAAAGGGTGGTAGGTATCTGGAACGTGCTGTCAAAAGAGGTGGTAGAAGCAGATTTCAACAGCAATGTTTAAGAGGCATTTAGGCAGACATATGTACAGGCAGGGAATAGAGGGATACAGACCATGTGCAGGCAGGTGCGATTAGTTTAGAATGGCATCATGGTCAGTGCAAAAACAGTGGGCCAAAGGCCCTGTTCCTGCGCTGCACTGTTCTATGTTGTAAGCATTCCATCCTGCAGCTATGACATCTCACACCATGAGCAGCAGAAGCAGTGACTTATCAATTGAATTATAATTAATAGGAAGACGATGTTTTAAATGGAGACAATCATTCCTTAGGTTTGTACTGGGCTGTTTGCCATGACTGCAGGATACACCACATAAACCTTATCAATCACATCGGAGTTAAAGATTGGCATCTCTCATGTTGAACTTATATATGGTCACTTTAGTGGTGGGACACTTTAAAGGTTTATTGAAAACAATTGTCTTAAATGATTGTCTATTAATTATTTATTGAACACCTCATGCATTTAATCCAATAAGTTATTAATGAAAGAGTGAGCTGAAAGAGTGACAGGTCATCAACAGAGAGAAATGAACAAGTGGGAAATGTATGCTGACTAAGAGATTGGCGCAGATTGAAAATGACTCCCTGGGTTATGGAGTCTTGTATAAATCACTGGAAATTGATCAAATTATGTTATCTCCAGCATCCTTTCATTGTACCACAGCATTTCCAATAGCTTCCTGGTACTCCATGACTTATTTTTATTCTTTGATGGAATATTAGTGTACTAGCAATATTTATTACCCTTGAAGTGGGGATATTTCTCAGGATAACTAAAGTCAATCACGTTGCAGTCACATGTAGACCAGACCAAGTTAGGATGGCAGATTTCCTTGCTTAAAGAGCATTAATGAACCAGGTGGATTCTTACAGCAACTAGGTAATCTCATGGTCACCATTACCAACCATAGCTTTATATTCCAAATGTAGTTAATTGACCCAGTTTCTTTGGTGGAGTTTGAACTCATGTCTGTGGTTCATTCGTCTGGATATTACCTCCGAAATATCTTTTACATTCACCGGAATGTTGGCTTAATGTCTTATGACCATCGAGAATGGTTTTAGTTCCAGATTTTATTGAGTTCAATAACCAATGGTATAAAACAGAGATTGCTGGAAAAGCTCAGCAGGTCAGGCAACATCTGTGAAGAGAAATCAGAGTTAACTTTTAGGATCTGATGACCCTTCCTCAGAGCTGATGGTAGCTAGGAAAATGTCGGTTTATATGCAGAAGATAGGGAGGGGGAGGGGGAGGGGGAGGGGGTAAGGGGTAAATGACAGGTAGGGATAGAGCCCAAAGAGAGGGAAGAGCAGATTGGCAGACAAAGGAGTTGTTAATGATCTGCCTAGGAGGGTGAATAGCTGTTAATGGGGACTGTTAGTGACTAACAATAGGTAGTGTGTAATGGCAGGCTATGTGGTAACAAGGCCTGGTGTGTGGGGTGGAGGTCTGGGACATGGGAGAGTTTAGGCCCTAAAATTATTGAATTTGATATTGAGTCGGAGGGCTGCAGGGTCCCCAAGTGGAAAATGAGGTATCATTCTTCCAGCTTGTGCAGAGCTTCGCTGGAACATTGCAACAAGCCAGAGACAGAGATGTTGACCAGGGAGCAGGGTGGTGTGTTAAAGTGGTGCTGACTCAATCAGAGTTAAGTCTGATTTTTCTTCACAGATGCTGCCAGACCTGCTGAGCTTTTCCAGCAATTTTTGTTTTTGTTCCCGATTTACAGCATCCACAGTTCTTTCGGTTTTTAACCAAAGGTATAACCTTACCAATGGTTGGATTTGAACCCATGTTCCCAAAGAACAAAGAATAAAGAAAATTACAGCACAGGAACAGGCCCTTTGGCCCTCCAAGCCTGCACGGACATGCTGCCTGTCACAACTAAAACCAATCTCTGGGACCTCCCCTGTAGCCAGTGAGGATACAAAGATTTCCCTCAAGGCCCCAGCAATTCCCTCCCTTGCCTCGCTCAATATTCTGGGGTATATCCCATCAGGCCCTGGGGACTTGTCTACCTTAATGTTTTTCAAGACCCCCAACACCTCCTCCCTTTTGATCTTAACATGACCCAAACTATCTACACACCCTTCTCCAGACTCATCATCCACCAAGTCCTTCTCTATGATGAATACTGACACAAAGTATTTATTTAATACCTCACTCATTACAGGAATGTGCCAGTCCTGAGTTGCCAGCAATTTACAGTTGAAAGCCTCCCACATACCAGATGTTGATTTGCCCTCAAACATCTGCCTCCAATCTACATTCTTCAGTTCCTGCCTAATATTGTTGTAATTAGCATTCCCCCAATTTAGCACCTTCACCTGACAACTACACCTATTTTTAGCCATCGGTACCTTAAAGCTTACTGAATTGTGATCACTGTTCCCGAGCTGCTCCCCTACTGAGACGTCGACCACCTGGCCATGCATTCCCCAATACTAGGTCCAGTACAGCCCCTTTCCTAGTTGGACTATCTACATACTGTTTCAAGAAGCCCTCCTGGATGCTCCTTACAAACTCTGCCCCATCCACGCCTCAAGCACTAAGTCTGTCCTAGTCAATATATACGAAGTTAAAATCACCCATGACAACAACCCTGTTACTTTTACATCTTGCCAAAATCTGCCTACATATCTGTTCTTCTATCTCCCGCTGGCTGTTGGGAGGCCTATAGTAAACCCCAAACACTGTGATTGCACCCTTCCTGATCCTGAGTTCTACACATATTGTCTCACTGTATGAGCCATCCATGGTGTCCTCCCACAGTACAGCTGTGATATTCTCCTTAACAAGTAGTACAACTCCTCCACCCCTTTTATACCCTCTCTATCCCGCCTGAAACATCTGTATCCTGGAACGTTAAGCTGCCAATCATGTCCCTCCCTTAACCAAGTCTCTGTAATAGCAAAAACATCATAGTTCCAAGTACTAATCCAAGCTCTAAGTTCATCTGCCTTACCTGTTACACTTCTCACTTTGAAACAGATGCACTTCAGTCCACCAGACCCGCTTTGATCAGCAACCACACCCTGCCTGCTCTTCCTCTGAGTCTTATTGACCCTATTCTCTCGTTCCCTTTCAGTCCATTCACTTTGCATTGATTCCCACACCCCAGCCAAGCTAGCTTAAATCCTCCTGAGTGACACCAACAAACCTCCCAGCCAGAATATTTGTGCCCCTCCAGTTTAGATGCAACCCGTCCTTCTTGTACAGGTCCCTCCTGCCCTGGAAGAGATCCCAATGGCCCAGATAACTGAAACCCTCCCTCCTACACCATCTGTTTGACAACGTGTTGAGCTGTACTATCCTCCTATTTCTGGCACGTGGCACAGGGAGTAATCCCGAGATTACAACCTTGGAGGTCCTGCTCTGTAACTTTCTACCTAACTCGCTGAATGCTGCTGCAGGACCTCATCTCTCATCCTAACTATGTCGTTAGTACCAATATGGACCACAACCTCTGGCTGTTCACTCTCCCCCTTCGGAATGCTTTCTGTCCGTTCAGAGACATGCTGGACCCTGGCACCAGGGACGCAATACCCCATCCTGGAGTCTCTTTTACGTGCACAGAAGCGCCTGTCTGTACTCCTAACTGTACAGTCCCCTATAACTACTGCTCTAGTGCCCTTTGTCCTTCCCTTCTTAATAACAGAGCCAGCCGTGGTGCCACCAGTCTGCCTGCTGCTGCTGTTACCCCCTGATGGGTCACCCCTCCAACAGTATCTAAAACGGTATACTTATTAGAGAGGGAGACAACCACAGGGGGTTCCTGCCCTTTCTAGCGGTCACCCATCTATCTGCCTGCACCTTGGGTGTCATCACATCTCTGAAACTACTCTCTATGACGCTTTCTGCCACCCTCATGCTCCTAAGCGCATCCAATTGCCACTCCAACCTATCCATGCGGTCTGTGGGGAGCTGCCATTGGGGGCACTTCCTGCAGATGTAGTTATCCTAGACACTTGAAGCATCGCGGATCTCCCACATCTCACAAGTGCTGCACTTAACCCCTCTGACTGATCTTTCTATCCCCAATCAAGCTGTTTAGGAAAATTTATTAAACACTTACCGTTACATATCGCTGCGAATACCCGAGGTCGGTCTTCCCTCCCTCACTCACCTTCCCAGGATGCTCCCTGGATCTCTCCCTTTCCCTTTGCTTCTGGTCCTCACAGTGATGTCTATATTTTTTTTTTTGTTTAGAGGAGGAGGTAGGGAGGGAAACACTGAGGAACTGTCACTTGACAACAGCCCCTCCACAAACCACCTCCTGGGAGCAGTGACTACACTGATGCAGATCTTCCCCACATCAGCCAATCAGCATCACCTCTCTGCTGGCCTCTTCCAGGAGTTTTAGGCTGGGGATCTGGATTGCTAATCCAGTGACATATGAACAATAAGACCTCAGGGGCAAAAGTCCCTTGACCCTGCTACATCATTTTAGATTATAGCTGGTCATTTCCCTCAATACCATTCCACCTACTATCCCCATATCCCCTGATGTCCATAGTCACTAGAAATGTATCAATCTCTGTCTAGAACTTACTTAATGATTCAGCGTCTACAGCCCTCTGGGGTAATGACATTATCACTATGCCATCATTTCCTTCCAATTAAATTGTACTAATGCCCTGTTATATTACAGCTCATTCCTTTGAGGCTGTTCTGAAATATCAACGAGTGAGTATATGTACCTCAGGGACAAGTGGTTAGTTGTGAATCCAGCAGCAAACGCCTACTAGTGGCACAAGTAAATCATTGCCCCTAGAAGATCTAGCTCCAAATTATTATTTTTACAAATAGAGCTCAGATCCCTCACAGAATAGGTCCCAGCCCTGTACAGCGTACAACATGCCAGAGGGTAGGAGCAACACCTCCAGGCATGACCTACCCGTAGAACCAAGATCAATGAGTCTTCCATCATCTCCACTGCACACCCCCTGCTTCCCTGAAGTACTGCCAAATCCTTTAGTTATGAGGACAGAGTAAAGGAAGTGGGACTTTTCACACTGGGCTGTAGAAAGTTTAGAGAACCATCAGATATCGATGTTCCACCAAGCAATAGGTTTGGAGAAAGTGAACACAGAGGGCTATTAGAACATAAATTGCAAACAGAGATGGATGCAAAGACTATAATATATTTTAAAAGGGAAGCAGATAATTATGTTGTAATTGAGAAAGGGAGAAGGGTATTGGGAATGGTAGGAAAATGTTATAAGGTGGACATCTCTACCAGTGAGTTGAAATCAGCAAGATAAGCCTAATGCTGCAGAGTTCTCTGATTTTATCCTACCTTCGTCGCACACGTGTACTACTCCCCTCATGTACACCCCCACACACATATAAACACGTATAAAGACATTGTTACCCCTTGCACATAATCACTGTCATTACATTTACATCACAGCCAACCTCTTCCTGATATCTACCCCAATTTACTTCCCCACTTCCAGGAACAGAAACTGTAGGAGGAATGATTCATTGACTTTAACAGAGGCTGCCAGAGAGGAAAGATATTGAAGCATTGTTTTGAAGCAGCAAATCCCACATGTTCTGAGCTCACAAGCAAACAAGACCTAGATACCGTAAAAACAGGAAATATTCATGACAGGACAAGTTGCCGTCAGCGCCTTCACACATTCTAACAATGAACATTCTCACCATGAAGTGGGGGAGCAGGAGCTTGAGCCAGGGTATTATAAATGGAGCACGGTGAAGAATTTTCAGAGTTTGCACTGGGCTGTTTAGAACATAGAACATAGAACATAGAACAGTACAGCACAGTACAGGCCCTTCGGCCCACGATGTTGTGCCGAACTTTTACCCTAAACCTAAGGTCTATCTAACCTCCACCGCTACCTTATACTATCATCCATATGCCTATCTAATAGCCGCTTAAATGCCCCTAATGAGGCCGACTCCACTACCCTCTCTGGCAATGCATTCTACGCCCCGACCACTCTGAGTAAAGAACCGACCTCTGACGTCCCCCTGTATCTACCTCCACTCACTTTAAAACCATGTCCCCTTGTAAAAGCTACCTCCACCCTGGGAAAAAGTCTCTGG
The DNA here is from genome assembly GCF_021869965.1 of Rhincodon typus. Lineage (NCBI taxonomy): Eukaryota > Metazoa > Chordata > Chondrichthyes > Orectolobiformes > Rhincodontidae > Rhincodon > Rhincodon typus. The sequence goes on along the minus strand of NC_063367.1, from coordinate 21,546,065 downwards.
CTGTCTACTCTATCTATACCTCTGATCATTTTGTACACCTCTATCAAGTCACCTCTCATCCTTCGTCGTTCCAAAGAGAAAAGCCCTAGATCTCTCAACCTTTCCTCGTAAGACCTTCCCTCCATTCCAGACAACATCCTGGTAAATCTCCTCTGCAACTTTTCCAACACTTCCACATCTTTCCTGTAATGAGGCGACCAGAACTGGACACAATACTCCAGATGTGGCCGAACCAGGCTTTTGTATAGCTGGAGCATAACTTCACGACTCTTGAACTCAGTCCCTCTATTAATGAAAGCTAACACACCATACGCCTTCTTAACAACTCTATCCACCTGGGTGGCAGCTTTCAGGGAACTGTGAACATGAACCCCAAGATCCCTCTGCTCCTCCACACTGTCAAGAATCTTTCCATTAACCCTGTATTCTGCTTTCAAATTTGTCCTTCCAAAATGAATCACCTCACACTTTTCAGGGTTAAACTCCATCTGCCACTTCTCAGGCCAGCTCTGCATTCTATCAATGTCCCTTCGTAACCTAGAACAGCCCTCCGCACTGTCCACAATGTGACCCACATTTGCGAATTTGCTAATCCACCCTTCCACTCCTTCATCCAAATCATTTACAAAAATCACAAATAGAAGAGGACCCAGAACAGATCCTTGTGGTACACCACTCGTAACTGAGCACCATGTTGAATATTTTACATCCACTACCACCCTTTGTCTTCTAAGGGTCAGCCAATTCTGAATCCAATCTGCCTCTTTTCCCCCTATCCCATGCCTCCTTACCTTATGCATGAGCCTACCATGGGGTTTAACTGGTGGGATGCTACAGTAGAGAGGTGTTGTACCAGTCATGGTCAGAATTATTAGTTCCTTACTGTAGACTCCCATTGAACCACTGAGCAGTAAAGAATCAGACTCATCACAGTCAGTGTAAGTGGTAGTGAAAACCGTACCTTCAGGTCAGAACACACTCACCATCTCATTTTGCGGATCTGAAGTAGGAAGCTCTATCCACTCCCCCAGACTCATAAACCGCACTGCTCGAGACACAAGTCCCACCATCTCACTCGATCACACACACACATACACACACACATTGTTCCACTCTCAGATACCAGCCCCACCCATCTCTCTCTCTCTCACACACACACA
>NC_063367.1:21536728-21544895 GCF_021869965.1 Rhincodon typus | reverse complement strand
ATTCTCAGATACCAGCCCCACCCATCTCTCTCTCTCTCACACACACATTGTCCCATTCTCAGATACCAGCCCCACCCATCTCTCTCTATCTCACATACACACATTGTCCCATTCTCAGATACCAGTCCCACCCATCTCTCTCTCTCTCTCATACACACACACATTGTCCCATTCTCAGATACCAGCCCCACCCATCTCTCTCTCTCTCACACACATATTGTCCCATTCTCAGATTCCAGCCCCACCCATCTCTCTCTCTCATACACACACACACATTGTCCCATTCTCAGATTCCAGCCCCACCCATCTCTCTCTCTCATACACACACACACATTGTCCCATTCTCAGATACCAGCCCCACCCATCTCTCTCTCTCTCACACACACACCTTGTCCCATTCTCAGATTCCAGCCCCACCCATCTCTCTCTCTCTCACACACACACACATATACACACACACACACACACACATACACACACACACTCACATACACACATACACACACACACACACAGCCACGCTCTCAGCTGATTTTTAGACTAAACCTGACCCAGCCTTGAATTACAACAATCAGAGGTGGTTTTACATTGTGAAGAGAAATAATGCTGACCATGAAACATTATCTAATGGTTATCTAGAGATAAAGCATGTTTCTTGGTGTTTGGATGTGTATCTTAGGGAATGCTCTGTAGAAAGCTGTTATTGCAGTTTATTTTAACCTTCTACACCATGTATATTTAAGGCTGGGGTAGGAATAGTCGTGAGTAACAATGGAGTAACAGGTTATCAAAGCTTGGGTGGAAATGGGGAGTTGAGGCTAGAATCGGGTTAACCATGATTTTACTGAAGGACAGAGCAGGCCTGAGGAGCCAAATGGCCTACTCCTGCTCCTATTTCCAATGTTCACGTGTCATACACACAGTGACAAACTGCTGGCATTAGTTTTACCGACAGCCTGCCTTTCACTGAGGATGTACAATGAGGGCTTCGGAGAGAAGGCTTTTTTTGGCTTCCATTCTACCTATGTCTCTGAGCGACTCTGAGCTCCATTCCCTGCAAACGTAGGAATGCACAGCCCTCTGCTGACCAACCCGGTATTTACATCCATCACAACTGTACCATTCAAAACATTCAGACCAATTTCAACCAGCGAGATGTCCACCTCTTAAATTGTGTCACAGCCACATTTTCACCGCTTTTCTCTTTGCACAATACTTTTATAATTCTCCATCACCGAACACAGCTCATTCTCACACTCTCACCCAAGTTGTGGTTCCTACTCAAATTCCAGGGTGTCGAACATTAAAGCTGAATATGACAGTCCAGCACAGCACTGTGGGAGTGCCATGCTGTCAGAGGGTCAGTACTGAGGGAGGGAGCACCACACTGTCAGAGGGTCAGTGCTGATCCTCCAAACTCACCCCTCCACCCTATCCCTGCATTTCCTGTGACTAATCTACTTAGCCTGCACATCTTTAGATTGTGGGAGGAAACCGGAGCACCTGGAGGAAACCCACACAGACACGGGGAGAACATACAAACTCCACACAGACAATCGCCCAAGGGTGGAATCAAACCTGGGTCTTTGGTGCTGCAAGGCAGCAGTGCTAACCACCAAACCACTGTACTTTGCACTTGAAACAGACTATGCAGGAACAGAAATCAGGATGGAGAATGTGATAGTCTTAAACAAATCATCTTTGTGATGTGGGAGGTATTGGAAATTTAAAATCGGCTTAAAAGTGGATAAATCCCCAGGCATGTGTGACATATTCCAGGCTGCTATGGGAAGCAAGGGAAATAATTGCAGGGGCTCCTGTATCAATTTTCCATTTCTCTCTGGGCTAGAGGACAGATAATGTGGCAGAGATAAACCAGGAAATGCTAGGTCAGTGAGTCTAAAATCTGTGGTAGGGAAATTACTGGATAAAATTCTGAGGGACAGAGTTAATCTACACTTGGAAAGTCAAGGATTGGTCACAGATTGACAGATTGGTTTTGTCAGGGAAGATGATGTCCAACAAATATGATTGAATTTTTTTTAGAAGGTTTTGAGGTTTGTAGATGAGGGTGTTGCAGTGGATATGGTCTACATGGATAACAAGGTGTAGAGCTGGATGAACACAGCAGGCCAAGCAGCATCAGAGGAGCAGGAAAGCTGATGTTTGAGGCCTAGACCCTTCTTCAGAAATGGGGGAGGGGAAGGGGATTCTGGAATAAATAGGGAGAGAGGGGGAGGCGGATAGAAGATGGATAAAGGAGAAGATAGGTGGAGAGGAGACAGACAGGTCAAAGAGGCGGGGATGGAGCCAGTAAAGATGAGTGTAGGTGGGGAGTTAGGGAGGGGATAGGGGATTCTCCTCTAAATCTTCTATCCGCCTCCCCCTCTCTCCCTATTTATTTCAGAATCCCCTTCCCCTCCCCCATTTCTGAAGAAGGGTCTAGGCCCGCAACGTCAGCTTTCCTACTCCTCTGGTGCTGCTTGGCCTGCTGTGTTCATCCAGCTCTACACCTTGTCATCTGAGGAATGAGGTTGTTTGACAATAGAACCTTTACACTTTCCAGCAGGGGTCAGTAGATAGCAATCAGATATTGAGTTTGAGCCTGTAACTGAATCCCAGATATCTGTTGTATTCTATGTATAAAGTATCTGAAACTCTCAGTTAGGTTCAGGTCTATCACTTTCTCCAATTATTCCTTGTACAGATCTTCTGATTTGAAACATCGGTCCATGCCTGAAGAACTTTTACTTCAACACCAGTGGAGTTCACAGCATCACAGAATTGTTACAGAGCAGAAGGAGTCCATTCAACCCATCATGTTTGTGCTAACTCTCCAAATCAGCTACAATAAACCAAAGAACTGCAGGTGCTGGAGATCTGGAACAAACAAAAGCAGAAACGGATGGAGAAATTCAGCAGGTCTGGCTGCGCCCATTGAGAGAGAAACAGAGTTAATGCTTCAAGTCCTGATCTGAAGAAGGATCATGGATCCCTGATCATTAACCCTGTGAGCTGTTCACTTCAAGCCTTCCCCATCTTCTCCCTGTGACCATGCACTTTCCTCCTTTTCTGAGGAAGCTGCATTCATTGGCCCTGCCTCCAGCACACTCTCAGGGAGGCAGCACATTCCAAATCCTAACCACTCGCTACATGAAGACGTTTTTACTCCTGTCTCCTTTCAGTCTTTTGCTAATTGCTTTATATCTATACCCTTTTGGCTCTCAGTCCCTCCACTAATGGTAATCGTTTCTCCCTTTTTCTTCTGTACAAACCCCTCACAAGTTTGAACACCTGTATCCAATCTCCTCTTCTCTTTTCCAAGGAAAGCAGTCCCAATATTTTCATTTTATCCATGTAACTGCAGTTTCTGAACTCTGGAACTCTGGATTCTTCTAGTGAATCTTTTCCCCACTCTCTTTAATACCTTCACAAATTTCCTCAAGTGTTGTGCCAGAACTGAACTCCAGTTGAGGGTGAACTTTTTTTTTGTAAGTTTCACACAACATCATTGATCTTGTACCCAATGATCTTATTAAGGAAACCTAGGATGTTGGCTGCTTTATTAACTGTTCTTGTAATCTGACACCTTCATGAGTTTATGGTCCAGGTCCCTCAGATCCTGTATCACCTTAAGAGATATATTTTACCTTTTATCTCCATGTTCTTCCTCCTCAACTGAACCACTCTCTATTGCTCCTTATTGAACTTCATCTGTCACCTGTCTGCCGATTCTATCAACTTGTCTATGACCTTTAAAGAGTCAACATTATCCTCCTCACAGTTCACAATGCAACTCAGTTTCAAATCTTCTCCAGATTTTGGAATAGTGCCGTGTACAGTGAGCTCTAGTTCATTAATATATAATCAGCAAGAATAAGGGTCATGTAAAAGTACAAATTAGGGGCAGGAGAAGGCCACTTAGCCCTCAAACATGCTCTGTCATTCAATAAGATCATGGCTGATCTGATTACTCCACATTCCTGCCTATCTCAGATAACCTTTTATCCTTTTGCTTATCAATAGTTTATCTACATCTGCCTTAAAAATGTTCAAGGATCTGCTTCCACTGCCTTTAGAGGAACGTAATTCTAAAGATTACCAGTTCAATTCATCAGCCATCTCCTTATTCTCTGGACTTACTTTCAATTGGACAATGCTCACTTATTAATACTTTGTAAAAATCTATATACCCTCTGCTTTTATATTTCCAGCTAGTTTTCCCTTCTACTCAATTTTTTCATTTCTTATTAATCTTTTAATAAGCCATTCTTTGTTTTTTACATTAAGTCCAATTTACTGATCTGCCAGATATCTTTGTGCAATTATGTTTCTATTTAAGTTTGGTATTAGCTTTAACGATTTTAATTATCTGCAGGTGGAGGCTCCACTCCTTAGAATTTTTCTTTCTAGTTGGAATGTATCTACCTCTGTGTATTCTGAGCTATCCTCCTAAATGTCTGCCATCACATCCCTATTGACTTATCCCTTAACCTCATTTTCCTATTCACTTTAGCTGGCTCAGCTTTCAGTCTTGGACTCCCTGTTCTTTGCTTCAAACTGAATATAAGATTCAATCATTTTATGGTCAATGCTGCCTTGGGGACCTTCACTAAGTGAACAGAATTAATTTTGTCTCATTGCCCAATACCAGATCTAAAATTGCCTGCCCTCTGTTTGGCTCCAGAATGAGCTGTTCTAAGAAACTATCCCTAAAACATTCTACACACAATTCATCTGAGCCTATCTGATTATTCCAGAGTAGATCTAGATTAAAACCCCCATCATTATTGCCATACTTACCTTAAAGGCTGCCATTATATCTTCCTTTATACTCTATCCTGCTATGTCAGTGCTTGTACACCATACTTACAAGTGATTTCTTAACTTATAATTTCTCAGCTGTACCAAAACCTCTTGTACATCCTGGTTTCCTAAATGTTGACTATCCCTTTCTATTGTGTTAATTCATCATTAATTAATCATCTTCATGACACCATTAATGTCATCATGTCCATAAGGACCCTCACCAACTTTTATAGATGCACATTGAAAGCATTCTATCTGGATGCATAGCAGCTAGGTTCAGCTTTGTCCAGGACCCTGAGAAACTACAGAAAGTTGTGAACACAGCCCAGACCATCATGGAAGCCAACCTCCCATCCATGGAGTCCATTTACACGTCCCGTTGCCAAGGAAAGGCAGCCAACATCATCAAAGACCCCTCCCATCCCGGTAATACTCTCTTCTAACCTCTTCCGTCAGACAGAAAACACAGAAACTTGAACACACACACCAACAGGTTCAAGAACAGCTTCTTCCCTGCTGAATAGACCTCTCAAATTTCAAATTTAATGTTGATCTTGCTTTGTGCACCTCCTGTGCAGCTGCAACTCTGTATGCCTCGCTCTGTCCAAGCACCCAATGATCTGTATGTGTTTGTATGTTATGATCTGCCTGTACTGCACACAAAAGAAATTTTTCACTGTACTTAGGTACATGTGACAACAATAAAACCAAATAAATGAATTAATTAACAGAGCCACCTTCCCCTAGTTTATATGCCCCCTGTATGTCATTGGCCCTGCAACATCCAGGTCCCCACCACCCTGCAGCTATGTCTCTGTAATGGCTATCAGATCCCCTTTCCTTCTGTTTGGTCCATCACTTCAATCAGTTTGTTTCAAATGTTGCCTACATTCAGACAGGGAGCTTTTAGTTCTGTCCTTTTATTATGTTTGTCACCTCTCTCCTTTTCTGTTGATTCACCCTTAGATTTGTACTTTTTGTTCACTCCTGTCACAATCTGTTGCCCGTTTCCTTTACAAACACCTGTCTAACATACCTAGTTTCTGGCCTTTCAACCATTGCATCTTTTCAAATTTGATCCCTTTACCCTTCTATTTAGCTCAAAACTCTCTATGCCTCCCAAATTATGCAGCTCATTTGAACATTGGTCCTGAAATAGGTCAGGTGTAGACCATCCCATCACTAGAAATGTCATTTCCCCATATTCGTGCAAGTCCCCCACAACCTTCACCAGTCTTTGAGCCACCCCACTCATTCATTTCTCTAATCTGATTTGCTTTATGCCAATTTGCACATGACTCAGGTATAAACCCAGAGAGATTACAACCTTTGCGGTTCCTACATGCTGCAGCCGCAACTTATCATTAATGTGTCCTAAATGTATTTTAATCGACTACTTTATTATTTTATTCAATTAATTATTTTCCTTTTCATATATATTTTATTAACCTTACCACCAACTCCCATACAATTTTGCATGCTGGGTACAGAGTAGGCTTTAATTACTTAACAAAAACTAACCAAACAGCAAGCATCAACCGAGCCACCACCACCCTCCTCCACTTGGAGCTTGTCCTCACCCTCAACAACTTCTCTTTCAACTCCTCTCATTTTCTTCAGGTCAGAGGGATGGCCATGGGTATGCCAGTTATTCCTGTCTCTTCTTGGGGTACATGGAATATTCCTTGTTCCAGTCCTATTCCTGACCCCACGCACAACTCTTTCACCAAAAATCAATGATATCATCGATGCTGCTTCCCTATCTCATCCAGAATTGGAAAAGTTCATCAATTTCACTTCCAATTTCCACCCTGCTCTCACTTTCACCTGGTCTACCTCTGACTCCTCCCTTCCCTTCCTCGACACTTCTGTTTCCATTTCTGCGGATAGACTGGCCACTAATATCCACTACAAACCCACTGACTCCCACAGCTACCTGGATTATACATCCTCACACCCTGCTTCCTGTAAAGACTCCATCCCATTCTCTCAGTTCCTCCGTCTCCGTCGCATATGTTCAGATGAGGCCAACTTCGACAAGGGAGCCTCCGAAATGTCCACCTTCTTCCTCAACCGAGGATTCCCCAGCTCCATGGTCAACAGGGCCCTTAACCAGGTCTGACCCATCTCCCGCACTTCCGCCCTCACCCCTTCTCCTCCCTCCCGCAACAGCGATAGGCTTCCCATTGTCCTCACCTACCATCCCACCAGCATCCACATCCAGAAGATCATCAGACGCCATTTCCGCCACCTCCAGTGAGATCCCAACATCAGACACGTACTCCCCACCCCTGCCTTGTCCGCCTTCCGCAGGGACCATTCCCTCTGGTCCACTCTTCCCCCAACACCTCCCCACAGCCCTACAGCAACTTCCCCTGTAACCGGCGAAGGTGCAACATCTACCTATTTACCTCCTCCCTCCCCAGTAACCAAGAGCCTAAACATACCTTCCAGGTAAAGCCACACTTCACCTGCACTTCCCAGAATCTAGTCTACTGCATTTGCTGCTCACAACGTGGTCTCCTCCACGCTGGGGAAACGAAGCGTAGGCTGGGTGACCGCTTCGCAGAACACCTACGTTCTGCTCGCAAAAAAGACCCTGAACTATCTGTTGCCTGCCACTTTAACGCACCACCCTGCTCCCTGGCCAACATCTCTGTCTCTGACTTGCTGCAGTGTTCCAGTGAAACCCAAATCAAGCTGGGAGAATAACACCTCATTTTCCATTTGGGGACCCTGCAGCCCTCCGGACTCAATATCGAGTTCAATAATTTTAGGGCCAAAACTCTCCCATGTCCCAGCCCCTACCCCACACACCAGGCCTTGTAACCACATAGCCTGCCATTATATGCTACTGATTGTTAGTCAATAACAGTCTCAGTTAACAACTATTCACCCTCCTAGCCAGATCATTATCAACTCCTTTGTCTGTCCAACTGCTCTTCTCTCTCTTTGAGCTCTATCCCCACCTATCATCTACTCCTTGCCCCTCCCTACCCTATCATCTCTGTATAAACCGACATTTTCCCAGCTACCATCAGTTCTGAGGAAGGGTCACCGGACCTGAAACGTTAACTCTGATTTTATTTTTCCTTCACAGATGCTGCCAGAGCTTTTTCCAGCAACTTCTGTTTTTGTTCCTCTCCTGCTGCTGTTGGCTTTCTGAGTGAGCCCTGCTCTCCTACACACCTCCCAGGGTCCACCACCTCAACGTGGACTGGCCTCAGGCGATGTCCTGCACAGCTCCCCCAGACAGAGCCCGATCAAACTGGCCATTACAACACATTCAGATTAAAATGAAGGGTTGGGGCGGCGAGTGTGTGTGGAGAAATTCAAAAGGAGTTCTACTGACCAGTAA
>NC_063367.1:21487724-21535224 GCF_021869965.1 Rhincodon typus | reverse complement strand
CCACTTCTGTCTCTTTTTGCTCCTCACACTGTTCACTTCCCCTTGTTTTCTCTTTTTTTTCATTTTTCTGTGGGATGTGGATGTCACTGCCTGGACCAGCATTTATTGCCCGTGCCTAGTTGCCCCTTGAGAAGGTGGGGGTGAGCTGCCTTCTTGAATCGCTACGGTCCATGTGCCGCAGGTAGACCCACAATGCCCTTAAGGTGGGAATTCCTTTTCTCATTTAAGCAGCAACTCCAACCCCGCAGTCACTTATCTCACCAATAACCAACCAATCCAACCTTCAAACTTCTAATCACACACTAGTCATGAGCAGATGGTAAACTACAGGACCTCCCACATCCTCAAATCAAAGCAAAGTCGTCCAAGGGGTGGGAAATCTGAAATCAAAAGAGAAGGTGGTGGAGAAACTCAGCTGGTCTGGCAACATCTGTGGAGAGTGAAACAGAGTTAATGTTTTGAATCCAGCGACCCTTCATCAGAACTTCAGAAGAACCATATTGGATTCAAAACACCAACTCTGTTTCTCCTTTCACCAAAGCTGTTAGTCAGTTGAGTTTCTCCAGGATGGTCTGTTTTGCTCAGCCTCAACTGGCTTCCTTTAGACTTCTTCCCTCCACAATTCTCTCAAATATGTTTTGTTTGTTTTTAAAATTTGAACATTTCTTTGATATAAAGAGGAAGCACACAGTTTTTTTTGTCACTGCCCTCTTCCTCGCTCCCTGTCTCACTGGTGTCAGTAATTATGATAGCTATCCTTACTATCTGAAAGAGAAACAGGAGTGAGAAAATATTCTGGTTCCAGTTTGAAACAGGCTTTGAATTTTCAAAATTGAATTCACATTACCATGAGCAAAGATACACTCTTTCTCTCTAAAGTAGGTTCTGAAGGTCATAGAACATAAAACAAGGGTGGGAGCAAATTCCTGCAGGTGCTGGAACCTATACTGAAGACAAAAAATGCGGGAAATCAGGCAGCATCCATGGAGAGAGAGCAAACTAACCTTCGAATCTAGATGACTCTTCATTAGAGCTCAGACTTATGTTCAATTGAGTACCACATCTCTTCAAGGAATGGCTACCCTGAAGAGGTTTCACGCTTGTAGTTCTGATGAAGAGTCATCTAGACTCGAAACGTTAGCTTGCTCTGTCAGCACAGATGCCTGTTGTGATTTCCAGCAATTTTTGCCTTCAGTACATAAAACAAAGTGGGACTAGTTTAATTTGGGAACATTGTCAGCATGAATGAGTTGGACCGAAGAGTCTGTTTCCGTGCTATATGATTCGATGACTGTCACTGCTACAAAATGTATGCATTCTTTACACTGAGGAAGTTTCTCTCATTTTCTTCAAAGATATACACGAAGCCTCTTACTTTTTGAAAACACACATATTCATAATTTCTTCTCTAAACCAAAAGTAATTATGGGGAAAACAGATGATTAAAATGCACTGAAAGAGAAAGAAGGATTTTCCAGGGGTGTAGCTGACCACGCATCCTGGTGTAACCTGCAAAATTTGGTTTAACACATGTCAGTCACTGATGAAGCCGACCTCAGCTGTTTATTTGTGGGTAGATTCCATAAGGTGTGAGCCATCCATTTATCCAGCTTACTGTTCAAATGGAATTATGTGAAATGAAAATATCACACAGCCAGTTCAGCAGGATATGCCTTTCTGGGTTATAGCGCATCAATATATGATTCCTGTCAAACCCAATTCAGGGAGAAGCGCTCAATCCTCATGGAAAAGTCTGACTCTTGTGGCTTGGAAATAACTAATTCTGTAAACAGTTTTGCCCTTGATCGGATAAAATGAGCTCTTTATTCACTGGAATGTGCTTTTGTTTGTGAAGAGTGGAATTTATTGTATTATTCATGAGTTCACATAGCCATTTCAAGGCTATTCAGAGACTTTATGATGGTGTACTGTCATTTTAAATGCTCGATGGAGCATGTTTATAGCATTCTGCTTGTGGCAAATATCCCAGTAATGTTACCAGCTTATCAAAACAAGTATTAGAAAGTTCAAGGTTCCCTGGTGTGATTAAAATATGTTTAGTTTAATACGGGAGCAATTCATGACCTATGGGAAATATTACAAGGATTGATAAAGAAAAATTGTAATTGTACAACTGCAGACTGAAAGTGTGTTACCCCTGCTCTTCATCATTATGCAGTGACCCTATGTCACTAGCCAGTTCCCAACCTGTCCCTCTACACTATCCAGTGATCCCCATTGCAAAGCGCATTCAGTGAGAACTGGATTTCTCTCTAGGTAATCAGTAAGAATAAAAGGATGGTCTCTCAAGACCAAATTGATAATCAACACTACTGTCTAGCCTCAAGCTGAGAGGTCCTCTTAGAAAAGGAGATGAACACATGGACATTCAGCGCGCAGCAGGAAACCAGCAGATTGTGCAGGAGACAGAGAGAATCAAAGAGAAGATAAATCCAAACTGCATCAATTGGTTTTCTCCAATGCTTTCATCACAATTCTCCTGAGCACTGAACAAATTTGAATAGTTTTCCCAGCAATCTCTTATCATTGCTACCTGAGCTGCAGCACAGAGTATACCAGAATTCACTACTGCCATTATGAAAAGGAAAAAACACCTTTAGAGGTCAGGTAGTGAAGGGAGGATCGTGATAAGTATTTATACCGTCTGCCAAAGTAGATTCATAGAGTTGAACAGCATGGACACAGACCCTTCGGTCCAACTCATCCATGCTGACCAGATATCCTAAATTAATCTAGTCCCATTTGCCAGCATTTGGCCCGTATCCCTCTCAACCCTTCCTATTCATATACTCATCCAGATGCCTTTTAAATGTTTAATTGTCCCAGCCTCCACCACTTCCTCTGGCAGCTCATTACATACACACATCGCCCTCTGTGTGAAAACGTTGCCCCTTAGGTCCCTTTTAAATCTTTCCCCTCTCCCTTTAAACCTATGCCCCTCTACTTTTTGTAAGTTCCCACCCTGGGGAAAAGACCTTGTCTCTTCACCCTATCCACACCCTCAAGATTTTATAAACTTCAATAAGGTCATCCTCCCCAGCCTCCAACTTTCCAGGGAAAATAGCCCCAGTTATTCAGCCTCTCCCTATAGCACACACCCTCCATCCCTGGCAACATCCTCATAAATCTTTTCTGAACCCTCTCAAATTTCACAACATCCTTCCTATAGCAGCAAAGGTAAGAACTCACAATAAATGGAAGAGGTTACAAGACTCACACTGCAGTGTCTGGGAGTTGTAATTGTTTAATGTTAGTCACTTTTTCTAATTTCCAAAGACAACCTAATACCTTGGTGTCCAATTTACAATGAAGGAATCACAATAAATAAGACATATTAACTATCAATCAAACCTCCTGCATTGCCTTCCCTCAGGTGCTGCTGAGTTGTCCCTGCTACTTGGTCAAAATTTTATTCATCCAAGAAACAGCAATTAAATTGGAGGTGAAATAATAAGTGTACAAGTGTAATTGTTAGGGGTCTCATGGTGCAATGTTAGTGTCCTACCCCCTGAGACAAAAGGTACATCTCAGGCCACAGAGTTGTGTCAGAAGATGTCCAAACAGGTTACTAAAAATAATTTTAAAATGCACTTGTTCATTTATGTTACAGTTATAGAATCCCTACAGTGCAGAAAGAGGCCATTTGGCCCATTGAGTCTGCACTGACCATCTGAAGAGAATACCACCCAGACCCCCACAGCCCTGCATTTCCCATGGCTAACCCACCTAACCTGTATGTCCCTGGACACTATGGGCAATTTAGCATGGCCAATCCACCTAACCTGCACATCTTTGGACTGTGAGAGGGAACTGGAGCACCTGGAGGAAACCCACACAGACATGGGGAGAATGTGCACTCAATCACCCAAGGGTGGAATTGAACCTGGATCCCTGGTGCTGTGAGGCAGCAGTGCTAACCACTGAGGTACTGTGCTGCCCCACTATGCTGCCCTGCCCTCTAATCTTTAGATAGTAAAGTGCTACAAATAGCACATTTGAGAAATGCACTACTCACAGAGCGGTGAGGCCAAATTAGATCCTGGGATAGTTGATGTTACACAAGGCTGCAGCAAGGATGGAATAATGAATTGCAAATCTCCTGGGTAAGGCTGTAGGAATCAACCATGTTTGATGCTCCTTGATGTTACCCATCAGCACTGGGCTCATTCAGACACTGAGTGAAAGTAATCTAAACTGACCTGTAACACACTCCTTCACAAAGTGAACTTGGAGAAGTGTGTGTATATAATACTAAAGGGAAATGTTGAATTATTCTTGGCAGCAGTAGAATGCCTCAGAGAAACCTCCTGCCAATTTTGGAAATTATACAATGGTTCTTTTAGTAGCTCACACGTTCAGAGGAGCAGCCATGCATTTGATTGTCTCCTTCAGGTTATAGTACTTTCAGATCTGTACAAGTAACAAGTTGAACATTTCAGAAAAAACTGGGGCTGGAATCTGAACACCAGAGCCATACAGAGTACACAACAGCTTTCCTCCTGGGTCTATCGATCTCAGGCATATCGAGACAGTAATCTCCAACAATCTTCCCGTGTTCAGAATACACCACAACTGTGTGACAGGAAGTGAGTTTGTAATTGCAGAATATTACACAGTGGCCGTTTTATTTCAGGGACTGGGTTTACATCAGAACCTCACCTGTCTGTGAAATAGAAGGGTCAATCAGACAACGTCTTTGGATTATCTCAATCCAATACATGGTGGGTGTGGGTCAACAAAACAGCTCGAGTGGGAGTATTTGATGGAGACAGTGTAGAGGAAGCTTTGTTTTGTATCTAACCCCATGCTGTCCCTGTCTTGAGAAGGTTGATCCTGAAATTCAAATGTGTCTTTAAATGAGGTGAACAGTTGCCAGCTGGAAGAACAAGAGAAGTACTCTTTAAGACAAAGCGCTGAAACGTGATTATATTTCTATCTATTTCCATTTGGTTTGATTGGCCCTGCTGTCTTCTGTATAAGACCAGCCTCACGTGTGGAATTTATCTGCTAAAACGGGCGATAAATGAACGAAAGTTCACAACTCCAAAAACATTTATGTAGTGGCCCCTTTGATTCACCAGTCATCTTCCGAAATGCGCATTGTTCATTCTGCACACTCTTTCGCTAACCCTTAAAAAATATCCAGCAGCTGATACAATTTAAACCCATGCAGAAACTTTTTTCACAGCTATTTTTATTTAATCTTCAATTTGCTTACATCCCGTGTCTCACGTTGTCAGTAAACTCCCAGTAATCAAAACGATTGATTGAATTCAGTTTCTTGTGTTTCAGTTTGCGGCCAGGCTGGGATGATCTAACATTTAATAATGTGACTCTGAAGTTGGTGATAAGGGTCCTGGTGCAGTGGACTCTCTCCAACCCAGGCTAAGGGGCACCTGTGTAGTTTACCAACTGAACAATGTGACAAATGGGGCATGACATGATTGATTGGCGGATATTCTTATTCTCATCTCTGTTGAAGGCACTAAGTCATATGGAGAGACAATGGCCTAATAGTATTATCATGGAATACTAAACCAAAGACAGGTGAAGTTCTGGGAACACAGCTTCAAATCCTGCCATGGCAGACGGTGGAGTTTGAATAGAATATGATATCCGTGAAACCATTTTCAGAAAAACCCATCTGGTTCACTGATGCCCTTTAGGGAAGGAAATCTGCCACCTTCACCTGGCCCACATGTGAATCCAGACCCACAGCAATGTGGTTGAAACTTAACTGCCCTCTGGGCAATTAGGGATGGGCAAAAAGTATGGCCTGGCCAGTGACACACACATCCCAGGAATGATTTTTTTTTAAAAATGCCCCAGATGTTGGGCTCCTGTACCTAGTCATTACTGACAGAGGGAGGTGGTTATACCACTGTATTCAAATGGGGATGGGGATACTATTTTAAAATTAGGGGTCGCTTGTTTTGCAGAGAGATGAGGAAAATTTATTTTCTGTCAGAGAATTGTGAACTTTGAACTCTCTGCTTCAGAAGAGGTTGCAGGCTGGTCATCGGATATTTTTAATGCAGAGCTGGCTAGATTCTTGTTAGACAAGGGAATCAAAGATTTGGGTGTTTATGGGAATGTGGTACTCAGAATGCATGCAGATCATTATGTTCTTACATATTTCATATGTATTACCAGA
This sequence comes from Rhincodon typus, assembly GCF_021869965.1. Classification (NCBI taxonomy): domain Eukaryota; kingdom Metazoa; phylum Chordata; class Chondrichthyes; order Orectolobiformes; family Rhincodontidae; genus Rhincodon; species Rhincodon typus. The sequence continues at coordinate 21,529,049 of NC_063367.1, read as the reverse complement.
GAGGTGGTGTTTTTTTTTTCCTTTATTCATTCATGGGTTGTGGGCGTTGCTGGCCAGGCAGCATTTATTGTCCCTAATTGTCCAGAGGGCAGTGTAAGAGTCAACCACATTGCTGTGGGTCTGGAATCACATGTCAGCCAGACCAGGTAAGGATGGCAGTTTCCTTCCCTCAAGGGCTTTAGTGAACCAGATGGGTTTTTCCCCAAAAATTGGCAATGGATTCACAGTCATCATTAGATTCTTAGTTCCAGATATTTATTAAATTCAAATTCCACTACCTGCTATGGCAGGATTCGATCCCAGGTCCCCAGAACATTGTCTGGGTCTCTGGATTAACAGTCCAGTGATAATACCACTAGGCCATCACCTCCCCTGTGTTTGTAGTCTTGAAGCACATTAAGATGGATAAATCCCCTGGGCCTGATCAAGTCTATCCTTGGACTTGTGGGTCACCAGGAAAGAAATTGCAGAGGCCCTTGCAGAGATTTTTGCTTCATCTTTAGCCACTGGTGAAGTTCTGGAAGACTAGAGGGTGGCTAATGTCGTTCAATTGTTTAAGAAAGATAACAAAGACAAGGCAGGGAACTACAGGCCAGTGAGCCTGACATCAGTGGTAGGCAAGTTATTGGAGAGGATACTGAGGGACAGGATCAACCAACATTTGGATAGTCAAGGTCTAATTAGGGATAGTCAGCATGGATTTGTGAATGGGAAGTCATGTCTGACAAATCTTTTAGAGTTTTTCAAAGGGGTAGCCAAGAGGATAGATGAGGGTAGAGCAGTGGATGTCGTCTTTATGGACTTTCATAAGGCCTTTGACAAGGTCCTGCATGGCATGAAGGTTGGGTTGCATGGGATCCAGGGAGAGCTAGCTAATTGGATTCAAAATTGGCTCTGATAGGAAGCAGAGGGTGAAGGTTGAAGGTTGTTTCTTGGTCTGGAGGCCTGTGACTGGTGGTGTGCCACAGGGGTCAGTGCTGGGACCTTTGTTATTTACATAAATGATCTGGATGTGAATGTACAAGGCATGATTAGTAAGTTTGCAGATGATACAAAATTAGGAGGTATCATCAATAGCGAGGAAGGTTAACAAAAATTACAGAGGGACCTTGATCAGGTGGGGAAGTAGGCTGAGGATTGGCAAATGCAATTCAATACAGATAAGTGTGAGGTGTTGCACTTTGGAAAGTCAAACCAAGGTAGGACTTATACAGTAAATGGTAAGGTCCTGAGTGTTGTGGAACAGAGGGACCTAGGAATACAAGTACTTAGTTCAATGAAAGCGGCATCACAGGGGGACAGGGTGGTGAAGAAGGCTTTTAACATGCTGGCCCTCATCGGTACAGGAGCTGGGGATGTTATGTTACTGTTGAATAAGTAGTTGGCGAGGCTGCAGTTGGAGTATTGTGTATAGTTTTTGTCGCCCTGTTATAGGAAAGATATAGTTAAACTGGAAAAGTGTGCAAAGAAGATTTACCAGGATGTTGCCAGGATTAGTAGGCCTGAGTTATAGGGAGAGGTTGGCCAAGATAGGACTTTATTCCTTGGAATGTAGGAGAATGAGGGGTGATCTTATTGAACTGTATAAAATCATGAGGGGCATATTATGAATGCAGATAGTCTTTTTCCCAGGGATAGGGAATTAAAAACTAGAAAGCATAGGTTTAAGGTGGGGGGGGGAAGATTTAAGAAGGACTTGAGGGGTAACTTCTTCACGCAGAGAGTGGTGTGTATATGGAATTGTCTGCTGGACAAAGTGGTTGAGGTAGGTACAATAGCAATAGTTAAAAAACGTTTGGATAGGAACATGGATGGAAAGGGTTTGGAGGGATATGGACCAAATATGGGCAATTGGAACTAGCTGAATGGGCACCATAGTCAACATGGGCCAGTTTGGCCTGAAGGACCTGTTTCCATGCTGTATTACTCTCTGACTCTAATGACAGAGCAGGTTTGAGGGGCTGAATGGCCTACCTCTGCTCTTAATTCTGGTGTTCATTTGTACAGCAACTGGAATTGGAATGCAATTAATTAAATCAGGAATAGAAAGCTAGTCTCAGTATGGTGACCCTGGGCTTAGTAAATCTTACACCTTACTGACTTAAGTTCGAGTTGCGTTGGGTCTTATGAGGAAACTCTTGGAGAGGTTTCTCACTGTATCTTACTGAATGTTTTAAAATAGCGATGTACGCACCCCTGTCATATCTGATTCTAGCTCCATCTTACCATGTGCCATTCCTGCACCAGCTGACCCCCTAGTGAATATTGGCCAAAAGTGTAGCATGCCTTGAAACGGCGCCATGTTTGAAAGGCATCACCCAGGCAAGTGTTGCCAATCTGGTACTGCCCCTTCCCAGCAATGCTGTGGTACAGAGCTGGCATGGCTGACACACAACCCTAATTCTGTTCTCAGAGTTAGACGCTGGGGCTTTGAGACCCATTTCAGAAACTTGAGCACAGCATGTAGGCTGTCATTTCCCAATGCGCTACTATATACACACAATATATACTATACACTACTATATACACACTATATATACACAAATGAGACATGAAGCTAAGGCCTGGTTACTTGCTGGATAACATAAGATATCACATGGAGCAATTTGAGAGACATGAGTTCAAATCTCACCAAAAGACTAAATAAATTAGGTTCTTTTTTATTCATTGACGGGATGTCACTGGCTAGGCCAGCATTTATTTTTGAACCCTAATTGCCCAGAAGGCAGTTAAGAGTCAACAACATTACTGTGCTTACCTAGCAACCAAGAGCTTACCAATGTCTTTAGGGAAGGAAATCTGCCATGCTTACTGGGTCTGGCCTACATGTGACTCCAGACTCAAGCTTAATAACCCCCTGAAAAAATCATTAGAACAGTAAGGAAGTTGCACAGTCACTGTAACTGACAGTAAATGTTTATTTGGGGTGGGAGTGTGTCGTGGTAATATTGCTACTCTAGAAATGCAGAACACCAGGCCAATGTTCTGGTACTGTGGATAAAAATCCCACACCTTGGCAGATGATGACATTTGGATTTGATAAAATCTGGAATGAAGAGCTGGCCTCACATGACCATGTAACCACAAATCCCATCTGGGTCACTGACGTCCTTTAGCAAGTCATCCAGTTCAAGGGCAATTAAAGATGAATAATATAAGTTGACCTTGTCAGCGACAGCCACTCCCATAATTTCTTAATATAAATTAAAACAAGAACTGGACTGCTTAATAGTAATTAGCTGTAAGAGACTTCAGCACCTGATGTATTTTAGAGATATACAGAAATGACACATTTCAGCTCATTACATCAGGCACTGCTGGTTAAGAAATCAGTTCAAACTAGTTACCTGACTGTCCTCAGTAATGAACTTGTTTAACTTTGGCCAAGTCTGACTAAAAAACTGCTACTTAGCTTTACAGTTATATTAAATGCAAAATGCCAATTATAGTCATAGAGTCATGCAGCATGGAAACAGACCCTCCAGTTCAACCCGTCCATGCTGACCACATTTCCCAAGCTAAACTAGTCCCATTTGCCTGCGCTTGGCCCGTATCTCTCCAAACCTTTCCTATTCATGTACTTATCCAAATGTCTTTTAAATGTTGTAACTATACCTGCATCTACCACTTCCTTTGGCAGTTCATTCTGCACACGAACTTCTGTCTGAAAAAAAAATTCCCCTCAGGTCCCTTTTAAGTCTTTCTGCCCTCACCTTAAAAATATACCCCCTAGTTTTGAACTCTCCCACCCTAGGGAAAAGACTTATGCTATTTACCTTATCTTTTCCCATCATGATGTTATAAACCTCTATAAGGTCGCTCCTCAACCTCCTACTCTCTGGTGGAAAAGAGTCCCAGCCTATCCAGCCTCTCCTCATAACTCAAACCCTCCTGTCCAAGTAACATCCTGGATGTAAGAAAGAAATTGACCCTTCCGACACCCTCACTCCCCAATTTCCTGGATTTAAATATTCGGTCTCCCCAAGTTAACTTGCTTTGTGTGCTATTTGTGTTGGTGAGTCAATAATGACAGACCAGTGCAGTGGCCACTATAATATTCTTAGCATTGCTGTGTTGTGAAAGAATATTTATAGATCCTGATGAGGAAAACATTAACTCTATTTGAGAATCATCTTAGTGCTGCTTCTTCTTGCCAAAGGTTTGTACGAGAGTAGGATCGCATGACATTATATCAATTTGGGTTGAAGTATATTGTATTTCATTAGCAAATCATATCTTAAATTAATCCTTTACACCACATCTCGCTCCAAGTCTCTGGGTGTACCATGATATTACAGCCACCAGCCACTTGCACACACTGGTATCTGGGCACAGTCAGCTTGCTACACATATGGGCATATGTTGCTCTGCTCAGCGACTACAAGAAGATGATCAGTTTTATTGGCAATGTAAGCTGCACCAATGAAGCCACCTGCTTCCAATGGCATGTCCCTGTCATTGTTAATAGCTCATGTTTGTTTGAAGAGGTTTCTGTTAGCTCCTGCAGTAATAATTAGCAATGGAAATCATTTCAAGACAAGCAACATCTGATTTGTTTAAGTTTACCAAACCAACAGATGCTTAAAAGGTTTCCAGTAATTACTGTTGATTGGGAATGAATCGCTGATAATGTATTTAATGCAGCTGTGCTCTCATTGAAACTTGTTCCTCTGTGTGATATCTGCTGTTGGCCTTTCATTGAAATCCTTTTCCTCTGATCTTACATTCAGTTCCAAGCCATTTAAACATTGAGATCAGTTTGTGTGAATAATAGCCACAATTACAGTTAACTTGAAGAAAAATATCAAGATGCCACTTGAATAATCAGTGGGTCACCTAAGATCTTCCCTTAGTTATAGATCCAACCCAGTGCACAATATCTCCCTTTCATCTTTTCTATCCTAGTAAATCAACTTGATCCCATTCACAATGAGCACATGAAAATCCTTCCTTTCAATGAAGCTCATTGATCTCCAGGAACTGCACCTTTTCATTCAACTCAGCACTTTACAACTTACCGCCCTGAACACTGAGTTTTACAACTCAAAATGTTAGCTTGCTTTCACTCCATGAATGCTGCCTGACCTGTTGTGATCTCCAGCATTTTCTGTTTTCAGTTCAGATTCCAGCATCTGCAGTAATTTTCTCCAACATTGAATTCTACAATTTGAAACAGTAACCATTGCTGCCATTTTCCAGACAGGAGCATTGATAATGATTCTGTTTTTACCATTTCCAGCTTGGCTCATTTTGTTTTCTGTGTCTTGACATGTCCCATTCTCACCTACATTTACCTAATACCAACATCTCTTTATGTGTTTATAACCTGCTGTAGCATGAGGAAAGCTCAGAGACCTGAAACATTAAGACAACTCTCTCACCCCAGATGTTGTCTGAGCTGCTGAGTATTTCCAGCATTTTCTGTTTAGATTCCTTCCAAAATAAAGGCCACATTTATTTTGTAATTTACTCAGTTGAGTTGTGAAAAGGACTGTTTTTACAACAATGGACTGAGGAAAGAATTGCCGTATATTCTTAAAAACTACTGAAACTCATTGTAAGTTATGTTTACACTGTTGCTTCTAAAACAGTGGTAGATCTGTAAGGGCAGATGGCACTGCACCAAGGCGTGACAAAGTGAGATTCAATGGGCAACAAGTGACTGATTAGCTCAAGCAATTGTGACCAACAATGGATACGAAAGGTGATCTGTCTGATGCCAATCCTGTAATTCGTTCCAGGGTAACTGATCAGCTTGTGGGGGTGAACAATGTAGTGACTTCAGAACTCCACCAAACCATGGGCTGCAATTTCACTGTGTTTAGATGGATTTGTTACACAAAATGAATAGGCTGGTGTCATTGATAAGAAGAATTTCAAATAATGAATCCTACAATTTTCCAAGCAGCACTATTGAAAGTATCTAATCAGTCTGCCACTGGTGTTAAGATTGGAAGATAGAAATATTCAGAACAAGATAAATCATCAATCAAGCTCCAAGACACTTCTCAAGGGCTTTTTACCATGAACTGAGAAAGGTTATTTTAATACAGTATAAATCATTGTTGAAAAGACGCTTGGTATACTGTGGAAAGCGAACGCCCTGCTTTCAAAATGGCATTGATGAATTGGGAATGGTTCAAAGAAAAAGTTGAAGTTGAGTTCTGCTTAGCCTTATTCCCAGTTACCTATTATATTAACAACTTACTGAGGGACAGATCCATTAACATTGCAAAATGTTCCAAGGTACTTCGCAAGAGGCTATTGAATCCTGGGAGACTTTTGGAAATGTGATTTCAAGAAAACAGCATCAAAAAGATTTTGACATTTGGGGAGGGAGACACCCACACTTGTCAGGGCATGAATAAGTGCCCTTTTATATTTGCCTGGTCTGTTGAACCTTTGGCCACAATGTTTACATCCAATCAAATGTTCTATTGCATTGGATCTGCCAATGGAAGGTGAAGGGAATGGTGGTAAACAAAGGGCCAGAGACAAAGGAAACAGAGCCATTAGAGATTTGACAGACATAGTGGGGAGAGGTCATAGTGTTATATCGCACAGAAACAAGCTCTTCGGTCCAGCCAGTCCATGCCAGCCATAATCCCAAAATAAAATAGTCACACCTGACTGCACTTGAGCAATATCCCTCCAAACACTTCTTATTCACGTACTTATCTACAGTTCTTTTAAACATTGTAACTGCACCTGCATCAGTCACTTCCTCTGGAAGTTCATTCCCCACACAACCCACGCTCCACCCATTTACCTCCTCCCTCCCCAGTATCCAAGGGCCCAAACATACCTTCCAGGTGAAGAGCACTTTACCTGCACTTCCCAGAATCTAGTCTACTGCACTCGCTGCTCAGTGTGGTCTCCTCTACAATGGGGAAACAAAGCGTAGACTGGGTGATCGCTTCACAGAACATCTATCTCCTGCCCACAAAAAAGACCCTGAGATTTCAGTTTGCCTGTCACCTCAACACATCACCCTGTTCCCTGGCCAACATCTCTGTTTCTGGCTTGTTGCAACGTTCCAGTGAAACTCAACACAAGCTGGAAGAACAACACCTCATTTCCACTTCGGGACCCTGCAGCCCTCCAGACTCAATATCGAGTTCAATAATTTTTGGGCCTAAACTCTCCCAGGTCCCAGCCCCCTACCCCACACACCAGGCCCTAACAGTCCCCATTAACAGCTATTCACCCTCCTAGCCAGATTATCATCAATTCATTTGTCTATCCAACTGCTCTTCTCTCTCTTTGGGCTCTATCCTTTATCCTATCGTTTACTCCCTACCTCATCCCCCTCCCTATCTTCTGCATATAAATTGACATTTTCCTAGCTACCATCAGTTCTGAGGAAGGGTCACCAGACCTAAAACGTTAACTGTGATCTTTTTTCTTCACAGATGCTGCCAGACCTACTGAGCTTTTCCAGCAATTTCTGTTTTTGTATCTGTCTAATTCTCCCTGACGTCACAGAGACCTCGGAGCTCTGTGAGTATCGGCAACTTCCAGAAGTCAATATGTCCATGCGCTAAGTGGCACATGTGGACCCTCCGAGAGCTAGAACTGACACATTGATGTCAGGGCACAACAGTGAGAAACTGAGATTGAAATAGAAAGTTCCGATTGGGAACATTCATCTGAGACCGTGGCTGTGGAAAGGGATAGAGTCGGAGGCAAAGACTGGGGACAGAGAGAAAAAAAGTCTAACGAGGAAGAAGTTTAAATTAACATTATCTCTCTTTCTATCACTTAGCAACCTCACTGGGTTATTAATCATGGTTTACTTCCAACTCTTACTATGGAATAAGACATGTATCTCAGTCACTGTAGACATTCAAGCTACTCTCCTGTTGTTACTGACAACAAATGTTAGGTATCTAACCAACTGAGCTAACCAGCTCCAAATTCACATTCTAGATCAAAAACCAAAACCTGTTCTATCTACAGAAGATTGCAGAGCCGGAGTGAACTGTAATATTGAAGACATTGTCTCAGTTATGCATCGATTGTAACAATAGCAGAAGATTACAGCATTGAGGTGTAAGGCAATAACAGCCAGTTACAACAGATACGCCAATAATATACAAAGGGAATGGAAACGTTTACATTCTGCAGCATCAGCTGTGAGCTTGCTAAATTGAAAATAGATCAGTCAGCTTCTATCACATGGCATCATATTTTAATCGCTGACCGAGATTGGCAGAGATTCAAATACTCATGTTGACCTGACATCAATTCCATTAAGTACACTGGCTATAATTTGCCGTCGTTTAATCCAGTTTGGGTCTGTCTAAATCTTTGAATATCACTGCTGCCATCTGCAGTTTAGTTTGAAACAGCAGCAAAGAGTGAGTCCTCATTTCCCTAAAACTCATTCCTGCCCAAGGGATCAGTGAGTGACTCTTGTTGAACTGTTGTGTATCCTGCATGGATCATTGTGGAGGGTACAGTGACCAATAGCACTTCTGTTCCTCAGCCACAAGAGAAGGAGAACGATTCCTTCAACGAATTCTATGTTGGGCAGAGTAAGGTGTCTCACATGGTCATTAGGCACTTTACTGTACAAATACTGGGATGTGGTGGCTCAGTGGTCAATGCTGCTGCCTCACAGCACCAGGGGCCTGGCTTCAATTCAACCCTTAGGTAACAGTCTGTATGGAGTCAATGTCAGAGACGTACAGCATGGAAACAGACCCTTCAGTGCAACCAGTCCATACCCACCATAATCCCAAACTAAACTAGTCCCACCTGTCTGTGCTTGGTCTATATCCCTCCAAACCTTTCCTATTCATGTAAGTATCCAAATGTATTTTACTGTACCAACTTTCACCATTTTTCTGGTAGTTCCGCACATGAACTATACTGTTAAAAATGTTGCCCCTCATGTCCTTTTTTATGTCTTTGTCCTCTCATCTTAGTTTTGAAATCCCCCATCCTAGGGTAAAAACACCTGCCAGGCACCTTATCTATATCCCTCGTGATTTTATAAACTTTATAAAGGTCACCCCTCAACCTCCTACACTCCAATGAAATAAAGTCCCAGCCTGTCCAGCCTCTCATTACAACTGAAACCCTCCAATTCCCTGCAGCATATTGGTGAATCTTTTCTGAACCCTCTCCAGTTTAATAACATCCTTCCTATAACAAGGTGACCAGAACTGGACACAGTGCTCCAGAAGAGGCCTCACCAGCATCCTATACAACCTCAACATGACGTCCCAACTCCTATTCTCAAAGGACTGAGGAATGAAGGCAAATGCGCTAAGTACCTTCTTAATCGCCCTGTCTACATGTGAAGCAATTTGCAATTATATACCTGAACCCCTAGGTCTCTCTGTTCTACAACAATGCCCAGGGCCCTACCATTAATTGTACAAGCCCTGCCCTTGTTTGTTTTACCAAAAATGCTATACCTTGCATTTATTCAAATTAAACTCCATCTGCCACTCCTCAGCCTATTGACCCAATTGATCCTTGCAGCAATTAGCTAAAATGTAACAATTTTAGTTGTTCCAGCAGAGCCCGAAGCTTTAGCATGGAGGTAGAGGTGACTCTTCACTGAAATTTGAGTGTCTATAAGAGATTGTTGGGATGAAAGGGATCAATCTTTAGTGTTGACATTTCTAATGAAATTGTTCCAATAGTTAGTGTTTTCTCTTTTATGTAATAAACATTTGCTTCCTTTGTTGCAAGTACATTGGTAGTCTCTTGCGAATGTGTTCGGTGGCTGATCTCCGTGCTAAACAAATTGGAAAATAAAGCTTACGGTCAAGCAAGCCAGGTTGCAATATGAGCTCGGACTTTTCCAACTTGTCATCAGTTGGGAACATAAAACAAGATTCCCGGCAAAACACAAATAACAGCAGATATACTCAAAGGAGGCAAACAATTCAAACAGATTCTCTTGAAGAAGTAGAATCATAGAATCCCTGCAGAGTGAGAGCAGGCCATTCAGCCCATCAAGTGCACACATTCCCTCTGAATAGCATCCCACCCAGACCCACTCCATCCCTGTAACTACCATGACTAATCCACCTAGCTTGTACATTTCTGGCCACTATGGGCAATTTAGCATGGCCAATCCACCTAACCTGCACATCTCTGGACTGTGGGAGGAAACCGGAGCACCCAGAGGAAACCCACACAGACACGGGGAGAATCTGCCAGCTCCACACAGGCAGACAGTCACACGAATTGAACCTGGGTCCCTGGCACTATGAGGCAGCAGTACTAACCAGTGAGCCACCATGCCACCCCAAGTAGAGTCTTGTTCTACTGCAATGAACACTTTCTTCATGGGCAGTTGACAAAAAATGGGAAAGCTACTACATTAAACTAAAGAAACTACGTACAAAGATTCTACTATTTTAAAAACAACTAGTTGAGAATATCGACATCCAGAGAACTACCCCAGGGAGTCATGGCACCTGGGAATAATGGACATTTCTCTGGCAAGACGGAAAACTCAATCAAAATTTGTTCAGTTCAATAATCTGACAGAGTTTGCATAAAAAGGTCAGAGAACTCTGTCTGCAAAGGTGGCTGACATAAAATCCATCAAAACCAAGTAATAAAGGCATACCAGGAGCATTTGACAATAGTGAAGTATTTATTAATGAATGACCATACAATGTCGAAGTGTAAAGAAATTCTGCAGAAATCCCAAGGGTTGCCAAGGTATCATGATTTGCAGAGCAAGAACACAGCAAATCAGTGTGGTGGCCAGGCATTTCCAAAAGAGATACCAGATTGCATTTTGTCATCCCAGACATGTGCCATACATAGCCATATGCCGACACAGCCAATGATTTCATCAAGATTTCCAGAAAGATTGTGGGACATTCTAGCACCAGATTGTGTTTGATTTTAAAGGGAAGATGTTTTCTCCCCACGTCTGTGTGGGGTTCCTATGGCTGCTCCAGTTTCCTTTCACAATCCGAAGATAAGCGGGTTAGGTGGATTAGCCAAATACAGGGTTACAGGGATAGGGTCTGGGTGGGATGCTGTTCGGAGGGTCAGTGCAGACTTGATGGGCCGAATGGCCTGCTTCCACACTGTAGGGATTCGATGATTCAAATATGACACCCGGCCACAAAATGTGACATTAGGAAAGGTCCAGGACCTTTAATTAAAGGAAGAGAGTGAAGTTTAGACCGGAACCCGAGAGCTTAGAGTCCAGGTATTCTGAGGTAGTGCGGCCAACAGTGACCTTTAAAACTGAGGATGTGCAAAAGGCCAGAATGAGGGGAGTTACAGACACGGGGGCTTAAGAGCTGGAGATGGTTACAGAGATAGTAAAACCTGATGTCAAAGCGGGACTTGAAATGAGGGTCAAGAATTTTAAAAAGGAAGCAATTGCTGAACTAGGAACGACTGTTGGTCACCATTTGGAGACCAAGGTCCTGAGTGAGTCAGACTGAAAAACACATTCATTGCCGGTTCCTGGGATATTTGAAGAAGCTTTCACACACAGGGGGTAAGGCAGGGAAAGGCAGGTCTGGATGATTTCCAGAGTTGGAGCCGTGAGGAAGGAACTGAAAAAAAACTCTGCTTTTCCCTTTTGAAATGTTTTTTTCTTGGGGGAGGATTGTGATGAGTTCAATCACAAAAGACAAAGTGTAGATAACATTTGATAGCTTGCAAACTAGTGCCATTTGAAGCTGTTTATAATATCTATGAAATATTTATATTAATCTGAAAGGGAAGAATATTTAGCTCATTGATTGCTGCACCAAGTTACATTAAAATGTAGAAACATGGAAAATAGGAGCTGAGTAGGCCATTCAGCCCTTCGCGCCTGCTCCATCATTCATTTTGATTATAACTGATCATCCAACTCAACTGCTTTTCCCCAATATACTTTGATCCCTTTAGCCCCAAGTGATCCAATTCCTTCTTGAAATCATGCAATGTTTTGGCCTTGACTGCTTTCTGTGGTAATGAAATCCACAGACTCATTACTCTCTGGGTGAAGATATTTTTCTCAGTCCTACGTAGTTTACCTCATATCCTTAGACTGTGATGTCTGGTTCCCGACTCCCCAGTCATTAAGCACATCCTTCTGCATTGGCCCTGTCCTGTCCCATTCACCCACCTGGTGTGACAACGGTGTAACATTGCATTACAGGATCCTGTCAGTCTGATTGTGCTTTTTCTTTTGATTGGCAGCTTTGCTATCTGAAAATTATTCTTTCATCTTTCTCTGTCTCACTGCAACTTTGGAGAAATGCAGGGGAGTCTGACAATATCTTTACACTGACAGTAATAGCTGCTGAGCTGGACTGACAATACAGCTATTTGGATGTGGCCTGGCTAATTTCATTTTTCAATATTGTCATTTGCACGTAGGGCCATCTCTGAGTTTTGCAAATGATAAGCAATTAACATCCTGAGAGTAAGACACATCAACCACGGCCACTGTAATTGTTCTCAGGAGCAGAGGATTTGTGTTCACTCTGAACACAGCCTGCATTAAACTTGTCTTTAAGGTTAGGATTAGGAAGGGCTTTTTCCACTGGGAGAGGGACTGAATCAAAAACAGTGTCTTCAGTTTATACAAACGGTATGGAGAGACAGCAGTTCAAATGATACTATGATAATGGGACAAAGATACAGAGTGAAACCAGCGAAAGTCAAAGGGTGATCAACATGTGGATCTCTTTGGGAGACTGGTGCAGCCAAATAAAATGACTGAATGTTGTATCAAAGTGATGGAACTGTTTGCTTTTCCTGGGTCCATGTGTTAGATGGCGGGGCACTGTCATTGTGAAGCAAGCCCACCATCTACTGGCACAAAGCTGAAAGTGCAGGGAAGTGCTCTCAGGAATATCTGTCATTCTGATGTGGAAGTGCCGGTGTTGGACTGGGCTGGACAAGGTCAAAAGTCACGCAACACTAGGTTATAGTCCAACCTGTTGGTGTTGTGTGATTTTTGACCTTGTAATTCTTCGGGTGAATAACATTCTCGGCGCAAACTTCCCCAAGTGGGAATATCAGGCGTGGTGTACAGTGAGGTCCTCCCCAACATTGAGACTGAAAATGCAAGTGGTGAGAGGTGAGAGGTCAATGAAAGAGGATTATCACTGACTATTACCCTCATTATTATATAATCTCACCTCATTCCAATGCGGTTTCCCATTCTCCCACCAACCGGATAGAAACCAGGCACTGGGAATTCCCAGTGTGGAAGTCTGAGCAGGTTACCCAGTGATTCCCCATTCGCTGCCCACTCCTCTGGCTCTTTGCCTTGGACACCCAGCACCAACATATCAGTGAATGCCCCGTGGTGGGGGACGGGTGCTGGCAGGAGTCGTACACACCCCATGTCCATGGACATTGGCATCCAGGTCAGAGGAGCCTCGCTGCACCCTCAAGGCACATCACAATCCGCTTCCTGCTCTGTGAAGCTGCCCCAGGGAGACTCAGGCTCTCTTGTGGGGGGGTTGCTGTAGGAACATTACACACACACACACTCACACACTCACACACTCACTCACACACACACACACACACACACACACACACACACACACACACTCACTCACACACACACACACACACACACAACACACACACACACACTCACACACTCACACACTCTCACACACTCACACACACAACACACACACACACTCACACACACACACACTCACACACACTCACTCACACACACACACTCTCACACACACACACTCTCACACACGCACACACACACACACACAGACACACATACACACACACACATACACACATACAGACACACACACAGGGACAGGCAGCCAGCTCCTAGACTGGACCAGGCTGCAGCTCACAGCACTCCCTGCCTCACCTGTACCTACTTGGACTCCTACAGTTTCCCTACTTCACATGGCAGTTCCATTTTGACCTTTTCACACCGTCTCTCCCTCGGCCGGAGCTAAGGGGCTGACACTGCTGGCTGTGTAGTTTCACACAGACACAAAACCAGGCAGCTTGTCAAAGTGGTCAGCAACCATCAGTCCAGGGGTTGGGCACCTTCCTGTATGGCCTTGTGCCACATCACTCCCCCACCACTTCCACAGCAAACTCCCTGCATGGGCAGCAAACAGAGAGCCAGGGCTCAGGGAGTCATTGTAAATCAAGCCAAAGGCCCTGGGACAATGAGTCACCAATAGCCTCCAATGTCAGTCCAGGGGCTCAGCTGCAGTCTGGTGCTCTCCTGGTTGGGAGCGAAATGTCAGACATAGCACCAGCCATCTCCTTTGTTCTGTCCTGTTGGGGGGTGGTGGGATGGGGGTGGGGGGTTGCTGATGGTGTTCCATCCTGGAATGAGAGGAAGGAAGGAATTGAGTGAGATGTAAGTGGCTGGCACAGCTGCAGTAGAAGAAGGGGAGCGAGTGAGTGGGCAGCACAGAGGGCATGCAGTGGTAATGGCGTGGCACCGGCGATGTTGGTGACAGTGAGCGAGGGAAGATGGCGCATGTGATGGTGAGGGTGACTGGGCCTTGGTGGGAGGTTGGTGCAGTAACAGAGATGGAGTGAGTGTGAGTTATCGGAGAGAAGGTGATTGCACCTACCCTGATGGAGTAGAGAAGGACATTGAAGAGAAGAGAGGATCCTCTTCCTGCAGCGTTGGGCATTCGTCCAGACACCTGAGACCACACTGACCCAGGCTGGCAGGGTCTGGTGTCATGGCTTCCTCTGCCAGTCCTGGGGTAGGATGAGGATGAGCCTCCTCGATATCACCATGTCCAGCAGGACATCCAGATCCCTGACTGTAAAGCAGGGCACAGACTTTCTCTTATTTGCCACGTCCACCATGACTTGTGTAGGTGTGACCTTTTGCAATGGCCTTTTAAAGATGGTGCCAGTGCCAGGGACCCTGGGCATTCCCTCTCAGAAGGTGGTGAATACGTCCAGTTTTAGCGAGTGGTGGGGGCGGGTGTCAGAAGACCAGATGTCCATTGGACAAGGAGGGCACCATAGGGCGTGGGTCATAGTTAATGACTGAGTTGGAACAATTATGTGAGAAAACTCACCAAGTCTCGCACACGGAAACTCTCTACGGCATTCGACGAAAACAACACGTGTCCAATTTCTGGTGAGATTCTGGCATGGATTTGTAGCCAATAGGTGCTATTATCCTCCAGTCAAATGCTATGGGAAAGAGGGCACCACCAAACACAGCAGGCAGCTCAACCAGCTGAAAGTGTGCACAAAGCAATACACAGTCATTTAGACAAGTCTCAAAATTCAATGAGTTTATATTAAGAGGCTTATATTAAATGAATAGAAAGTCAATGATCGTAAACCATGTACCTCCAGACCAGATTAGTTTTGACAGTTTTATGGTCATGTTTTGACAATTTTATGGCCTTTCTTTGACAGTTTTATGGTCACTTTTACTCAAATTGCATTCTTTTTATTTCCAGTTTTATTAAACTGAGCTGAAATTCTCAACTGCCGTGATGGATTTGAACCAAGTTCTCTGGGCCGTCCATCAGCAATCACTATGTCACTAACACATTATATCTTTCTAACAAGAGAATAGCACAGAGGCTTGTTCTCATCAACAGCTGTACCCCACTATCACCCTCAGCCCCGTCCCATTGACTTTCATCATGTTCCGGCCATTTAGAAATAGCTACCATGGAACATCAGTTAGGTTTGCAGACCTGACTCCCATACCCGAGCAGATGAAGGCAGTACATTTTCACAGAGTCTTCCCTTCATCAAATGTGAAGTGGCAGAGTAGCCACGCAGACAGAAAAGTCTTCAGCAGATTAAAGCCATGAAAACATTGCAAAAACACAGCCTAATCTCTGCACAGCCAGCAAAGGCTCTCGGTTAGAGTATTGCTGCAGTACCTTTCACTGTGTCAGCATCACAGGTTAATATCCCTATTCCCCCAACTTTTCTCCAAGGAGCTCTAGACTTCTGAATGGGGCGGCACGGTGTCTCAGTGGTTAGCACTGCTGCCTCACAGCGCCAGGGACCCAGGTTCGGTTCCACCCTCGGGCGACTGTCTGTGCGGAGTTTGCACATTCTCCCCGTGTCTGCATGGGTTTCCTTCGGGTGCTCTGGTTTCCTCCCACAGTCCAAGGATGTGCATGCTAGGTGGTTTGGCCATGCTAAATTGCCCATAGTGTCCAGGGGTGTGTAGATGAGGTGGGTTATAGGGGGATGGGTCTGGGTGGGATGCTTTGAGGTTCGGTGTGGACTTGTTGGGCTGAAGGGCCTGTTTCCACAATATAGGGATTCTATGATTCTGTGATAAACCAGGCATGACCCACCTGAGTTGGTCTATCCCGCAAATGAAGATTTATAAATGGAACTGGTCTAGAGATGGGTCTTGAAGATTTTCACCGATGGCTGGGACTAGTCCTTTGGCAGTTTGTTCCTCACTGCGATTGCCCGTGTGTGAAGAGATTGTTGATTCACCGTTTTGGAAACATGTGGTCTTTGTAATTTGCAGTGGATGGTTATCTCATTTTTTGTGATGTTCTTTTCCCCCTGTCCATGGCACAAATCATTGTCCTCTGCACTTTTTACCCCAAAGGAAGAAATTACCCAGAGCCTGGGAAAGCTGCAATATCCACTTTCCGGGGTTTTCTCGAGGTAGTCAGTGTGAAACTGAACCCAATCAGATAGGGAAAACAACAGAGTTCGATAAGTCTGAAACCTTTGGGAGAAAAGGTGACTGACAAACAGCAGTCTACAACCATGAATGTTAATAATTAGGATTTTACCAGCTCTGCCGTACAGATACAGCACCTAGTCTTAGGGTGGGATTTGTCGATGACTTTTCAAGGTTAATTGATAGATTAGCAATGCTGCAGCTAGTGCGATGGTGTAGTACCAGACCCACCAAGCTGGTTTACAGGAAATCTCAATGTGACTTCAATTAGGATTACCTGGTGATGGAGACTATGGTATCACTTTCCCTGTTTGAGGGTTTGATCAGCCAGACAGTGTCACAATTGGCCAAATGACCATGAGAAATTCAATCACAGATGCTACAGGTTCCCTAGTGAAAAAAGGCCCACAGGAGACATATACAGATCCTCAGGAGACAGATTACGGACCAGACCAGACCCCCTCATAATATTTTAAGAAGGTAGCCTAGACCCTGACTTTTCTTCATTTAAAAGTAGGTGTGAAGTGCCATGTTTCAGATACGATGCAACTGGTCAAACTAGTTGACGTTAAGTAAAACACAATTTATTTAAACACTATAGTTAAATACAAACCAAAGAAAGAGGAATTTAGAATAACTTAACTATTGGAAAAATTAACTGAATATTATATACAGGACCTGTTACTAATTAACTGCTCCAATATAGTAACATTCTATAAACACACCCCTTGGCAAAAAGGCAAATTTAGATACAGATTCTCACATGTAGTTCTCCAATCCAGGAGGAAAAAGAATCAAGAGAAAATTCAGAGAGAGTAGCAGCCAGAAGACATTCACTGAAGCTTCCAACTGTGCTGAGACTCCAAGAGTTTCTGATGTTACTGAAAAAACCAAAACCCAGAAATCTGGACCTGTGAGAGCTGGCCACAGACATTCAAGCTGTTTAAAAAAAAAACCAACACCTCACAAGTTGTTTACACAAGTGGTCTTCAGTAGCCCATTCGGAACCTCTACCTTATAACCTCTCTTCCAAAAAAAAACCAGGACAAAATAAACTTTCGAAGTGACAGCATCATCATATTACATATACAGATGCACAGAGCTGACTGACCACCGGTTCTCAAATTGTGCAGTGGATGGGTCAGGAACTTATCTGTGGTACTTACTTTACCACAAGGTGTTGAACAATAGTTTGAATTTGTCGATAAGTGAGCTTCTGGACATGTGGCTTGTCAGATCTCCTACATGAATTCTGCATTCTAATGTCAGACAAACCAGAGTATGCCAAAGAAGGACTTGACAATGCATTTAGGTGACTATAAGGTTCAAAGTGAATATGTACTCACAGCTTTTTCACAATTTTTTGAAGCAGACAGGAAGGAATAATCTGAGATTATACTTGGCTGCTACTAAGTATTTCTTCCTTCAAGTTCAGCCTGCAACCTTGACCTCTCTTCATTGCAAGTTTTCACACTTCTTTTAGCAATACTTTCTCGTTGTTCCACTATCGCCCTAAATAAAAGACTTGCATTTCTCTCACAACCTCAGGATTTCCCTCTCTACAGCTATTGAGGTGCTTATGGAGTGTGGTCACTTTCCTGATGAAAAATTAGCCAATTTGCACACAGCAAGATTCCATAAACAGCAACGTGATGATGATGATGAGAAGATCCTCTGTTTAACTGGTCTTTGTTGAGGGACAGATATTGTTCAGATCACTGGGACAATCTTTCTTGCTCTTCTTCAAAGAGTATCACAGGGTCTTTCCCATCCACCTAAGAGTTCAGTTTAACATCCCATCCACCAGGTGACACCTAGAATGTGTACTTTAGTCTCTGGAGCAGGACTTGATCATATGATTATCTGAGAGATGGCCACAATCATTTCTACTGATTTATAGTGAACACCAGGCTCCACATAATCTTCTACAGAATTTTCCTTCTCTCTGCATTGAAACCATCAGTCCGTCTCCTCCACTTCCTCTTCCTTTCCCAGGATCTCAGACCTTCACAAAGTCATAGAGACATACAGCACGGAAACAGATCCTTCTGTCCAACCAGTCCATGCTGAACATAATCCCAAACTAAACCAGTCCCACCTGCCTGTGTTTGCCCCATATCCCTCCAAGTTTTCCTATCATGTACTGATCCAAGTGTCTTTTAAACTTTGTAATTGTACCCAAATCAACCACTTCCTCAGGAAGTTCATTCCACACGTGAACCACCCGTTGTGTAAAAATGTGCCCCTCATGTCTTTTTAAAATCTCTCTCCTCTCACCTTATAACTGTGTCCCCTAGTCTTAAAATCCCCTATCCAAGGGGAAAGACAACTGCTATTAACTCTATATATACCCCTCATTATTTTATAAACTTCTATCAGGTCGCCTCTTAATCTTCTATGCTCCAGTGAAAAAAAAGCCCCAGCCTTTCTTTAAAACTCAAACCTTCCATACCCAGCAACATCCTGGTAAATCGCTTCTGAACTCTCTCCAGCTTGCTGATATCCTTCCAATAATTGGATGACCAGAGCTGGATACAGTATTCCAGAAGAGGCCTCACCAATGTCCTGTACAACCTCAACATAACTTCCTAACACATCTCTATCTCAAAAGTTACCAGCTTTCAAAGTCCTAGATTAGGAGCCTCTTAGCCACTACCTGTTGATATACTGTTGTCTCTATTTGCCACCTCTCTGTTCTTTCACTACATTACTGGAATCAGCCTTTTAATAAGTTTCTTTCTAATAAAAACAAGTTAAAGGATAGAACCTAAATGCTAATGTTAATAAATGGACAAAGACAGTGAGAAGGATTGGAAATGGATGATTAGATTGCTAAGCAGAAGAGGTTAAGCATGATTTTATAACACTGAGGTATTACTCAGGAAATGAACATGTCTTCACAGTATTGAGAATCAGATTGTGACCCTTTAAGGGTAATGGATTTAGTTGGACTTTGTACCGAGGAATGTAATTTTATTATGAGCGGGAAAGTTAATTTCAGACACATGATGTCATGTAAATACCTGACTGGATGTTAATAGCAGGTGGAAAACTTCAGCAGATTACTATCCAGTCACCAGAAAATCTAAATCTTTCCCAGGAAGAATCTAATCTTCGGTCAAATTAGCAAGAATTGATTGACCTCATTTCCAATGCCCCTTGTGATTGGCTGTATTGATCTTAGCGGACTAAGCCTTTGTGATTTTTGTTTATCACCAGGCTTTGCGTTTAATTACTGTCCTTAGTTATTAAATGTAGACATAACATGCACAGATGCACGACGCAGAATAAAGCCAAATCCCAACCATCAGAGACTAAGATGCAAAGTACACAGCCACGTTCTCACTACCCAAGACAGTCAGTCATTTCATCAAGCACATTACAAAACTGAGATGTGTGGTAAACAAATGAGGTTAACTCTTTAAACAGCAGTCGGCTGTAAACACTCTTTTGCACAAATGTTGGAGTATTTTTTATTCAGTCACAGGACATGGGCATCAATGGCTGCCCGTCACTAATTGCCCAGAGGGTAATTAAGATTCACATGCTGGAGTCACATGTCAGCCAGACTGGATAAGGGTGGTAATTCCTTTCCTAAAGGGCATTAGTGACCCAGGGGTTCTTCCCAACAATCAACATCATGGTCATAATTAGACTCATAATGCCAGATTTTTAATTGAATTCAAAACCTACCATCTAGATTATAGACTTCGGTCCCCAGATCATTACTGGTTCTGTGGATTCATAGTCCAGTGATAATACCATTGGTCATTGCCTATTACAAGTGTTCCTTCATCCTTCCCAAAGTTGGTCGTTCTTGCTAGCTACATATTCTTGTGTCTAGTACTTAACAAAGTGAGCATCCTTCAGACATACCTTGAGAAGTGATGATCAAAATGACGTTTGGGGTCTGCGATGAACTCCTGCACTCCAGCCATAGACTCTCAGCTACATTTCTTCATCATTGATCCTTTAATTATTTCTCTGATTTTGCTGAAAACACTCATCAGCATTTATTGGAATACAGGAGTACACCTTGCTGATGTGGAGGAGATTTATGTGATGTTTTCTCAGGCATACAACACCTGTTTGCAAACAGCAAATGAGTGAAGGCTTCCGTTACCTCCATGAATAATACCTGGATCTATTGTGAAATGTGTTCTGGCTTGGTACTATTACCTGATAACAAAGCAGAGCTACTCTTTGGCCGAATCAATAACAGGTGGCAGGTGACCACTTGGCCATAGGTAGAGTCAGATAAAGATTACTTGTGCTGAGATCCCATCTCTAATGACACAGGACCATTCTGTTCTACTGAAAGTGGATGGGTCCGATCAAACTTTAATCTTGCTCTTTGAATCAGCCAACAGAAAGCTTTTGGAGAGTGATCAGCCTCTTTGTCCCGGTACATCACCAGACTCTGTCATCGGAAAGCAGCCAGGGTTCACAGTTCTCCACAGCATCGGAGTCTGTCAGTGATATCAGCAAAGACAGGTCATTCATAGTTTAGGTTAGATGGGCTTCAGATTGGTTTCACAGGTCGGTGCAACATCGAGGGCTGAAGGGCCTGTACTGCGCTGTAATGTTCTATATTCATAGTTAATAAAGCAGCTCCCAGAGTTACAACAATACTGTGCCAGCTTACTGCACCACAGTTCAGATCATAGAATCCCTTTAGTGGGGGAAGAGGCCATCCGGCCCATCAAGCCCACACTGACCCCTCTGAAGGGCATCCCACCCAGACCTACCCTATTCCTGTAACCCTGCATTTCCCATGGCTAAACCACCTAGCCTGCCCATTGCTGGACACTATGGGCAATTCACCCTAACCTGCACATCTTTGAACTGTGGGAGGAAACTGGAGCATCTGGAGGAAACCCACACAGACACGGAGAGAATGTGCAAACGCCACACAGACAGTCACCCGAGGGTGGAATCGAACCTGGGTCCCTGGTGCTGTGAAGCAGCAGTGCTAACCACTGAGCCACCATGCCACCATAATGATTCCCTCCCGTTGTTTATAATGAGCAGAAATCCTGTGCCAGAGACTTGACCATGAATCCAGCGAGACAGGGAGCACTGTAAATTGGTGCTGCTCTATCCTGTCTCAGAGCATTGTTACACACAGTCAGTATGTCCCCAAGCTGCTCATTGCCTGCACAGACCAGAGGGAGCCTGTTATGGCAAATGGCTAATGTTGGCTCAAACGCAGCCTGCTTTCCTTCAAAGACTGGTACATTCAAGTGGCAGTCCCTTGAAAAGTGAATGTGTGCTGGGATACCATCAGAAGGGTTATATGTGCGAGCGAATCTGCAGTAAGGTTTTCAAACTGGTCATAGAACCTTGTCATCCAAAGGGAATCCTTCCCATATTGTTCATTTCACACCTGATTTTTTGATCATTATGTGTCCTTGAAACACTCAAATATCACGCACTATAAGGCCAATTTCACAGGCCAAGCCAACAGCACATTTCCCATTAAAAATAACTTAAATAGAGTCATAGGCTGTACAGCATGGAAACAGACCCTTCCATACCGATCCAATATCCTAAATTAATCTAGTCCCATTTGCCTGCATTTGGCCCATATCCCACTAAATCCTTCCCATTTATGCACCCATCTAGATGCCTTTTAAATCTTGTAATTGTACCAGCCTCCACCACTTCCTCTGCAGTTCATTCCACACATGTACCATCCTCTGTGTGTAAAAGTTTCCCCTTAGGTCCCTCTAAGTCCTCGTCCTCTCACTTTAAACCTATGGCGTCTTGTTTTGGACTCCCCTAACCCTGGAGAATAGACCTTGTATATTCACCTTATCCATGCCCCTCATGATTTTATAAACCTCTACGAGGTCATCCCTCAGCCTCCCAATAACTCAAACCCTTCAACCCTGGCCACATCCTTGTAAATCTTTTCTGAACCCTTTCAAGTTTCACAACATCCTTCCTATAGCACAGAGACCAGGATTGAATGCAATATTCTAAAAGTGGCCTAACCAAGGTCCTGTAGAGCTGCAACTTGAGCTTTCAGCTCCTATATCATTGCACTGATCAATAAAGGCAAGAATACCAAACGCCTTCTTCACTATCCTATCTACCGGCAACGCTACTTTCAAGGAACTATGAACCTGCACTCCAAGGACTTTTTGTTCAACAACATTCCCCAGGGCCCTACCATTAACTGCATAAGTCCTGCCCTGATCTGCTTTTCCAAAATGCAGCACCTCACATTTATCTAAATTAAACTCCATCTGCTACTCCTCACCCCATTGTCCCATCTGATCACGATCCCATTGTATTCTGAGGTAACCTTCTTCGCTGTCCACCACACCTCCAATTTTGGTATCATCTGCAAACTAACTAACCATACCTCCAACAGCCACATCCAAATCATTTATATAAATGATGAAAAGCAGCGGACCCAGCACTGATCCCTGTGGCACACCGCTGATCACAAGTCTCCAGTCTGAAAAGTAACCCTCCACCACCACCTGTTGTCTTCTACCTTTGAGCCTGTTCTGATTCCGAATGGCTAGTTCTCCCTGTATGCCGTGTGAACTAACCTGGTTAACGAATCTACCATGAGGAACCTTGTTGAATGTCTTACTGAAGTCCATATAGATCACGTCCACTGCTCTGCCCCCATCAATCCTCATCGTTACTTCTTCAAAAAACTCAATTAAGTTAGTGAGTTACGATCCCCTCCAACAATTTGCCCACTGCTGATGTCAGTCTCACCTGTATATCAGTCTATAGTATGTAAATATACTTATAAATATGTCAACTCTTGTTTAAAAAGCATTTAGATATTACAGATAGTTAACATTTTTCTAGAGATGTAGTTTACTAATAAATCAGTGGGATGTAAAGTATACAATGCATTTCCAAAGCACATATTTAGAATTGATACATGCTGAATAAGGATGAAGCCAGAAAATTGTAGGAACAAGACAAATCCCCACAGCCCCATTACAATCCGTGTGCCCCCTACACCCCCATTACAACCCGCTGGGTCCCCCACAGCCCCATTACAACCTACTGAGTCCCCCACAGCCCCATTACAATCCGCTGGGACCCCATAGTCCCATTACAACCTGATGGGTCCCCCACAGCCCCATTACAATCCGCTGGGTCCCCCACAGCCCCATTACAACCTGCTGGGTCCCCCACAGCCCCATTACAAGGATGGCACACTGGTTCAGTGGTTAGCAATGCTGCCTCACAGTGCCAGAGACCCAGGCTTGATTTGTCCCGCGGGTGACTGTCTGTGTGGAGTTTGCACATTCTCCCCGTGTCTGCAAGGGTTTGCTCCAGGTGTTCCGGTTTCCTCCCACAGTCCAAAGATGTGCAGGTTAGGGTGGATTGGCCATGCTAAATTGCAGGGGTGTGCAAGCTAGGTGGGTTAGCCATGGGAAATGTAGGGGTAGGGGGCACAATGCTTTTCAGAAGGTCAGTGTGGGCCGAATGGTCTGCTTCCACACTGTAGGGGTTGAATATAACAATTCCACAGCTCCATTCCAATTCCCTGTCTTCCCACTTTTCTCGCCAGCTCTCTGTCCAGTGCTCTTCCAATCAGAGCTTGGTTCTCTCCCAGCACTGTCGATGAGTTCACTAGCAAACCTATCAGAAATGAGCATGGAGTGAGACAGCCTGTGATTGGCAGAGCAGCTGTTCACTGTTTCTCTGATTGGTTACTGGAGTCAGGGAATTTTGCAGGATATTTGGGACAGGTAGGGAGTTTACTGACTGGCCCTGTGTATCTGAGAAATTTTCTTAGATTAAAAAAAATGCTTTATTCATAAAAAAATATAAGTACACACTAAAAGGTGCTCATTTTGTTCTGCACAATCTTTCTAACAAGGAAAAAGAAACAAATGATACATTGGAATTTTACATCCCTATGCAGTCGATAATAACAAGGACATGTTTAACTCATATCTCAGGAAGAAAATAGTTACATTTAGAGGCACTGAGAGGGTCTGACAACTGAACAGACCCTTGTTATACTTTGACAGAAAGATCTCAGACGGTAGTCTTTCCCCACTGAGCCTTGGTGACAGCTGCCCCAAGCTTTAGTGTGTCCCTCACCATGGAGTCCTGGACATTGAAGTGTGCCAGTTTGTAATACTCAGTCAACTCTTTACACTGGAAGACCAGCATCATCATTCCTTCACTGTCACTGGGTCAAAATCCCAGAATTCCCTCCCTAAGGGCATTGTGGGTCAACCCACAGCCCTATCGCACATAGACTGCAGCAGTTTAAGAAGGCAGCTCACCCGCACCTTCTCAAGGGGCAACTAGGGATGGGCAACAAATGCTGGCCCCAGCCTGCAATGCCTGTATCCCATAAATGAATTTTAAAAAACGTTTCAGGCATACCAATGAGCACCTTTCACTAAGTTGATGGTCCTACAGGCACAGTCGATGTTTATATCAGTGTGCCTCCTGAGGAACAGACCGTACAGCACAGAGTCCCGTATCATTGACCTGCTCAGGACGAACATCGACAAAAACCACTGCATCTTTCTCCAGACTTCCTTCACAACGGTACATTCCAGAAGGAGGTGTGTGACAATCTTAACACCCACCCCTACCCCTTCTGCGCACCCCCCCTCCCACAGCTGCTTCGAGGGCAGTGTGTCGTGGCACAGAGAGTTTGGGCATGCATGAAGAGGACCTCACAGGTAGTGCCCTTCTCACCACCAGCCAACCAATGTCTTGGTGCTTGCTAGAAAGTTCTGGCGATGAGGCATTCCGCCAAATCACTTTGACAGTCTGGTCAGGGAACTATGCGACAGGATCCACCCTCTTCTTTTCCTGCAGGGTATCGAGGATGCTGCGTGCTGACCACTTCCTGATGGACTGGTGGTCAAAGGGGTTTTTCTTTGCAAATTTCTCCAAGAAGGACTCAGAGAGTGGTCGGGGCGTGGAATGCATTGCCGGAGAGAGTAGTGGAATCAGTCTCATTAGGGGCATTTAAGCGGCCACTAGATAGGCATATGGATGATAGTATAAGGTAGGGGTGGAGGTTAGATAGTCCTTAGGTTTAGGGTAAAAGTTCGGCACAACATCGTGGTCGAAGGGCCTGCACTGTGCTGTACTGTTCTATGTTCTATGTTCTAAGGACAGGTGATTCTGAACGCGCCAACTATTTGCATATTGTGTGGCAGCAAGTCCAGTCCCGTCCTTCTCAGCACTGGGGGCAGGTAGAAGCTCCGTACATAAGTGACTATTGGTGTTTGCGTACTGAGGGTCTATGCACAAATGCAACCGCACACAAAGGTGGCCATCAGGGTAAGGGTGACATTGTGTATGTCCTTCTCCCCCTTATCCAGAACTTAGTGTCCCTATAGACCCAATCCACCTTAGACCTCCAGGTGAACTGGAAGATGGCTCAGGTGGCTGCAACTGCACAGGTTTGGGGAATGGGCTGGAAAACAGAGAGAGGACCTCCTACCTGACGACTAGGTTTTTATCCTCAACAGAGAGGAAGCGGTGCTCCCAAAAGCCCAGTGTCTGCCTCACTTTAACAAAGAGCTCCTCCGAACTTCTAGCACAGACCTTAGCCTCTCGAAACAATATTCCCAGTACTTTCAGAACTGGTATACAACCAAAATCCGATATATAGGTATACTGACATCTGTGGTTCTCACACACACATGCTGCACATACACACATGTGCAAACACACACACAAGTGCAAGTGTTTGTAACAGCAAAATTTCACTCAGTGCTGCCACAGTAGATTTGATCAAATATTATATCTTTTTATGTTATTGGTTGAGGAATAAATGTCAGTCATAATAAATTGTTACAACATAAACATTAGCACAGGCAATGAGGAAGGAGGTAATGTTGAAAGTCATTGGAACCTTGATCACACTTGGAGTGACATGTGTAATTCTGATCTCTGTGTGACAGGAAGAGTCTTGAAACACTGGTAGAAGTAAAGAAAATATTTACAAGACTTTATCAGAAATTGAGAGGATTCAACAACCACAGGAAGAAAGAGTGGGCTGCTGGGACTCTGCCCCTGGAGGGCAGACTAAGAAACCAGGAGGATCTTTAAAATGATGTAGGAATTCAATAGGGTGGATGTGGAAGAATTTTTGCATTTATGAATGAGGCAAGTCTAAAGAAACATGAATATAAAATAGTCACTAAAAGATCAAATTTTAAAATTGAGATAGATGTCCTTACTCAGAGAATAATATGAAAGGGGAATATGGCAAAGTTTAGATATAGGCACTTTCAGGAGATGGGCGAGATACTAGATGAATATTTCAAACCTGTATTTACTGTGGAGAAAGACATGGAAGCTAGGGAACTTGGGGAAATAAATAGTAATTTCTTGAAAAGTGTCCATATTACAGAGGAGGTGATGCTGGAGGTCTTAAAATGCATAAAGGTGGATAATTCCACAGGACCTGATCAGGTGTATCTCAGAACTCTGTGGGGAGCTAGGGAAGTGATTGCTGGGTTCCTTGCTGAAATACTTGTATTATCGATAGCCACGGGTAAGATGTTGGAAGACTGGAGGTTGGCTACTGTGGTGCTACTATTTAAGAAAGGCTGTAAGGAAAAGCCAGGGAACTATAGACCGGTGAGTCTGACATCAGTAGTGGAAAAGTCGTTGGAGGGGATTCAGAGGGACAGGATTTAAATACATTTGGAAGGCAAGGATTGATTAGGGACAATCAACATGACTGTGCATGGGAAATCATGACTCACTAACTTGACTGAGATTTTTGAAGATTGATAAAGGCAGAGCAGTGGACGTTGTCTATATGGATTTCAGCAAGGTTTGATAAGGTTTTGCATGGTCGACTGGTAGAGCAATGTTAGATCACATGGGATCCAGGGGAAGCCAGCCAACTAGATACAAAATTGACTTGAAGGTAGCAGATAGAGGGTGGTGGTGGAGGGTTGCTTTTTAAACTGGAGGGCTGTGACCAGCAGTGTGCCACAGGGATCGGTGCTGGGTCCACTGCTTTTCATCATTTATATAAATGATTTGGATGTGAACATAGGAGGTATGGTTAGTAAGTTTGCAGATGACATCAAAATTGGAGGTGTAGTGGACAGCAAAGAAGGTTACCTCAGAGTACAACAGGACCTTGATCAGATGGGCCAATGGGCCGAGGAGTGGCAGATGGATTTTAATTTAGATAAATATGAGGTGCTGCATTTTGGTAAGGCAAATCAGGGCAGGACTTACAGAGTTAATGGTATTGCTCTGAGAGTGTTGCCAAACCCAAAGGGACCTTGGAGTGCAGGTTTCTAGTTTCTTAAAAGTGGATTCACAGGTGAACAGGATAGTGAAGAAGGTATTGGTATGCCTTTATTGGTCAGTGCAGAGTATAGGAGTTGGGAGCTCATGTTGCAGCTGTACAAAGCACTGGTTAGGCCACTTTTAGAATATTGCATTCAGTCCTGTTCTTCCTGCTGTAGGAAAGATGCTGTAAAACTTAAAAGGGTTCAGAAAAGATTTACAAGGATGTTACCAGGCCTGGAGGGTTTGAGCTACAGGGAGAGGCTGAATAGACTGGGGCTATTTTCCCTGGAGCATCAAAGACTGAGGGGGACCTTACAGAGGTTTATAAAATCATGAGCGGCACAGATAGTGTAAACAGGTAATGACTTTTCCCAGGGTAGGGAAGTCCAAAACTCAAGAGCATAGGTTTAAGGTGAGAGGGGAAAGATTTAAAAGGGACCTGAGGGGCAACTTTTTACGCAGTAAGTGGTTTGTGTATTGCACGAGCTGCCAGAGGAAGTGGTGGAAGCTGGCACAATTACAGCATTTAAAAGGCATCTGGATGGGTATATGGATAGGAAGGGTTTAAAGGGATATGGGCCAAATGCTGGCAAATGGGACTAGATCAGATTGGGATGTCTGGTTGGCACAGACAAGTTGTACCAGAAGGGTCTGTTTCCGTGCTGTACAGCTCTATGACTCTATAACCAATCAATTAGACCATTAATTCCCCAAGATTTATCTCAACAGCCAGTTGCTTTGTCGTATTCAAACCCCATTCTAGTTCATGTAGACAGTCCTGTCCTGACCTTTCTCACTGATACACCATTACATACTTTAGCCCTCCTCGTTTAAGTTGAACTTGTTAGACAAAGCCTTAAGGAAGAGTTGTTAATAAAAGTAGCACTCAATCAGACAATCAATAAACATCTTTAAAAGCAAGTTTGAGGCAGTTTTCAGCGCACTAATCCCCATCAGTCCAACTTAAACGTGTTGCTAGGCGCTACAGAAAGGCTATGAGCAGAACACTTGGTCTCCTCCTACAGAACCACAATTCATTAAATTGATCAACACTTAAACTCTCTCTCTTATGAAGTGCCAATATTAGATACTTGTGATGTGACTGTCACAATGTTAATTCCCTCAGCAGACAGGCCTAAGCATTAATTAGCCACTCAATAATGTATTAGTCGTGGCTCTCTATCAGACATGTCCCTGCAGGGCAAAAAAAAACATCCCTTTTGCTAAACACCGTCTTTAATTTGCTTCACTAAATGGTTTCAAATGGTCTTCACGTTTGTTTAAATTATTTTAATTAATTGATTTTCTCATTTTGATAATTATTGGTGGTGGTAGCAGATGGCAGCTGAAGTTAATCCGCCCAATCTGGACCGAGTTTTGTTTTGCTGATTGAGGGACCTTATGGAAGATCAACATTGAACCTTCTGTTCAGAAAGACCCAGCCAGACCAGAACTCCAACTGCTGCCTCAGCTCCCACACTGCCAGCACTTATGTCCCTGTTTGAACAGGCTAGCAAGCTTTAATCCTTAAACAACACACTGATCACAAACCTGACTCACTCAACTTTAATCCTTATCTTTAACTCACGTGCAATGTCTGAGTTTGGCACTGTAAACCTCTTTTATCCCTATCCATGCTTTCCATTCTTTTTCCCCTTCAACATAAAAACAAAGATCATTTTTCAACTTTTAGTTGAATATTTTAATTAGTTTCAGTCTGAAACAGCAGTTCTGACAATGTATTGCCAACAGTGTTACAAAGATAGGAAAAAACATATTTTCGTAGTGATTGCCTCGGTAGATTTCAAGGGAGTAACATTTTAAAAACAGTCGGGGTGGGGGTGGATGCAAACAGAAGCACACTGTTAGCCACATCAGGGAGCTGTGAATAGTCTGTAAAAGTTAAATCATTATAGTTTGAATTAGAGAGATACAATTGGTGGTCCATTTAACATGAGGGTCACCATGCCTTAAGGAAGTGGTAGATGCAGGTACAGTTACAACATTCAAAAGACATTTTGAATGGGAGAGGTTTAGAGGGATATGGACCAAATGCAGGCAAGTGGACTAGTTTAGTTTGAGGAAACTTGGTTGGCGTGGACGAGCTGGACTGAGGGGTCTGTTTCCATGCTGTATGACCCTATGGCTAGTGGTGGTTTAACCTGAGGCTCACTATGCCACAGGTGAGGGACAAGCTCAAATAGATGGGATGTTCACGGAGACTGCAGCTGGTGCAGGAGGAATTGAACCTGAGCCATCGGTATCACAAACCAACCATCCAGCCAACTGAGCTAACCAATCCCTAATAGCTCATACACAGGAAACTCTTCATGTCCATTGGACCTGAACCAATATTGTCTTCATTTTGCCCCACACACTCTAGAATTTCCTTCACATCGCTCTGCTACAAACAATCATCAGCCTGAAACACGAGACCTAACTTCCTCTTCCCACAGAGCGCTATGTTTCTATATTTTCTAGTTGGTGTGGTTTATAATTCCAGCACCTGTCGTAGGAGTGACCAGCGTGATATCCTGCAGCTGGCATTGGGTGGAACCAAGACCAAGGGCATTCAGGATCAGTGAAATGGCAACAAAGGTGGGTACAGGTAGGAAGGGGCAAACTGCAGGCAATAGCCCACATGGTGGGATGATCCCACAGCCAGAGCCTGCACCTTCACTGTGTCTCAACAGCGTTTTCATTATAACACTGTAAATCTTAGAAACAGAACACATTCTGAAAAATTAAACCAATTTGAAAGAACAATTCAAAATGGATTCCAAGGATCTTTTTACTTCTCTTGTGCATTCAAACATTCCCTTATCTCTGGAGGAAACAACAAAAAGGACATCCCCATACTCAGAGATACATCGGAATTTAGTTTACATCCACAAATTGAAATAGACTCCATTGACTTTGACGGTCTTCCTTCAAACACAAACATATTTCGTTGAGAAGAAACTTTAGAGACAAGAATTGTTTAAATTGTTCACTGCCTTATTTAGGGGATGACTTGGTGGTTTGTCCAGATCCCCTCTGTGTTGTAACATATAGCAATATGCTCCACAGGCAGACTGTTTCACATTAGGGGAGAGAGGAGGCCAGCTTAAAGTTATTGGGCTGCTGTCATCAATCAGGGCAGCTATAGGCCTCCCAGCAGCATTTTTTTGAGAAGGAAATAACGATCCTTCCATGTCCCAACTCATTTCATCTTTAACCTTCCCTGTGAAACCAAACTCTGGCTGATTGACGGCAAGAGCCATCACAATTGCTGAGCCATCTCTACAATTTCATAGTTTCTTTTGCAATACATTAGTGATTCACTCTCACTTGTACAACATACTTTGTGGTACTGTTCAAGATATACAAACTTTTACAAAATGTTTGGCTGGGAGTATTCTCACCCTCTTCACTCAGAGAAACCAACGAATATTCCCATTTAGTAGATTTGGAAATATCAATCCAACCTCTCATAAAACAGATTACAAACTCCTTCACCTGACAAGACTCATGGATTCATCAGCAGACTATCATTGCTATAAGATTTCATGGATAACCTTAAAAGGTGAGCATTGTCAGAGTGTGAAAGTTATCTTTGGTCAGACGTTATCTCAAGAATAATAACGGTAATGCTTTACCTTGTTTAGATATTACTAGACAAGTTACATTAATTCTATACTTAGATTCTTTACTTAATCCCTTTGATGTAATCCCTGTACTCTTATTAACAACAGTCAGTATTAGATAAATCCACCTTCTCGAGTCTTCAAATGTCACACTCATGATACTTTGCTAAGGTGAGTTTTAAAGGAACAGCCTTGTTGATTATCTGAGTTCCATCTGTTTATTAGGCTGACCTGCACTGAAACTGAATCCTTGACGATATGTCTCCCTCCTTTAATGAAATGACAATAGAATGCAGAAAGATGGAACCACATTGGTAATGGTTTTCAAAAAGTGCTCGTGGGCAAAGTTAACAAATGCTCAGGAGAGTAAACGTTCCTGGTCATCCACCAGCTCCAGCCCTCTGCAATCTACCATTTAATCATATTAGTTTTGGAAAAGATATTGGGAAGGACACTGAGGAGAACTCTCCTGCTTCATTTCGAATAGTGGAGTGTGTTTTTAATGTATACTCATGAAAGTTGGCAAAGACTCTGTATGAAACTTCACTTGAAAGATGTCACCTCCAACAGAGCAGCTCTCCCTTATTACTGCAATGGAGTGCAATACCTGGATTATATACATGTGTCTCTGCTGCAGCTTTGAGCCCATGGCTTTCCAGCTCAGAAATAAGAGAGCTACCAACTGAACCCTCTCAATCTTCCTCCTGCTGCCCTGGGTCACCTAAACCTGGCGAGGACCAAGGGTTCATAAAGAATGGAGCAAATCAGGAAGTAGTGGTTAGATAGCATGTTAGTGTAGAGTGCAGGGTGGAGGGAAGGCTGGAGAGACGCATAGTTCCATTGTTGCCCTGTAAAAAAACAAGTTACTGTAGCAAACTGCAGCAGAGTGTGGCACAGTAGCTGTGTTACAGCGTGAGTAACCCAATAATAATCCAGAAAATCCGACAATGCCAGTTTAAGAGGTAGAGTTCAGTTCAAAACTGTGGGCAGCACAGTGGCTCAGCAGTTAGCCCTGCTGCCTCACAGCAGCATGGACCCAGTTTCAATTCCACCCTCACCTCAGGCGACCATCTGTGTGGAGTTTGCACGTTCTCCCTGTGTCTTCTATCGGTTTGCTTTGTTTTCCTCCCACAGTCCAAAGATGAGCAGGTTAGGTGCATTGGTCATGCTAAATTACCCATAGTGTCCAGCGATGTGCAGGCTAGGTGGGTCAGTGATGGGAAATGTAGGGTTATGGGATGGGGTGGGATGGGGTGGGATGCTGTTTGAAGGGTCGGCGTGGACTCGATGGGCTGAATGGCCTGTTTCCACACTGTCAGGGTTCTATGATCTGATAAAGACATGGAAATAAAAACTGGGCACAATGACAATGACCATGAAACTCTGGCATTGCTTTTTCAAGAAGGAAACCCGGCATTCTTACTCAGTCTGGAGAAAGAGAGTTCAGTTTCATGCTCTGGTTATGGTTAAGTAACTGGAGAAGACCAGTTAACATCAGTTAACGTCACTTAACTCACTCAGTAGGCTTGGATCTTCCTCACTGCTCACTCACTGGCAGGGTACGTCAGTCCATTGAACTGTCAGACTAACTCCATTTGAACTCAACATACTTTAACAGTCAGGGAGTGATATACAGCATAGCCTGAGTGAACTTGCCTGCACCTTGTTTTTTAAAGAAAGTCACCTTAAAGCATCCACTTTCTGTTCAGTACATTCACTGCTGGATAAAATTACTGCATCAATGCCAGAGTTACAGATGCTAACATCGCTAGCTAAATTCGAAGCACTGCATGTGAATCTTTGAATTATAAAAGAAATGCTCTTTATTTTGGAATATACTCACCCCCATATCCCAAACAAGTTACCACCTTAACAGTGTCTTCTTCAACAGCCAATCTCTCAG
Organism: Rhincodon typus; assembly: GCF_021869965.1. Classification (NCBI taxonomy): domain Eukaryota; kingdom Metazoa; phylum Chordata; class Chondrichthyes; order Orectolobiformes; family Rhincodontidae; genus Rhincodon; species Rhincodon typus. The sequence continues at coordinate 21,495,619 of NC_063367.1, read as the reverse complement.
ACTCGTTACAATCTGACTCTAATTACATGTTTGTAAGGCTAATCTCTAAACCAATTCAGCAAAACTCTGTGTTTGTCTGTGTGTGTGTGTGAGTGTGTGTGTGTGTGTGTGCGCGCGCGCATGTGTGTGTGTGCGCGCACGTGCAAGTGTGCCAGTGCGTGTCTGTGTGTGTGTGTGTGTGTGTGTGTGCACGTGCAAGTGTGCCAGTGCGTGTCTGTGTGTGCACCCGCATGTCTGTGCATGTTTGAGTATGTGTGAGTGTATGTGTGCGTGTGTGTGCGTAAGCATGTGTGTGTATGCATGTGTGTGTGCTCTCACATATGTGTGTGCCTGTGTGTGTGCACATATGTGTGCATATGTACGTGTGTGCGTGTTTGTGTCTGTGTGTGCATGCGTGTGTGTCTGTGTGTGTGTGCGCGTATGTGCACGCATGTACATGTACCTGTGTGTGTGCTAGTGCGTGTGTGTGTATACCCGTGTGTCTGCACGTGTGTGAGTACATGTGAGTGTATATGTGCATATGTGTACATGTCAGTGTGTTTGTGTATGCGTGTGTATGCACTTGTGTGAGTGTGAGTGTGTGTATGTGTGCGTGTGTGTGCGTGAGCATGTGTGTGTATGCATATGTGTGTGCTCACATGTATGTGTCTGCCTGCTTGTGGTTGTGTGTGTGCACGTGTGCGCATATGTACGTGTGTGTGTCTATCTGTGCATTTGTGTCTGTGTGCATGTGTGTGTGTGTCTGTGTGTGTATGTGTGTGCATATGTGTGTGCCTGTGTGTGCGCGGATAGGGGAAGCGGGAGGTGGAGAAGGTTGCAAACTGAAGGTCACAGAAACACCTAGTATCAACACACATATGTGGGGTGACCTGTTCACATTTTCACACATGTGCTAAAGGATACAGCTACAGCTATCTTTAAACCTTAGACCTTGCCCAGTTCTGACTAGTCTGATTATGGCAATCTTTTTTTATGAACAACAGACATTGTAATAGTGGCAGCCAACAGAAATGGAACATTAATTGATTAAAAATCTCTCCTGGCTAGCGGAGAGCTGTAATTGTGTAGCAAGATATTACGTTCTGCAGTTTGCTTAGATCATTAGCCAGTGCTGCAACTTTGAAAATATTGTTGCTGTGTGCAGAGCATTTCCATAGCACAAGCTGTGGATCAGCCTGTGTGTCACTAGATGGCAGAGAGTTAGTCTAGTTGTGCGTTTCCTAATCTTGGCCAGCTGGGAGGTAGGAAATAACTCAACACTTCGTCATTGCGGCTTTAAGTTTGGAAGGGAAAAATGAAACACATTTTCCCACTCAGTCGCTGGTGTTGAAAAGTGTAAAGGATTGAATTGGGTTAAGTTTCCTCCAATTTATGAATGAACAGCCTGCCAACATATAGTGCCATGAGTTGGCCAAAGTTATTAAAATATACTCCAGCAGGTGAGGATGGGAGAATAATTTAGGGCCTGATAGTGGAAGTGAAAGGTATTACATAATATTTCCAGCACAGAAAATCAGGCCATTCATGTCACTGGTCTCTGCTGGTCATTATGCCCTGTGTGAGCCATCTCTCCACCTTACTTCACCTCAGCCCATCAGTACATCCTCTGTCCCTTTCTCCCTCGTATATTTTTCTAACTTCCCCTTAAAAGCACCCACATTATTCACTCCAGCCACTCCATCTGGCAGCATATTTCACACCTAGCTCTGCCCTGGGAGAAAATGCCAAGCTGAGAATATCAGATTTGCAGGTGCTCACATCTCTCACAGGGAAGGCCTCACCAGTGGAACGGTGTAGACTGTGAATGGCTGATACCTTGTGTGGGGCAGATTGCTCACTGGGAAACCATCCCAGAAAGAGAGTGCCTGGGGCCCGTCTGTGGGGCTTCTAAATGATATCAGAGCAGATGAGTCCTGTCAAAGGGATCGAGAGAACATCAATCTGACAGTTATCTCCTTTCAGCTCTTTCAACACGTCATCATCCGACCTGATGACAGCTGCAATTCTCTGGTCACTGCTCTACTCCTGCAGCTCAGAGGCCAGTGATCCAGGTTAATATCCAGTTATTGATACCATGACGGAAAAACAGAAGCACAAAGAACAGCAAAGCCGTCCTTGACCTCTGACCTTCTCCGAGGCACAGCATCAATTCTCGTAAAAGAAGAGGATCTGTAACAAAGACAGAGGACATGCGAAAGTAGCTGGCTGGAGCTGTTATTGAAGTTAAAATGGATAAAGTGCTGGAGAAACTCAGCAGATCTGGCAACGTCTGCGGAGGGAGGCACAGAATTGACATTACAAGTCTGGAATGACCTTTCTTCGAAACAGCTGATGAAAAGTCTTTGGAGCCAAAGAATTAACTCTGCTTCTCTCTCCAGACCTGCTATCAGATCTGCTGAGTTTCTCCAGTACTTTGTTTTGCTTCAGATTTCCAGCATGCACAGTATTTATGTACTTAAAGTGTGTACTTAAAATAAATCATTAGCAGGGACATGTCTAATCCTGAATTACAAGTTCAAAACGTAATTCATCATCTGTGAAGCATTGGGATTTTCCTGAATAAAAGAAAAGGTGCTATTTAAATACAAGTTCTTTCTTCTGTTATTTTTTATTCATTAACAGGATGAGGGCATTGCTGGCTAGGCAGCATTTATTGCCCATCCTTAATCACCCAAAGGGCACTTAATAGTCAACCACATTGCTGTGGGTCTGGAGTCACATGTAGGCCTGACCAGGTAAGGATGGCAGTTTCCTTCCCTGAAGGACATTAGTGAACCAGATGGGTTTTTCTGACAACCAGCAATGGACTCACAGTCATCATTAGACCCTTAATTCCACGTATTTATTGAATTCAAATTACACCATCTGCCATGGCGGGATTTGAACCCGTGTCCTCAGAGCATTACCTGGGTCTCATGAGTTAACAATCTAGCAATAATACCACTAGGCCATTGCCACCCCTTTTAACACTGGACCATCCTGACTGGGACTGATAAAACTGCTCTGTTACATGATGTTTCTTGCAGGTAACAAGTATTGAGTCATCATTACATTTTTGAAAGTTAATGCTGAGATCGGACTGAAATTCAATGCTGAATGGACACTGTCGGAACTCTTAAAATTTGCCAGTGTATACATCAGGCAGCAGTGTGTACCAGCTACAAGATGCACTGCAGAAATTCACCAAAGATCCTCAGACAACACTTTCCAAACCCACAACCACTTCCATCCAGAAGGACAAGGGCAGCAGATACATGGGAACACCACTCCCTGCAAGTTCCCCTCGAGCCACTCACCATCCTGACTTGGAAATATATTACTGTTCCTTCACTGTCACTGGGTCAAAATTCTGGAATTCCCTCCCTAAGGGCATTGTGAGTCAACTCAGCACTTGGACTATCATCATAGAAGGTGTCTATCATAGAATCCCTATAGCATGGAAGCAGGCTATTCAGCCCATACTAACCCTCTGAAGGGCTTCCCACCCAGACCCAGACCCCCTACCCTATCCCTGTAACCCCACATTTCCAATGGCTAACCCACAAATCTTTAGACTGTGGGAGGAAACCCATGCAGACATGGGGACAATGTGCAAACTCCACACAGACAATCACCCAAGGCTGGAATTGAACCCAGGTCCCTGGCACTGTGAGACAGCTGTGCTAACCACTGAGCCACCGACCTGCAGTGGTTCAAGTGGGTAACTCACCACCACCTTCTTGGGAGGTAACTAAGGATGGGCAATAAATACTGGCCCAGAATGTGGTGCCCTCATCCTGTGAGTGAATAAAAGAAACTGTTGGGCTGGACTGTGACAAGCAGCATGGGGTTTTATTTTGCAACTTCTGCTCACGAATCCCAGGATTCTGACCCAGTGACAGTGAAGGAATGGCAATTATATTTCCAAGACGGGATGGTCAGTGGCTCGGAGGGAAAGTTGCAGGGAGTGGTGTTTCCATGTATCTGCTGCCCCTTCTTGCGACTTTCCACTGAGTGGATGTTAGGATTGGCCGGGTTTGGGTGGAGGCGGGTTGGTTGGGGGTGCTTTGTTCTGCTGAGGACTTGCCTCGCCTCATAGACTGGGAGCTGGGTTGTTAATACCTGCCAAATATTCCAGTCCTTTGATGCTTGGCCCATCGCAGTGCACTCACCACCCAGGATGTTAGGTTCAAGTTACACCCCCAGGGGTTTATGTTCACGGCCAGTGGCCATGGAAGTGTGTACATCAGTTTTAAAGGTGAGGATCTGAGTATTTTCATTTCATCGTGGCCTGTCTTTTCTCAAAGGCTTTCTCGTGGTTTGGAGTGTGCAGTGAGAGCATGCGGTGAGAGATTTTGTAGATAAAGTGATAAGCTGAGACACTAAATCCGAAATAGTGCGATGGTGTCACTGTGTGGGTTTAAGAGGCTGTTCCATCAGAAGGTTATATCTGTGCAAGCAGCAACAGCTGGATCATTTACACCGTCAGCAGTACACACATCATCAACCAGCTTTAAACCAAGTCCTTAGCCATTTACCTTCTTCATCCCCATCCCTACATCAAACCTCAAATGAGTAATTAGAACATAGAACAGTACAGCACAGGAACCTTTGGTCCACCATGTCAGTACCAACCATAATGTTCCAGCTGCCTGCACATGATCCGTATCCCACTATTCCCTGCCTGCTCATGTGTCTGTCTAAATGCCTCTTAAGCATTGCTATTGCATCTGCTTCTACCACCTCCTCTGGCAGTGCGTTCCAGGCACCTACTACTGTCTGTGTAAAAAAAACTGTCCTCGCACATCTCCTTTAAACCTTCCCCCATTCACCTTAAACCAATGACACCTATTATTCAGCATTTCCAGTCTGGGTAAACAAGAACTCAGGAATTTCATGGATAGCTATAAACTGGGATTACAATGCACTGGGACAGAAGCAGTTTCACAAAACTACCAACAACACAGACTCTCGGTTGACAAACCTGTTTCCATTGAGAAATTAAATGACACCTAGATTCTTTGAAAATCTGCTCATTTTGAGGAGAAAGGGGAGATCATAGAATCCCTACAGTGTGGAAACAGGCCCTTTAGCTCAACAAGTCCATAACCACCCCTCATAGCATCCCATCCAAGAACACTACAGGCAATTTAGCATGGCCAATCCACCTCTAGCCTACACAACTTTGGACTGTGGGAAGAAACCCACACAGACACAAGGAAAACGTGCAAACTCCACACGGACAGTCACCCGAGGGTGGAATTGAACCCAGGTCCTTTGCGCTGTGAGGCAGCAGTGCTAACCACTGAGCCACTGTGCCACCCTGAGAATGCTGAGAAAGTCTTAATGTCACAGCTTGTATTTGGGTGTGGGGAGGATTGGTTGAGAGAGGTGCCCTTACCACAGTATTTTTCTAAAAGTTGTGAAATACGAAGTACACAATACACCAAGTGTCCTTCATATATTTAGCCAGTGCATAGCACCTTACAATACAGGAGGACAAGTTCACCATTTTGTCTGTGCTGAATAATAAATCTCATTCCCTGTTTCTCCTATTGTCCTGTCAGATCTTTCCTCTTTTAGCCAATTCTTTTTCTGAGTGTTATTAGTGAAACTGCTTCCATTTCTCTATCAGGAAGCACTTTCCAGATTTCAACCCAGGGCCCAAAAGGAAATATTGTTCCTCCCCTTTGGGGCTTTTGCTAATAATTATAAATCTGTGTCCCCTGGTTACTGTCTGTTTGGCCAACGTAAATGATTTCTCCTTTCTTGGAGTTACAGATTACTACAAAATTCACTTTTCACTTTGTTTCCTTTTTTCTTATACATTAACAGGATGAAGGTGTCAATGGCTCGGCAGCATTTATTGCCCATCCCTAATTGCCCAGAGCGCAGTTAAGAGTCAACCACATTGCTGTGGGTCTGGAGTCACATGTAGGCCAGACCAGGTACGGATGGCAGTTTCCTTCCCAAAAGGACATTAGTGAGACAGATGGATTTTTCCTGACAATCGATTCATGGTCATCATTAGACTCTTAATTCCAGACTTTTTAAAAATCATTGAATTCAAGTTGCACCATCTGCTGTGGCAGGATTCAAACCCAGGTCCCCAGAACATTACCTGGGTCTCTGAATTAACAGTGCAGCGATAATACCGCCAGGCCATTGCCTTCCCAAGTGCACCTTTTATTCATAATGATTTTATACAGACTCAGACAATATCCAACTCCCCTAGGGAGGTCAACAACACAGATGCAGACAAGTTGTTTGCCCTGGTTTAGCACATGGAGGGCATTATCTCAAAGTTAGGGATCAGCCATTTAAAACAGAGATGAGGAGTAACGTCTTTTCTCAGAGGGGAGGGAATCTGTGGAATTCTGAGATGTTAATCAGCACTCAGTCTTTAATCAGTAATGGAATCAAGGATAATGGAGAAAGGGCAGGAAAGTGGAGTTGAAGATGATTAGCTGTCAGGCAGGATCTGTAGAGACAGACCAAGCTAACGTTTTGAGTCTGGATGACTCTTCATCAGAGCTATGTGAAATTGTGGACGGCCCAGCATTTATGTTTTCAGTACAGATTCCAGCACCTGCAATAATTTGCTCCTATATTGAGGATAATCAGATTAGCCACAATCTCACTGAATGGCAGAACAGGCTCGATGGACTGAGTGGCCTACTTCTGCTCCTACATCATATGGTCTTATAATTGAGGTCTCATTGACACTGATGAGAATTATTTGAAACCTTGCATAACTAATTTTTCCACAGGGTGAGACAAAGAAATGAGTGGGTAAAAAAATGAGAAGCTTCCATTTAAGAAACTCAGACAGGTGGAAAATCTTGATCATGCAGGAACATCCTATGTAATATTTTAAAGTGCAATATATATAGATTATAATTTCTATTGATTATAGAGCTCAGTACCAGGCACTAACGACATTTTAAAGCTTGTCAGTACTGAGTTTGCAACCCCTTACATCTATTATCCTGTCCATCCTATTGGTGTTGAATTCTGATCTTTAAATTCTAATCAGTGAACAGACCTCCAACCATCCGATTCAACTGGGATTTAGAGTCAGCATTTAGAACACGGACCAGGGAACCTCTTGTTGACATTTAACACAGTGTTTACAGAGCACATAATCTGATGAAGTCCCCAGAGGTGTCTGTATTATGCCTGGCAAATGGCAGTCTACAGGAAGTCTCAATGCCAAGGGAAACTGTAAGCATAAAAGACATGACTTCAGTTATAACAACTTAGAAGAAGATAAAACCCAAATCATTGACCATGAAGCTCCTTTTTGTTTTCCTCTATTTTTGTTCCAACAATCTCCCAAACAGCTGTCACAATTCTACTGGTGTCATTCACACACTGATGTGGCCTGATGTTAATTCTGTTAGCTAGCAAGTAGGTTTCAGACAAAGAATGACATGGGTTCAATTCCCACACTGGCTGAGCTTACCATGAAGGACTCTCCTTTATCAACCTCTCCCCTCACTTGAGATGTGGTGACCCTCAGGTTAAACCATCACCAGTTGTCTCTCCAATGAGAGAGCAACCCTGTGGTTCAGTAAGACTATGGTGACTCTAATCATTCACATCCTGTTAATGCCCACATTTCCTGCTCCTCTACAAACCTAAAAGCTTCAAAGGAGGTGTTTAACATCATGAAAGGGCTAGATATTTTCCTATTGTTTACTCTCTTTCCCATGGCCTAAATGTTGACAACTTGAGTGCATAGATTTAGGGGTTTGCCAAAACAATTAGAAATCAGATGAAAGGGAAGAGTATTGCAGAGCTATGGGGAAAGAGCAGGGAATGGGTTGAAATGGATTTCTGTTCAAAAGAACCAGTGCAGAATGGGATGAGACAAATGGTCACTTTCTTTGTAATATCAACTGATAATCCTTTTA
>NC_063367.1:21473591-21487224 GCF_021869965.1 Rhincodon typus | reverse complement strand
TGAGGAAGGGTCACCGGACCCGAAACGTTAGCTCTGTTTTCTCCTCCACAGATGCTGCCAGACCTGCTGAGCTTTTCCAGCAACTTTGTTTTTGTTACAACTAATTGTTGCTACTTCAAATCATTTTTTTTCCCCACAGTACCTTTAAACTCTGACACTCCTGAGCTCCTTTTGACTTAACTTTCTTTTGAAACCAATCCCAAACTAGGGGCAGATTCTTCCAGACTGGAAACAGAAAATGCTGGAGATCATAGCAGGTCATGCAGCATCCATTGAGAGAGAGAGCAAGCTAAAGTTTCAAGTCATGAGCTGTGATTTCCAGCATTTTTTTGTTTTCAGTACAAATTCCAGCATCTGCAGTAATTTGCTCCTACATTGTGGCAACTTCCAGACCTACCTGGAGATTTAGAATGCTAGACAGAGGAATTTAACTGGGCAGGAGGCAAAACCACTTTTTCACAGTGGGGTGTTCAAGCTGAGCTAGTAAGCTCTCAGAACCTTTGCGGCAAATTGCCATTTCTTTAACATGCCTTATATATTCATTAACACTTCAGCCACTGGAATTATATGCATGAGTGCAAACTTGTTAGCCACAAATGGGGAACATGTTCACGACCCCAAAGATATCTATCAGGGCGTGTACCTTGGGGGTAGACAGCTTCTACCAAGCTCCAGTGAGGACAAACTTCTGCTACTTGTGTCCTTCATGACCAAGCCATTTTGTGCTGATTGTGAAGTGATGGGAAAACAGTGTAAAGGTCGAGGCTACAAAGATCACACTTGACAGAATGAGAAAGAGGGGACAGGAAAGGCGGTTGTGCTCCCCAGAAGATGCCCATTGTCATTTTGAGGGACTGTGGGGCAGTTTCTCTGCCAACACATGAGCTGCCTGACAAGGGTATACAGGGCAGATTGACCATGTCGATGGAAACCAGGCACCTCACTCCTGACATTACTTTCCAGATGAGTATTTCCAGGTCAGATATTTGACCAACAGCAGCTGTACAAGCATTGCTGAGGTTAGGGAGAGGGGCCGAGGAGGAGAATGGGTGGACAATACCAACAGAACTAGAACCATTGGGTTTAGGGAGCTGAGCTGCAGTGATGGAAGCAAGCAGCACATGAAGAGAGGTATCAGGGTCTTCAGCATTGGCGAGCAGTGTACCTATAGAGGGGCGACTGAGGGCTTAGCTGCAGGGATGCAAGAGACAGCTTCGTGTGAAGAAAGGTGTGCTCCCTATGTTATCAGCTGGCAGCACTGTGCCTGTGGCACTAAAACTCACAGTGCCAAAGAACATCCTCATCACCAGCTTCTTTCAAACCTCAGTTGGCGAGATGTGTGGCATCCCGCAATGAGCATCCTACAAACAGCACATGGGAGTTCACCACTGCCCCTTCCAGGAGAATATAGAATCAATGCCCAGTTCACCTAGGGCCCAGACAGCCATGGTGCCTGAGGTGCCGGGTTTATACCCATCACTAGGCTCCCCCAGGTACAAGGGGGCATTAGCTTGGCACTCAGAGCAACCTGGCATAATCCAACCAATCCCTGAACAGGATGGAATTTCACTTCCTGCATCCCCAGCTGGTTTGTGATCACAGATACCATTCCCTCGGGTGGATGCCCCCTCTCCAGGGAGTTGTCACCGTCCTTACATTCTGTACAATTCCCAGCTGCCCCAAAAGTTTGCTCTCCCCCTTTCCGCAACATCGGGGGGTGGATGAGGGTTACCGGGAGGGCATCACTAATGACCTGAGGAAGGCTGCAGACTCCTCTTTCACTTTGTTCACAATAACATTGACAGGCATCCTCCGGGCTCTGACAATCTCCTGCACACACAGGTACAATCTCCTCAGCCTGATGCAATGGAGATGTTTGAGACCCTGGCACAGAGCAGCTGGTATGGTGAGGCAGGGTGCCAGAATATCACTCCTGCTTCCTGTTGGAAGATGATGCTACCTCCCTCACCTTTTGAAGTTTTGCGGCACCAGGAGATGGAGAGAGCCATCTCACCTAGCCAGTGGCAGGATGCCTCCATTGGAGCATGGAGTTGAGGCCCCTGAGTATATCCAGCAGATAGTGGTTGTCCAGTAGGTCCTGGCTTTCCATGACAACCAGCAGCTGATGGGGATGTACAGGAAGAGGCAGGTAGCTGTCATTCACACTGGGCAGCACTGAACAGTCACCCAGGTAGATGTAGCACCAAGCTTAGAACCACAGCAATGTGCCAGTAGTTTACTCAGCAGTCACAGTGCATGTGCTTCAAGCAAATGGCCACCTGGGAATGCCAGGCTGCAGCGGTGCTTCATGGGTAAGGAGACCACCATCTGTCACAGGGGGCAGAGCCAGAGTCTGTCAAGGTCTCACCCTTAGGACTGGGCTGGCAATGAGACAAAGGGAGGGACTGAGTGTGATGGATGTGGATGGACAAGCAGATAGTGGTGATGCATGAGTCGGAGAGGGACTGAGGTTCCCCCACTGAGTGAGGAGGAGGACGTGCTGGGGACAGGAGGAGTTAGTCATGTGGGAGGATGGGGTGAGTGAGAGTCATTGAGTGGGCATTGCAATAATGTGAGCTGTAGTCCACAAGCTTTTGGTATGAGCTGTGTGCAGTGGCAGAGTTAGAGTAAATGGTGACCCCTGAGAGGGTGAGGTAGCAGAGAGAAGATGCCCCTGTGAGGGTGAGGTAGCAGAGAGAAGATGCCCTGAGAGGGTGAGGTAGCAGAGAGAAGATGCCCCTGCGAGGGTGAGGTAGCAGAGAGAAGATGATGGCACTTACCTTCCAGAGTGCCGAAGGTCATTGACCTTCATCCCCCACTGCTTTTGCCGGGACACAGCGCTGACCCAGGCTGCAATCTGTGCCCAAGATGGCTGGGTCAGATCTCCTGAGGCAGTCCACCATTCCATCTCCACTCCTTCACACACCCCCTCCCCTCCCCCACCCTTTATCTGCAGCTCCCCCTCCCCCTACCCCCACATCCGGTCCTGAAGAAGGGTAATACCTGAAACATTGACTGCTCCATTCCTCCAGATGCTGCCTGGCCTGCTGTGTTCTTCCAGCCTCCTGTTTGTCTACAGGGAATAGGACTGTCCTCTTCTGTAGCTGCTTATCTACTGTGAGAAATAACCATCTGGCCCAGGCCCGAGAGTGTTGACAGTGACAGGAAAACAAAACCTTATTCCAGCAAGTAGCAGTACCTTGGAGAGAGAAAACTGGGGAGAAAAACAAAATCAAAACATAATTATAAATGAAATTAAAAATAAATGCATAAATTTAGATCTAACTTTCTACAACAAGGCGCAGCCAACAAAATATGTTTCAGAAATCTATCAATTTGGGTTTTGTTTCTGATTTTTTGAAGAAATTCCCTTGTCCTTGTTTCATTGAATTACAAATTTATTGCTTGACAAGCCCTTGCAATGCACAGGAGTCAAGCAGACTAGTCCAGCATGCAAGTGATGAATACAAATGAAAATTATATGTATTAATGTACACTCTCTCAGCAGCTGCTGTACTTTATTTTCAGAGATCCGTCTGTTTCCAACAGGTATGGGGATGAACCCTCTGATTGCTGGAAACCTCAATAGGCAGTCAACGCCGTTAGAAATGGGGATGAGGTCAGTGCCCTTTAACCTTGCCAATGCCACTGTCATTGGGTTAAATGTCCATCTAGTCCTGACCTGGACTGTTGGAGAGTTAAGTGACAGAAAATGTTTTGTTGCTGATTTCTGCATTGAGTCCATGCCACAGTGGACACACATGGAGCATGCACACTGTGAAGGTATTTTAAAATTCCTCCAGCCTCCCATTCTGAACGTGGATAATGGCAGTAGCTAACATGAACTTGGCAAAGGATGACAAACCTACTGACATTTACAATTCAAACAGCCATGACTCAAGACAAGTTGGGTTACAAAAAAGGATTCAATGCCTCAATGCTGGAATATCTGCTGTTAGGTGCATATGTTGCTCAATATACTCATGCTAGTTTTCCAGATGGTTCGAAAGGTAGGAATGCACCATCTGTTTTCCCAAATTAAAAACAAGCATTTCTCTGGGTCTTGTGCATACACTAGTTCTGGAGGCTATTATCAGCAAGAAAACAATCATCAGAACCCAAACTGACCTCCTGTTCTCTATTCAGTTCTGCCTGACCTGCTGTACCCTCTGTTTAATCTTGTTGAAAACACCAAGTTTACAACATCAGAGTGAGTGTCCATTGTAATGGCTTCTTCTGGCTGAAAGATAAAGAACTATTGGACAGCAGATGTTTGTATCTCTTCACAGGGAGGCCAACCAATCGGAATGCACAGCAGCACCTGACAACTAATCCAAGATTATAGAAAGTTATTGAAAATTATTGGAAATTATCCTCCATCCAAGGAACCAAAAAAACCTCTCACATCAGACAGAGGTTCACCTGCACATTCGCCAATGTGGTCCATTGCATCCGCTGTTCCCAATGTAGCCTCCTCTACATCGGGGAGACCAAGCAGAGGCTCGGAGACGGCTCTGTAGAGCACCTGCGCTCGGTTCGCGACAAACGACAACACCTCCCAGTTGCGAACCACTTCAACTCCCCCTCCCACTCTCACCCCCTGGGTGATATGTCCATCCTGGGCCTCCTCCAGTGTCACAATGACGCCACCCACAAACTGGAGGAGCAGCACCTCATATTCCGTCTCGGGAGCCTACAGCCCAATGGCCTAAATGTAGACTTTACCAGTTTCAAAATCTCCCCACCCCCAGCCTCATCCCATGTCCAACCCTCCCTCTCATCCCCGCCTCCTTGACCTGACACAACCTGTCCATCTTCTCTCCCACCTAGCCGCTCCTCCCACCTCACTGACCAATCCCCACCACTCCCTACCTGCACTCACCTATCACCATCCCACCTACCTTCCCCAGCCCAACACCTCTTCTCTCTATTTATTTCAGAGCTCCCTTCCCCCTCCCCCATTTCTGAAGAAGGGCCTAGACCCGAAACGTCAGCTTTTCTGCTCCTCTGATGCTGCCTGGCCTGCTGTGTTCATCCAGCTCCATACTGGGTTATCCCTGACTCCAGCATCTGCAGTTTGTGCTATCTCTTATTGAAAAGTTATGTCAAGTCTTTGTTTCTTCCAGTTGTCTCTCCCAATGCTGAAGGCACTGACTCCTACTGAGCTCACCAGCTCTCCATAACCTCACCCAGGAAACCATTAGTCACATGCTAACCAGATGGTGAGTCTTGGCATTGTTATTTTATCCTGCGTTACTATAACCATGCTGTATTCTGTCAGTTCCCAATCCAATATCTGCACACTGGTGTATTGTCCAGCATAGGCTACTGGTAAGAAATAAGCAGGAACACTCCAGCTTCTGCAGTGAGTAATTCACCTCCTGACTCCCCAAAGCCTGTCCACCATCTACAAGGCACAAGTCAGGAGTGTGATGGAATACTCCCCACTTGCCTGGATGGGTGCAGCCCCAACAACACTCAAGAAGCTTAACACCATCCAGGACAAAGCAGCCGCTTGATTGGCACCACATCCACAAACATCCCACTCCCTCCACCTCCGATGCTCAGTAGCAGCAGTGTGTACTATCTACAAGATGCTCTGCAGAAATTCACCAAAGATCCTCAGGCAGCACCTTCCAAACCCACAACCACTTCCATCTAGAAGGGCAAGGGCAGCAGATATATGGGAACACCATCCTCTGCGTGTTACTCTCCAAGCCACTCACCAACCAGAGCTTTTTCTTATTCATTCATGGGATGAGGGTGTTGCTGGCCAGGCCAGCATTCATTGCCCATCCCTAATTGCCCAGAGGGCAGTTAAAACTCAACCACATTGCTGGGTCTGGAGTCACACGTAGGCCAGTTTCCGTGCCTAAAGGACATCAATGAACCAGATGGGTCTTTCTGACAATAATTTCATGGTCATCATTAGAGTCTTAATTCCAGAATTTCTAAATTTAATTCAACTTCCACCATCTGCCAGAGTGGGATTTGAACCCTGATTCCCCAGAACATTACTTTGGTCTCTGGATCAATAGTCAAGTGATAATCCAACTAGGCCCATTGCATCCTCCTTGGAAATATATTGCTGTTCCTTCACTGTTGCTGGATCAAAATCCTGGAATTCCCTCCCTAACAGCATTGTGGGTCAATCTACAGCATAAAGACTATAACAATTCAAGAATGCAGCTCAACACCACCTTCTCAAGGGCAACTAGGGATGGTCAATAAATGCTGGCCAGCTTGTGACATCCATGTCTCATGAGTAAACACAAAAAAGCTTCTGGGCATTTTTATTCCCTCATGGGATATGGATGCCCCTCAGAGACAACCTTTGTTGCCTATCCCCATCTGCCCTTGAACTGAGTGGTTTGCTTGGTCATTTCTGAGGGCAATTAAAAGTCAACTACATCGCTGTGGGTCTGGAGTCACGTGTAGACCAGACCGGGTGAGGATGGCAGATTTCCTTCCACAAAGGGACAATAGTTTCATGGTCACCAATACCAGGATCCATGCAGTGATCCAGAAGGATATTTACAGAATCTACTGCAGATAATTTGCAAATCCATCGTGTCTCTACTCCTGGTAATGACTCTCTCCTTACACCTTCCCCCATAACCTGACAGCTGCAGCTGTGAATCTCTCAATTGTTTTCCTGGGTGTCAATTACAGCACCTTCATTAAACACACTCATTTGCAATCTATACCTTTCACTGCATAAACAAGCTCATTACCTAGAGCACCAAGCAATTTAAGCAAATTCTCTGAGCATCAAAATACAATGAGCCATAAACTCTGGAATAGTTTAAACCTTTGGGAGTACATCTGACTTTCACTATAACTGTGGGTATCTCAAATTCCACATCACAGATCCATTACATTTATCAGTATTTAGAGCAGTGAAGCCATTATTGTGCCCAACTGATAATGAGGCTTCAGTTATATGGACAGGTCAGCAAGGCTGGAGATGGCTTCACTGGAAAGGGAAAGGTTGAGAGGACAGGATAGAGTGGATATAAAGAGGGTGTTTTCTCAAGTGTGAGAGACTAGAACTAGGGAGCACTGTTTAAAAATAGGAGATCTCCCTATTAAGACAGAGTTGAGGACAATGTTTTTCTCCTGGCAGAGCATGTTTGAGGGGCTGAATGGCTGACTCTTGCTCCAAGTCCTTTGTTCATATTCGATAGAGGTTTCAAAAGTCCTTAGCAGTCAGCAGAGGATCTGTTCACTCTGGGGGAAGGAGTGAGGACCAGACAAGGTAGATTTAAGGTGAAATGAGGAAGAGCATCTTTATGCAGTGAGTGTTTGGGATCTGGAATGTTGTGCCTCAGAGTGTGGAGGATTGGAGGAAATTGGAGATTATTTACCCATAATGAAATTTCAGGGGAGTGACACTATGAGTAGCTCTTACAGAAGATCAGCTAAGATCTCCTTATGTTGTGGAAACTGGGTCTGCCCCTCTATAATCTCTGGGGGGTCCTTCTGTCTCCACATTCCTGATACATCCAAATACAGGATTACTGCTGAATTGAACCTGCCGCTGCTGCTTTCTATTTTATCTTTGGTCAATTCTGTCCCCTCCAAAGAACTTTCCTCTCTGTAGTTCCTTTCACTTTCTTCATTCACTTATGAAAATGGCCCAAGTTACTCACAACTTTCAGTGCATAACTTGTTTAGTCTGAGTCATAGAGCCCTACAGCATAGAGAGAGGCCCTTTGGCCCAAACTGGTCCATGCCAACCAAAATGTCCATCCATGCTAACTCCATTTCGCTGCACTTTGCCCATATCCTTCTAAACCTTTCCTATCCATGTATTTGTCCAAATACTTTTTAAATGTTGTTAATGTACACCTCTAACACTTCTGCTGGCAGCTCATTCCATATGTGTACCACCCTCTGTGTAAAAAAGTTGCACCTCAGGTTCCCATGTATTCTTTCCCCTCTTACCTTAAACTCATGCCCTCTAGTCCTCAATTTCCCCAACCCTGGGAAAAAGACTGAGCACATTCATCCTATCCATGCGTTTCATGATCTTGTACACTTCTATAAAATCCCCCCTCAGTCTCCTATGCTGTAAAGAAAAATGTCCTAGCTTATCCAACTCACTTCCTTGAGTCCTGGCAACATCCTTGTAAAGTTCTTCTGCACTCTTTCCAGTTTAATAACATGCTTCCTATAGCAAGGTGACCAAAACTGAATGCAATACTCCAAGTGCAGCCTCACCAACATCATGTACAACTATAACATAACTTCCCAACTTCTATACTCAATGCCCTGACCGATGAAGACCAGTGTGCCAAAAGCCTTCTTCACTACTATACCTACCTGTGACACACTTTCAGAGAACCTGAGGATACAGGGAAACCATTTGGGATTGAGATGGGAAGTGTCTTCACCCAGAGAGTGGGGAGCCTGTGGAATTCTGTACCACAGAAAGCAGTCAAGGCCAAAACATTTTATGATTTCAGGAAGGTGTTGGATAAAGCACTTGCCAGTAAGGGGATCAACGGATATGGGGAAATGCAGGGACAGGTTAGTGAGTTGGATGATTATAATGAATGGCAGAGCAGGCTCAAAGGGCTAGATGGCCTGCACTCAACTGCTATTTTCTCAGTTTCCATGACAATCACTACTGACTTTGTGTCTGTGCTCGATTGCATGTCCACACAGCAGTAATATCAGCCAGGTATCTCTGGCTGGGGGAAGTAAAGAGGCAAACTCAGAGTGAATGGGTGCTATGATAGTAACAAAGAGCCCAGGGATGCAGCCTAGCCCAGCCCAGGAGCTGGGTGCATACTCTGGAGGGAGATTTGTACCCATGCTCCCAGGACAGTAGGTCAGAGGTTTTGGATTACTATTCCAGCAACATTACCACTACACCAGCACCACTCCTAATGATGCTGCTACTGAACCAGTGTACACACAGAAACGTTCTCAGGCCTTCAGCAGACTGATATCTGAACTTCTAGAATTGACAGGCCCTCTGAGGAACTGAACTGTTGCAGCACCTATAGAACTAAACCCTAATAATACTCTTCAGTTGCAGCACAACCTAAACAAGGCCAGTGTTATAACATTTGCAGAATATACATAAGTTGGCATCATAGTGGGCAGTGATGAAGGTAGCTTTAGGTTTCAGAATGCTATGGACGGGATGGTCAAATGGGCAGAGTCTCAGTGGAGGAGTGTGAAGTGATGCAGTTTGCAGGGTCCAATATAGAGACAGAGTATTAATTGTTCCCATTTTGAACAGTGTCAATGGGCAAAGTCCATTCATGTGTTTTCTTAAAGGTGGCACAATGATTTAAGATGCTATTAAACATATTCTTTGTGTTTATTAATAGAGCCACAGAACATAAAAGAAAACAGATCATTCTAGAAGATTATAAATCACTGGTTACATCTCAAATAGGGTGTTGTGGGCGATGTTGTATGGATAATATTGGACTCCATCCTTCACGGAATGATGTAACATCCTTTGATAAAATATCAGAAATGTTTGTCAGGGTGTTACCAGCAATAAGGGACTGCGGTTATGACGTTTAGGTCGGACAAGTTAGGACTAGACTGCTTGCAACAGAAAAAGTGAGGAGATTATCTAACTAATCATGGTTTTCAAGGGTTTGAGAGGTTTTGATAGAAAAGATAGAGGAAAGACAATTTTTTTTCTGGAGCGTGACGAATCCTAGAATCCCTACAGTTTGGAAACAGGCCATTCAGCCCATCAAGTCCATCCCAACTCTCTGAAGAGGTGCCCACCCAGACCCAGCCTCTGCCCTACCCCTATATTTCCCAAGGCTAATCCACTTAGCTTGCACATCCTTGAACACCATGCACAACTTCCCATGGCCAATCCACCTGATCTGCACATCTCTGGGGTGTGAGAGGAAACATACACAGACACGGGGGGGGAAATGTGTGAACTCCACACAGACAGTCACCTAAGGCTGGAATCAAAGCTGTGTCCCTGGCGCTGTGAGACAGCAGTGCTAACCACTGAGGCACCATGTTGCCCCAGAGGGTGTAGATTTACAATAATTGGGGAAAGTTTGAGAGGGGAGACATGAATTTTTTTTCTACTGGAAGTTGTTGGGCTCAACCTGAAAGGGTTCAAAGCTGTGGATTTCACAAGTTTCAAAATCTCCACTCCCCCTACCGCATCCCAAAACCAGTCCAGCTCGTCCCTGCCTCCCTAACCTGTTCTTCCTCCCACCTATCCCCACCTCCCACCTCAAGCCGCACCTCCATCTCCTACCGACCAACCTCATCCCGCCCCCTTGACCTGTCCGTCCTCCCTGGACTGACCTATCCCCTTCCTAACTCCTCACCTACACTCACCTTTACTGGCTCCATCTCCGCCTCTTCGACCTGTTTGTTTCCTCTCCACCTATCCTCTCCTCTATCCCTCTTCTATCCGCCTCCCACTCTCTCCCTATTTATTTCAGAACCCCCTTCCCCTACCCCTTTTCTGATGAAGGGTCTAGGCCCGAAACGTCAGCCTCTCTGCTCCTATGATGCTGCTTGGCCTGCTGTGTTCATCCAGCCCTGCACCTTGTTGTCTAGGGTTCAAAGCTGTATTTTTTTTAAAAAAGAGGGAGTTGGGACTTGATTCTCGAAAATGAGTAATTTAACACTGCACCAGCACAGGCAGGAGAGACTGTGTGGCCTTCCTCTGCATTATATGTTTCTATAAATCTAAAAAAAAAATCACCTGCAAAATTGCAGTCTTCCCGCATGCAGCAGAAGAATAGAGAACAGTCATAAATTCACACACAAAACAAAGGTTCCAGATAAAGCGGCTGATAGAAATGTATGATTTAATCATTCCATTAGTAGCCTGATTACACAGCAACGATAAAACGTGTAAGAATTTGATGTGGGGATGTGTGCAGCGACAGACACTGTTGAGTAAAGCCTTGGGCCTCAAGTGATCTCTTCAAACAGGAACTACAAAACAAGAATAAAGCCACTAGGCCCCTAACAACTCATAAAAAATTCAAATTTCTTTTCTGCTTCCGTTTTTTATTTAATTATCAGAGGAGAGTAACACAAAGAGGGAACTGGTCCAGACTCCCCAAAGCGTCAAGGTATAATCATTGAAGTTTTCAATCCTCCTGCATGTGCTGAGATCTGAAATAACTGCTGAAGATCTGACAGCTTTTCCAGGGAATGCTGCGAGCTATTTACTGCTGGTCTGTTTAAACTCTGTTGCCTTTGGCTGAAAGCTTCTCCTTGTCTGCAACTCTCCAGATAAGCCTGCATTCAGTTTGTGCCCTGGAGACTGAATGTTGTGAGGATTGGCCCAGAGTATCCACAGGAACAAGTGAATCCCACAACATATGGGTCAGCAAGATTCCAACAGCACTCAGCCATCTTTTACATTTAACAATCCACTGCTCAGAATCTGGCTAACTCTGGCCCATTCTACACACAATGTTGAGTCCCACAGTATTGCGAGACCATCATAAAGTCATAAAAGACAGAAAGAGGTGGAGTTTCCTCAGCAGATCTGGTGGCGACTGTGGAGAGTAAAGGTGAGTTAATGTTTCGAGTCCAATATGACTCTTCTTTAAAATCTATAAAGTCTTGTAATGTAACTTTTTGCAGAGAAAAAGTCTGTTCAGTTTATGCTAGCTCTTTGTACACAATCCAGTCTGTTCTAGATCTTCTCTTTCTTGATCCCAGGAGATATTTTCCCCTAATCAACCAGTTTAGGAGATGTTCTTGCAAATCTTTGGAGTAAGTGGAATTTGAATCCAGGTCTCCCTGGGCCAGAGGTAAGGACACGACTGCTCCACCACAAGAAAGCTGTTGCTTGAGCCTGGTAGCCTTATGACTTTCTTCAGAGGCCCATCTAACTTCCTCATAAAATCAGCGATTATCTCTGCTCCCAACACCCTCATGGTCTGGTGCTCCAGATCATTACCAGCCAGTGTCAAAAAAACATGTTGTTCCTCCTTGTATCACTGTCTTCTCGACCTCGTACTGTCCAATAGCAGGAATAGATCGCCCACCTTTCCCAAACGCAAAGCTGTAACCACACACCCAGGAACCAATCAAGAAGCTGTTACTATGCTGAGTACTCCTGAACTCACTCTTGGTCCTGGTTGGTAAACCAATCAAATCCGTCACTGGGTAAAACATCCCTGAACACACGGCCACACCCATGGAACTGAGATGCCTTGCACTCTTCCCCCACTGCTTGAATAAGGCAACAATATAGATACAACACACATGCTCATTAAAAAAAACTGCAATATCTTCTTCTACTTGGTTCAAAGCAGTATCTTTATCCGTTTTGAGTTCATAGTCCAGAAAAGTGGAAGTTTACACCAGAGACCCATTTCCACCCCCTAAATTCTCTAAATACCTTTGCTTAACAAAAACCCACCAAAGTCAGGTTGTAATTAACAGTTGATCTAATATCAATTGCTGTTTGTGGAAGAGAGCTTCAAAAGTCTACCACTGGTTCATAGAATCCCAACGGTCAGATAGAGACCATTTGGCCCATCGAGCCTGCACTAACTCTCCCAACAGCATCCCATCTTAATCCCATAGCCTGACATTTACAATGGCTAATCCACCTATTATGCACAGTACGAGCAATTTAGCGTGGCCAATCTGTCTAGCCTGTACATCTCTTGGACTGTGGGAGGAAACCAGAGGAAGTCCATACAGACACGGGGAAAGTGTGCAAATTCCTCACGCAGCTGCCCAAGGCTAAAAAGAATTAATCCAGGTTCCTGGCACTGTGAGGTAACAGAGCTAACCACTGAACCATCGTGCAATTATGCAAAGGAGCACTCCCAAAACACGGCTGATTCTAATTTTTTGGACGATACTCTTGGATTCCCCAATTAGAGGAAATAGCTTCTCTCTGTTCCTCTTAATTGCCAGAAAAAAATCATTCCTTAATCTCGTAAATATTGAGGAATACCAGACTTGGACAGGTATAAAGAACAATGACCACAAGCTCAGCCATTAGGCTAAACCTGCCGGGAGATTTATTGTGGATGTTGTTGTTATTGATTGTGTTGGGAACCGGAAATGGAAATCTAACCGAGCTTTATGTGATTTTGACAGCTTTAGAGAAGGTGGCCAATGTATTCTTCTGCAAATAGTAACTGATATTAGATCACTGTTAATTACAACCTGACTTTGGAGTTTTGTTAACCAAAGGTATTTAAAGAATTTAGGGGGAGAAAATGGATCTCTGGTGTAAAATCCACTTCAATTTTTCTGGATTGTGAACTCAAAATGGGAAAAGGAACTGCTTTGAACCAAATGGAAGAAGGTGTTGCAGTTTTAAGAAGTGTGTGTGTGCGTGTTGTATCAACAACGTTGCCTTTTTCAAGCAATGGGGACAAAGTGAAGCATCTTGTCTTCATGGGTGTGTGTTCACGGCAGTTCTGCCCAGTGACAGATCTTTGGCTGATTTACCAACCAGGACCAGCAGTGAGTTCAGAGGTACCCAGCACAGTAACAGCTTACTGAGCGTGGGGCCACAGCTTTGTGTTTGGACAATCCAACAGAAACAAGCAGCCTGTGACTGAGAAAGAGATGTTTCTTCCTCTCTCTCACTCTCACACTCACACATCCCACACATACACACACACACACACACACACACACA
>NC_063367.1:21437676-21473091 GCF_021869965.1 Rhincodon typus | reverse complement strand
GCTTCACTGGAACACAGCAGCAAACCAAAGACAGAGATCTTGGCCAGGGAACAGGGTGGTGTGTTAAAGCTGCAGGCAACAGGTAGTTCAGGGTCTTTTTTTATGGACAGAACATAGATGTTCTACGAAGCAGTCACCCAGTTTATGCTTCATTTCCCCAACATGGAGGAGACCACATTGTGAGCAGCGAAAGCAGTAGACTAGATTGTGTGAAGTGCAGGTGAAGTGTTGCTTCATCTGGAAGGTATGTTTGGGCCATTGGATACTGAGGGAGGGAGGAAGCAAAGGGGCAGATGTTGCACCTTTGGCAGTTGGAGGGGAAGGTGCCATGGGGCAGCACTTTACTTGCACTTCGCTCAATCTGGTCTATGGCATTGTTTCTGATTCCCAGCATCTGCAGTCCTTTTGGTTTTTATTTTTAACTATTTGTACCTGCTCTGGGTTGTTCATTAAATGGGTCATAATCTCAAATTTTTGCCATTGCCATGAGTAAAACTGCCAGTTCTGTTCCAAATCACCTTTCTTTTCAGCTGGAACTAGGAGAGGAAAGTTTATAGACAATGTTTGACTCACGCAGAGATTGAGATACAGCTTTTTTTTTGTTTATTTTGCTTCTTCAGTTTGTTCCAGTATGTTCCCAACAGCTCTGAACAGTTCTCTATTCCTCTTTCAGTAGCTGTGCTTCTATTCAGCTCTTCAAAATTCATCCACAGCTCCACTGCTGGCATTATGTAAAATGTTGCTTTTGGATAACGCAGTGCCCAGTTCCTGAGCCCCTCTTTAATACAGTGCCCAGGTCTAAACAGCTTCTCCATTTTGTGGACAAACCCATCTGCTGCTGAATTATATGTTAAGACATTCTGCACATGTTCATATCTCCGAGAGTCAGACTGTCTCTTGGCAGTAGGACTGTCTTAGCAGGATCTCAGCCCAAAATAATTTTATCTTTGATGAAATGATCTTTCAATTGCCCAAATTCACAGGATTCTTTAAGCTATGTTAATTCAGTCAGACATCTATCAACAGAATTGATTTACCTTGAGCACTAATATTGAACACATAATATTCATAAGTTATGTTCAGTTTAGGTTCAAAGCATACCTTCAAGGGTTTCAAAATTTCTGCATTGTGTTTTTTTCTGTGCCTTCCAGAGATTGAGTGAAATGTAGTTTGTAACAGTCCACAACAGTGTAGCTTGTTAATTGAATCTGTTGACTTTTCATAATTTATCATTGCAAGTGGAAAAACTGCTAGTTCTGCTTCATATTAATTTTCATTTCAACCAGAATCTGGAGAAGGGAATTCACTCATATTGTGTCTTTCCAGTGCTTTCAGCACTTTTGTTCCTTTTTTGTGTAAACCTGTGGCTTTTAGCAGCTCTGAACATTCCTGTGTTCCTCTTTATGTAGCTATACTTCTCTACAACAATCTTCAACACTAAATTTTGGTTCAACTCTAACACCATGTTACAGGTTCCCTCGACAACAGTTTTGCACATATTGTGTCTTTATTGAACTTTTTTTCTTTATTCATTCGCAGGATGAGGGCATTGCTGGCTAGGTCAGTATTTCTTGCCCATCCCTAATTGCCCAGAGGGCAGTTAAGAGTCAGCCACATTGCTGTGGGTCTGGAGTCACATGTAGGCCAGACCAGGTAAGGATGGCAGTTTCCTTTCCTAAAGGGCATTAGTGAACCAGATGGATGTTTCCGACAATCAGCAATGGATTCATGTTCATCGCTAGACTCTCAATTCTAGATATTTATTGAATTCAAATTCCACCATCTGCCATGGCGGGATTCAAACCCAGGTCCCCAGAACATTAGTTGGGTTTCAGGCTTAACAGTCCGGCGATAATACCACTAGGCCATTGCCCCTCCATTATTGTGAACTTATTGTGAGATGGCTGGCTGCACTAAATGCCTAATGGTAGAGCACATGTGACTACAGCAAACCAGGAAGCACTTCAGTACAATTTCCATCCAAACAGTAATTATGGCTGTCACAATAATCCTTCCCACTGCTCACCATTCTGTATAAGCTATCTGCTAGGTTTGCTGGCGCCACTTTCCTTGTAGGGACCTTGAAAGCCTGCATGGTCCAGTGTGGTGGATGAAATATATTCGGTGCCCTAACAAAAAGCTGCTATTGTCTTAAACAAGATGTAGTTTACTGCATAATAGTAAAGATGTACAAGTTACATTAGTATGACAGAGACAGTGAGGAAGATCCAGATGATAGAACTTATTGCTTTAAAATCCTAAACTTTTCTTCTCTTAGTCTCAATGACATCATCATCATTAGTGGTGCTTAAGGCATCCTCAGCATTAATCCTAATTCTTGTAGAACAACATCCTTCACTGTTGAGATAGCAAGAACTGTCGATGCTGGAGTCAGAGATAATACAGCATGGAGCTGGAGGAGAACAGCAGGTCAGGCAGCATCAGAGGAGCAGGAAAGTCAATGTTTCACATCAGGACCTTTCATCGGGGCACAATAAGGAAGGGTTCCGACCCGATATGTCAGCCTTCCTGCTCCTCTGATGCTGCCGGACCTGCTGTGCTCCTCCAGCTCCACACTGTGTGGGCCTTCACTGTTGCAGAGTCAAAATTCTGGAAGTCCCTGGCAGCACTTAGACCACATGGGCCACAGCAGTTCAAGAAGGTGTTACACTGCCACTTCACCTGAGGTATACAGTCATTGAACTGTACAGCATGGAAACAGACCCTTAGGTCTAACTTGTCCATGCCGACCAGATATCCTAAAATAATCTAGTCCCATTTGCCTGCATTTGGCCCATATCCCCCTAAATCCTTCCCATTCATGTCCCCATCCAGATGCCTTTTAAATGATGTAATTGTACCAGTCTCCACCACCTCCTCTGGCAGCTCATTCCATACACACATTTTCTGATGAAGGGTCTAGGCCCGAAACGTCAGCCTTTCTGCTCCTATGATGCTGCTTGGCCTGCTGTGTTCATCCAGCTCTGCACCTTGTTGTCTCGGCTTCTCCAGCATCTGCAGTTCCTACTATCTCTCACCCTCTGTGTGAACAAGTTGCCACATAGATCCCTTTTAAATCTCTCCCCTCTCACCTTAAACCTATGCCTTCTAGTTGTGGACTTCCCCCACCCCGGGGAAAAGACCTTGGCTATTCATACCTTCATGATGTTATAAACCTCTATAAAGTCACCCCTTAGCCTCTGATGCTCCAGGGAAAATAGCCCCAGCCTATTCAGCCTCTCCCTATAGCTCAAACCCTCCAACCCTGGCAACATCCTTGTAAATATTTTCTGAACCCTTTCAAGTTTCACAACATCTTTCCTTTAGTGGGGAGACCAGAATCGAATGCAGTATTCCAAAAGGGAATTAAGGTTGAGATATATGTATGACAGAGGCATCTCAGTCCACATTCCATGAAAGAATATAAATAAAAATAACTGGGTAATGGATGTGAAATTCAGACATGTCGTGCCTTTTAACAGTTGTCAGCATCTTCAGGAGGCTCTGTGCTCCCCTTGTGGAAACATGCCATCAGCCAAGGTGCGAAAAAAAGTGGGCTGAAACCATCTTTGAGTGAGGACATCTGGTGGTGCCTGACACAAATACATTCTGCCCAAATCTGTTTGTAAACAAATACAAGGACAAGACCAACATTTTCATATGGAGCTATTCATTGCTGTCTGGCATTCTGTAACACTGCAGCCTGATCTGAATTTAAGTCTGTAATAAGCTAAATCCACTATGAAAGAGGGACAGAAAAAAAGTCAATGACTTCAACAAACTAATTACTCTGCCAGAGGGCAGTGTCTGTTGTTACCATATGGTATAAAGCTCGGCCTGTACACAGAGGATCGTCTAAGGATATCCTCACTTAATCCTTGGACTAATTGTTTTTGTTACACAAGAAAATCTTTACTTCCTTCTGTTTTTCTTTCCTCTTCTTCTGAAAGCTTGTGGCATCAGTGGGTGCGTTGAAACCATCTGTATCATATCCAAGTCATCAATATTCACATGTAAGGCTAAATAATGGGCTAAGGAGGCTATTTAACCACAGAGGTCATCAGAACTCAATCCTATTTGAATCCAATATCCACACAAATGGACTTTCCCAGCAACGTTCATATATATTAGTGAGTTGTGAGAATCCTGACTGATTATCTCCCTCTATACCCATGGAGCACCCAAGTCCACTGTACCAACAACTTAGCGAAGGTTAGATTGAACCTACCTTGGAAGAGATCCTCTTTATTTTAGGCTGAACCTTACTAAATGTCAGTTATATTTCATTTCTGTCAGATTTCATGGCTTCGCTCATAATCATTCCAAACTTTCCCTTATGGTATTACGTTCCTACAGTGCCCCTCTTTTCTGATGCTAGTTCCTCCTTGCTACTGTCAGGAAATGCTGGGATCCTTAGCTCTAGTGTCATCTTTGAAATGCTATTGTGTACTCCAAGAAGCACTATCAGGCATTATAGGATCCCTACAGTATGGAAGCAGGCCATTTGGCCCATTGAGTCCCCACTGCCCCTCTGAAGAGCATCCCACCCAAACCCACCCCTGTACCCTATCCATGTAACCCTGCATTCCCATTGCTAATTTACCTAACCTACACATCCATGGACACTATGGGCAATTTCACATGGCTGATCCACCCTAACCTGCACATCTTTTGGACTGTGGGAGGAAACCAGAGCACCCAGATGAAACCCATGCAGACACAGGGAGAATGTGCAAACTCCACACAGACAGTCACCCAAGGCTGGAATCAAACCCAGGTCCCCGGTGCTTTGAGGCTGCAGTGCTAACCACTGAGCCATCGCACCATCCCTAATTTACAATCAAATCCTGCATGTTTTGTAACATTTAACCCGAAAAAGGCAAATGAGGGAAAATCTGTGTTGGAGGTGCTGCTGGACAGGGCGATATAGGGGAGGTTCACGCTCATGCCCCCAGGGACTGGCAGAGGAGATCATGCCACCAGCCCCTGCCAGCCTGGTCAGTGTGGTCTCAGCTGACTGCAGGAATTCCCAGCACTACAGGAAGAAGACCAATGATCTTCTCCACTACACCAAGAGCCATACTCTCCTCTCTATTTCCATACACTCACTCTCTCTCTCTGTGACTGCATCCAGCTCTGTCCACGGCTTATGCTCTACCACTGTCTCCCTGCTCACTCTCTCCCAACCCAATCCACCCACATCACTGACCCTGCATGCCCTTTGTGCTGCCAACTCACTCACCTGGGACACCTGCACCAGCACCCAACAGCTGTGCCACCCTCTTTCATCTCACTTCATCCAGGAGGAAATGGCCCATAACAGGGTAGAAAGAGCTGGATGTGCAGTGGGATGCCAACAAAGAGCTGACGGTCCTCACCCTGACCACCCTAAGCAGCTGAATGATGGTGGTCAAGCCCCTGGATTGATATGAGAGGCTGCCCTTTCATACTGTGTCAATACCCCTTGCCTGAAGGGTGTCTCAGTTAGCCCTGTGCTCCTGTGAGGAAGTGAAATATCCGGAAGGAAAAGATCAGTCAACTGAAGAAATTGAGAAACTAAAGGAAACCCTCCACTGATTCCTAAAGACTGGTGCCATTGAACTGCCTTTTCCCTTCGGATTTTATTTTCCCTCCATACCTAAGACCAATTCTTATTTATTCAGCTGTCTCTGTGTGTAGAGACGTTTTCGAAGGGGGTCAGAGTTTTAACTAGAAGAGTTATACGTCAGCTGTTCATATTTCTCTGGCTAGAATCTATTTATTTCTAATAAATAGTAGTTCTTGTAAGCTTAGAAACCTGGTTAGCGTTTTATGTTAACCTGGGTCCACAGGTAATTGGACACTTTATGTACTTTGATAACATTTTTAACTTTGTGAAACTCCAGATATAGTGCGTTATGTTACCCCAGTGAGCAGAGCACTCCACATAACCAACATTTGTCTTCCCTGGTGATAGGCTTGTAAATTTCCTCTGTCCTTGACATCTGCCCATAACGTGTGATGTGTCAGAATCAAACTTAATTACTCCATCTGAGGCCTAAGTGGTGTTTTATAAAGGGTTAGTGTGATTTCCTTGTTTTTGTACTCCACATTATCAAAGTGAAGGATTGCATATGCTCTTGTAACAATTTTTTAACATGCCCTACCACTCTCGGTGCTTCTTTTCTTGTGTCCCTTTAAAATTGTGCCTTTTTTCATTTGTCGAAAGGATGTGAGCATCTTTGGCTAGGCCAGGATTTATTGCCTGTCCCTAATTTCCCTGGAGAAGGTGGTGGTGTTCTACAGTCCTTGGGGTGTAGGAGTACACACTGCTGCGAGGATGGGAACTCTAGGATTTTGACCCAGTGGCACTTCACAAATGGTGATATATTTCCAAGTCAGCATGATGAGTGGCATGAAGAGGAATGTGTACATGGTGCTGTTCCAACGTACCTTCTGTCCTATTCTTTCTAGATAGAAGAGTTTGCAGGTTTGGAAGGTGCTGTCCAAGGAGCCTTGGTTACATCTTGTAAACAGTACACACTGTGAACTACTGAGCGTTGGTGGTGACTTGTACCTTTGAGATGGTTGAAAGGTTTTGAGGTGTTGGGGGGGAGGTGGGTGGGGGGGACGTTACTCGCTGCAGGATTCCTAGCCTCTAACCTACTTTTGTCAAAGTATTTATAGGCTGATACCATTCAGTTTCTGGTCAATGGTAACTGTCAAGATATTGATAATGAGGGAATTCAGTGATAGTAATGCCATTGAAGGTGAAAAAGTGATGGTTAGAATCTTTCTTGTTGGAGATGGTCATTTCTGGTAATTGTGTGCCATGAATGTTACTTGCCCCTTGTCAGCAC
Source organism: Rhincodon typus (assembly GCF_021869965.1). Taxonomy (NCBI): domain Eukaryota; kingdom Metazoa; phylum Chordata; class Chondrichthyes; order Orectolobiformes; family Rhincodontidae; genus Rhincodon; species Rhincodon typus. The sequence goes on along the minus strand of NC_063367.1, from coordinate 21,466,252 downwards.
AAACTTGGATATCATCCAGGTCTTTCTGCAGTTCCACACGGGCTGCTTCAGGATCTGAGGTGAAATGAATGGTGCTGAACATTGTGTAATCACCAGCGAACTTTGCCTTATGATGGATGAATCTGCTGAAGATGATTGGTTCTAGGACACTACCCTGAGGAACTCCAGCAGAGATGTCCTGGAGCTGAGATGACTGACCTCCCACAACCACAACCATCTTCCTATGTGTCAGGTATAACTGCAATCAGCAGAGAGTTTCTCTCCCGATTCTAATGAACTCCAGTTTTACTAAGGCTCCTTGATGTCACAGTCTGTCACTCTCACCTGACCTCTGGAATTCAGCTCTTTTGTCCATGTTTGAACCAAGGCTGTAATGAGATCAGGAGCTGAGTGGCCCTGGTGGAAACCAAACTGGGCGTCACTGAGCAGGTTATTGCTGAGCAGGTGCTGCTTGATAGCGCTGTTAGTGACACCTTCCATCACTTTACTGATGACCGAGATTGACTGGGGCAGTAATTGGTCAACATAGATTTTTCCTGCCTTTTGTGTACAGGATAGTTAAAAATACAACTGGAAAAAAAAGAGATGAAAGAAGAAAATGGTTGGGATAAAGACCAGGAAGGGAAAACTGAGAAGTGAAAGGACCAGACTTTTGTAGGGGTGCAGGTGCAGAAGGGATTAATGAGTACAGCAATACTTGAGAAAGAAAGACTAGACAGGAGACAGTGATAGTTTTACAAAGGCTCTTTATATTTTGTATTGCTTGGAGGACTTAAATTTTGAAGGATTGTGATCAAAGGAGTTTATTTCATGTTTATGGACACACCTTGAGTGGTTTCTTTGAAAGAGGTCACTGAAACTTGGCTCTGAGAACTTTGGAGAGAGATTTAGTTGGGTTAGAGATTCCAGCCATGCCGGTGTTGGACTGGGGTGAACAAAGTCATAAGTCACATGATACCAGATTACAGTCTTGACGAAATGCTCTGAAAGCCTGTGATTTCAATACATCCGTTGGACTATAACCTGGTGTCGTGTGACTTCTGACTCGGTTAGAGATGGTGATGGAAAAGCTCCAGAAAGCTAAAATGAGAAAGGTAAGCAACAAGTGGGCAACTAAAAGGAAGGTGAAAGAGAGAAAGATATGCTTTAGTGAGGCTGTGGATTTTTGTGGACAGAGCCAGAGAGCAACAAAGAAAGGGGGGAGGGTCAGATACATATGCAAATACACAGGGCCAGAAACAGTAAAACAGATTCATGGAGGGACAATTTGAACTAATCGCCTGCAATATGTGTAAAACGCACAAATGGATTTGGTGGAATGCTCAATACTCATCAAGAACAAGCCCACCAGGAGATATTCCAATTAATCCAGTGAGAAAACTGAGCTGAATGACAACAGGAGTATTTCTAGCCCCAGAGAAATACCATGAGATAGTTCCAAGTTGGTTTTGAAGTGACCTCCAGCAGCCTCTTCAAGGACTACAGTTCAGCCTGTTCAGTGCTGGTACAAATGGGAAGAGAATATGTGGCACATGCTCCATCACTGAATGTTGCAAATGGTGTTCCAAGCACCTCACTTTTAGATGAGTGAGGACTCTTTGCTACTCCAGCTAGGAAAACTGGGTGCTCATTTATTGGTTCACTTCAAAACTACTCATGCAAACATTTGATGTCCTAGGGAAGGCTGATGTTTCTCTGCCATTTTTCAATTGCTGGGCACTTTTCAAATGGGACAACCAGCAGTTCAAAATTTACCCTCAGAAACTCTTTGACAGATACAGAGTGAGACAGAGACATAAACCATCAGATATGGAGTGAGAAAACCCTAGAGGAAAGTATACACCTGCAGAACAAAACTACTGAGAAAAACAAAGGAATGTTGTATCAAAGAGACAGATGCATTAGAGAATCATAAGGAAAAAAAGATTTTTATAAACCTTCTGCAAAAAATATATTAAACTTTAATTTGCAATCTTCTAACTGAGAATATTAATGTTAGATGCATTCTGAAAGCCTAATGGCTTCTGGCACACAGTGGCAGCTCTTGATCCTTACCATCCAGCTGTCAAAAGATCACACACCTAGTAGAGTTCTATTCACGAGAGCTTATAATTAGCAGAGAATGATGCCATTTACTCTTTCCTCGTTTGATAATTCATGGGCTGCAAGAATGGAATGAATTTAGTCTAAGTGAAACACGGCGATTAAAAATTCAATTATTTGTGTAATTGAAATGCCTGTTCCTTCAAAAGGAAGGATGGAGCTAATAGGCACCTGGGCATCCAGGCAAATAGTGGCACCATTATACCCATGAGCAATCAAATAGATCAAATTTACATCAGGAAATTGAGCATAAACTCACACAGAGAAATACACTCTGAACGCTAGCAAACAGGATAATTCATGCCTTTAGAAATGACACATATAATCTAGCCGTCATTCTATAGAAAGAGATGCATTCAAATGTAATAAGCACTTTTACGTGAGTTTTTATACAGTGTTGGAGAGAAGGAAAGCCGGGTGGGGTTAAGGCTGAGTTTAAAGTTACCATTCTAAGACAGAAGAGGTTTCAGCATTTAAATTCTTCATGTGCTGACTGATTGATCCATCTTTGCAATGGACAGTAAAGATTAAGAGACTGACAAATAGGCATCTACTTACAGAGTGTTACAGGCTAATCTGCTGTGCAGGCTTTAGGAGCACAGGAGCACCAGCCAGACTCATTCACACACTGACTCCTCAGATACACAAGAAGAGCTCAAGACTTGCAGAAATTAAGCAGGGGAGAGAGACACGGAAATCCAGCAACTGCACATGCAACATTTCCTATCTAAACTCTGGACGCTGCCTTCTTCCGAAGAGCTGGATTTTCTCTTTATTCCAAAGGTTGGATTTTTCCTCAATCCAAGATTTTGGCATCGGCTGACCAGTTGCTCCCAGGCTGCCCAGGAAGAAGTTTTGTAGACAGAGACCAGCTCCTGCGCTTTGAGAAGAAAAATGAGCAGCTCCTCCGTCGAGTCATTAGTCAGCCCAGGGCTGGAGGACAGCCAGACAGGTACAAGCGATTGAATGAGAGAGAGAGAAAGAGAAAGATTGACCAAGAGACAGTGTGTGAGTGTGTGTGTGTGTGTGTGTGTGAGAGAGAGAGACGATCGCAACTAGAGGTCAAACAGGTATGAGACTCAGTGAAAGATTGTAAGAGAAAAAAAAAGATGAGGAAAACCAGAACAATTGGCCAGGTTTTAGAATAGTCAGGGAGATGAGAAGGAACCTGTCAATGAGGATGAAGGTGGCAGATCAATAGGAGTAAAGATCCAGTTGAATAAGAAGGGCAGTCAGCCACAAATGAAAAGGAATCGCAAACAGATATGAAAACGAATGAGAAAGTCAAAGAGAAGAATGAATCAGACAGAAATCTGTAATAATGTGAGAAAGCAAGATGGAAAAGTGAGAATGAGGAAGACATTAAACAGTATGCAAAACAGATAGCTGATGAGTTGGGTTATAAAGTCAATTATGTCAAAGGCCAGGACTCAATTAATGTTAAAAGGAGTGGGTACCGAACACTTCAATAAAGGAAAATCAATTAAGAAAATGAAACATTTCAAATGTGCTCCAGACTGGAATGTGCATTTAAGCATTAAGAAAGGGTAAATGATAGGACTGTCAGTCTAAACATTTGTTTTAAATAATAAATCGACAATAATTTCAGAATGCATAAAAATATTGAGATGTCACTGTATTTTAATAGTATCCAGTATTTATTAATGTCAAATATACATGATAAAGAAACCTGATTATTGAAACCTCCGTTTAATAAGAAAATACTGCATTTAATCACCAACATATTTTAATTATGGTTACAGAGCTAACTTAGTGGTTACCTTGGTTCCCAGTAATACATCATTTGTATATGGATGGTATAAATGTGAATATTGATTGTTCTAATGTGCTCAGTATTTTGTGGACCTGATTGCCATTGAAGAACTTATTCTTTGAAGTGGTTTGAGAGGCTGTTCTAGGAAACCCTTGTGCCCTTTTTCGGGAATTTGAGTTAAGTTCTTAATGTGCTTCATCATAGCAACGATCATCTTGAGAGTCAAAGAGTAATAGATCCTCATCAGTATGCCATTGTTCTAAGGAAAATGTCCTCTGTTCTTTCAAATAAAGAACTGAGTCATGTATACATCATCCCCTCTCTATATTGTCATTCATATTTAATTTTAAGTAGTGCCTTCAGACAAGACAAGTGAAATGCTAAGTGAAGAGTCAAGTCAAATTCTGGTGTAGGACCATGCCTGACCTGTGGTTAGAAGTTCAATTGAGTCCAGCTAGTGACAAGTCAAGTCTAAATCTTTGTTGTGGAATCTAATCTGATTTGCCCCCTCGACTACTGTGATAAAGGTCAGTACTGAGGTGATTACACTTTGCATATTTCTGTTCTTCTTTTCAGAGAAAATTCCAAGCCCAGGAAAGTCTCTCAGTCCTGTGCTTATGTGTAAGGTCTGTGGGGATACCAGCAGTGGTAAACACTATGGTATTTATGCCTGTAATGGTTGTAGTGGCTTCTTCAAGCGAAGTGTCAGAAGAAAGCTCATCTACAGGTAGGTAAACATCATAATTTTACTCCTGTGGTAGTCTATATGTAAAAATGCTAACAGTTTGCTGTACTGTATCTCCAAAGTCACAACCTTGCATGTCAGGAAAAAAGACCCTTAGAGGTCTCCCCACAACAGGCTAACAGCTAATATTGCATGCAAAGGATCTCTGGCACTCCTGAAGTAAAGCATCAGTTGAAATGTTTTAATTTTGCAACGAGACTTGCACTTACAAACTTCTGAATCTGAGGCAGGAGTGATTTCAATATGGCCAAGCTAATACTGGCCAATGAAAATTAACTGCATGAATTATCAAGGTGATTTTATTCGCATAACTTCAGCTAATAGTCTAGGATTATAGACTGAATATATAAATTATTGTAACATAATCCCAATTCCAAGGAATTAAATGAATTCATTTACTACCATCATATAAACCCATTAAATTCAGGCAACATTTCCAAACTTTATATTGGAGATATGGGAGTAAATACGAAATAGGAACAGATGAGGACGAGAAGGCTGGTCATCCCATCAAGCCATTCATTTAGATCATTGACCACAATACCACTATCTCCAAATTGCCTAGTCTAATGTGATTAGCCTACAGAAACCTTCAATTTTTGTCATGAAGTTGTTCAAATGCACAAACTTGCACAGCCCTCTGAACTAAAATTCCAAGAAATTCACTGCCCTCAGTGAAGACATGCCTCATCTCAGTCTTGAATAGCAACTGGTGTATTTATCATAGATTCATTATAGAATCCCTGCAGCGCAGATAGAGGCCATTTGGCCCATCAAATATTCACTGACCCTCCGAAGAACATCCCACCCAGAGGTTAGAATCAAACCCAGGTCCGTAGCACTGTGAGGCAGCAATGCTAACCTCTGTGCTGCAATGCAATTAGTGCAATGCAAAATCCTCATAATGTTTAACACTCGTGGATCCCAACGATACACCTCTGTTCAACAGCAAATATCTCCTGTGAGAACTCTGTCGTCGCATTTATTTATTGGCTGTTCTGGCATCTCTGCTTTCAGGTGCCAGGCAGGTACTGGGATGTGTCCTGTGGATAAAGCCCATCGGAATCAGTGCCAGGCTTGTAGACTGAAGAAATGTTTGCAGGCTGGTATGAATAAAGACGGTGAGTCTATGCAAACGTCTCTGGCTGACAGCATCTATGAAATTATGGCTTAATGTTTTAGGCTTTAAGCAGCTATAATCCTCTAATCTCTATTATTTTTTCCATCTCTTCCCCTTAGATTCTGCCTCCCTGCTCATACTTCTTTCTTATTTATTCCTCCAGCCGTTCAGAATGAACGCCAGCCCCGTAGCACTGCCCAGGTCCGATTGGACACTGCTGAGCTTGACCCTGAAAAGGAGCACATAGCCACAACCAGAGAGCCCACTTTGTCATCTGCCAGCACCCAGAGACCAGCTTCCTCCAACATCAGTAGCACTCAGATAACCATCAGTCCACCCAACAACCATCGGTTCATGGCCAGCCTGATGACCGCTGAGACCTGTGCCAAGCTGGAGCCTGAGGACGGTCAGTAATGGGGTCCTAATCCCTTCTACATCACTTCTTTACTGTGTATGCAACTCCACTGATTAAAGCATTAATGCAGCTCGGTAGAAATTAGATCTGCAACCAGTTTATAAAATCAGTTTAAGGATTGTAAATTTTCTCCCTTTCACTCCCGATTACTTGTCTGGTCCTGCCAAAGCACATGCTCTTCACATTTAAACCTAAACCACATGCAACCATCCACTGAGGCAAATCCTATATGTACATCACACTTTCACACATTACCTTGCTGCCACTGATACTAACATGAGCAGGAACGCAGCCTGATTTACCACTTCCTATCCAATGTGGCTCAACACCTCTCTGGCTGAGATTGATTTACTCAGCAGAAATTGGTGATTGAAGCCATAAGGAAGAATTCAAGGTCATATGTTTCATGACAAGTGAGCAGTCATTGCACTGATCTGGGTCACTAAAAGGAAAAGGATCAGAAAGCCAATATCTGTGGCCACAGAGAGTTGGGACCATTAGTGAGTGTTTCCCTGTTATATATTCTGCTTGCAGTGGATGAGAACATCGATGTGACAAGCAATGAGCCAGAGAGGACATCCACCGAGTACCAGATATCCATTTATCCTCCGAGTAGTCTCGAGAACGTGTATGAGACTTCCGCCAGATTGCTTTTCATGGCAGTTAAATGGGCCAAGAATCTTCCAGTCTTCTCTAATCTGCCATTCCGGGACCAGGTATCTCAGTAGACCATTGGTAGGGGTTGGGGCAGAGGGGACACTGGACTAAACTGCAACATTGAACGATAAGGGATTAATGTTCAATTCCAACATTACACACTACATGTCTTCTGAAACATTTGAATCTGGGTTGGGGATTGGAACCTGAGGCTCAGAGATGTATAGTCAGGTTGCACTTTCAGTTTTGCAGGTTAATCTAATTCTTCCTTCATGAGGGTATCATAAGTTCAATCTTATTTGGATACATTTCTATTCTGTTATCCAACTGAATCAATGAGAAATAAAAAGGAGTGAAAATAAACCAAGATTAACAAAAAAAGGGTAAAGATGATTGGAAAGGTAAATTAACAAACTTGTAATTCAGTGATGCAGAGCTAGGAACTTCAAAGCTTTTAGAAGGAAAAACCAACTGAAGGAGTTAAGGTAGAAGATTGTGCAACAGATGTTCATTTCAATTGAGGAAAACATACGGAGCAAGAAAAGTGATGAAAATGGTTGACTGTAATGACCTCAAGGCAGCTACAGCTGGCAATAAACGTGGCACTAACCAGTATCACCCATGAACTAAGAATTGTGGAGCTAAAGAGCAAGATGTGAGAATTAGAAGAGCATAGATGACAGACATATTGACAATAAAAATAGAAAATACTGGAAATATTCAGCAAGTCTGGCAGAATTTGTGGACAGAGAAACAGTTAATGTTACAGATGCCTGCCTACCAGAACTTTCTGACAGAAGGTCAACCTGAAACATTAAGTCCACAGCTACTGCCAAACCAGCTGAGCATTGCCAGCGTTCTCTGTCTTCATTTCTGACTTCCAGCAACTGTAGCATTTTTGCTTTTGTAAAAGCATTGGCCTGTTGAATGTTCCTGCCCATCAACAAAATAATTTTTCTGATGCAGGTGATTCTGTTGGAGGAAGCCTGGAATGAGCTCTTCCTGCTCTGTGCTATCCAGTGGTCCATGCCATTGGAAAGTTGCCCTTTGTTGTCATTACCTGAACTCTCTCATTGCCCTCAGGGCAAGAGTAGTCCTGCTGTGGCTGACATCCGCATACTGCAGGAGATCATGAGTCGATTCAAGGCCATTGCTGTGGACCCCACCGAGTTTGCATGTCTGAAGGCTGTGGTACTCTTTAAACCAGGTGAGCAGAACCAATTCATCCAATTCTCTTAGGCAATACGTCCAATCTATTTGTTATCCCTGTAGCCAATTGCTGTTGCAGCAAATCAAAGTGCACAGAGACCATTAGCAAACTGAATTCCAGTGATAGAGGAACAGACAGTGGTGTAACACATTATAAAGGAGGCAGATTCTTAAATATGCTAATATGATAAAGACTTAAGTAAAATCATCTTAAATTATACATTTAAGGTAAAATGAATGGAAGTTTGCTACAGACAAATTTGGTAGTGAAAGTCGTTCTGAATTTCCACTGGAGGTAAGTATTAATTATCTACTACGTCTGTGTATGGACAATGTTGACATAGTGGTATTGTCACTGGACTCGTAATCCAGAGGTCTAGACTATTGCTCTCACAACAGATTGAAAATCCACGATTGCAGCTGGAGGAATTTAAACTCAGGCAATAAATCTTGAATATTAAAAAAAAAGTTAGCCTTAGCAATAGTCTCATGAAACTACCATAGATTGTAAATGAACAGAAGGAAATCTAATAAAAACCGAAAGAACTGTGGATGCTGTTAATCAGAAACAAAAAAGAAGTTGCTGGAAAAGCTCAGCAGGTCTGGCAACATCTGAGAAGAGAAGTCAGAGTTAACATTTCGGGTCCGGTGACCCTTCTTCAGAACTGTTGCCTTCCTTGGTTGGACTGGCCTACTCCAGGCCCACAATAATGTGGTTGACTGTTGACTGCCCTCTAAACTGACGTGATGAGGCACTCAGCCCAAGGGCATTTAGGGACGGGAAGCAAATGCTGGCTTTGCCAGTGATGGCTACATCCCATGAACAGAAAGAAGCCCTGATTCTTTTGTGATGTACAGTATGAGTAAACACAACATTCTGAACTTTTGGCGGTGGCCATGTGCATGGATTTATTCACAAGATTTGTACAAATTTCACTGGGATACTAGGGCTGTTCCATAATAATTGACACGTTCCGGGCTATTTGTTTTACCCAGTTTCTTCCATCCTCTCCTGAAGATGCTGACTCATCTTAAGATACACTTCCATAGCCACTCGCCAACATACAGTATCTTATCCAAGTGGGTATTGTTTGTGTGCCATCCCAGATGACTAGCATACAGGTATATTGACTGTAGGTACCAAGCAAGTCCTCTCTTTATGTTCACATAGTTATCCTGTGAAATCTGATGGAAGCACAATCTACAGCTTCAACAAGGGGCTGTTTTGACTCCCTAGATCAAGAATGCTAAGATCAAATGGACATCCCCAAATATCCATGCCACACCAGCATGGACTGGGAAAGCAACCCTCTGTGTCCTTTAGTGTGATTACTAACTATGTAAAGACATACAAGTGTATTTTCTAATAGAATCTTAGGAGAATTTCCCTGCAGTGAAATAGATATTCACCTATACCATGTTCTTCTTCAGAAACAAGGGGTTTGAAGGACCCAGAGCAGGTGGAGAATCTACAGGATCAGTCTCAAGTGATGCTGGGTCAGCACAGCAGGACACATTACCCAATCCAGCCAGTTAGGTAAGGAAAGGCAGATCATCAAACAATTCTCTGCCGAAACTACACTTGTTATTCAATACCAAATGATTCTTGCAGGTCACATGCTCATTATCATGCTGGTGTCAGATATAAAAATGAATTGGATTATTACGCAGCACAACTATTAAATACAGACATTAAAAGAGAAGAGGAAAATAGACCATCTATTAGTATTCCCCTTAACGTCAGTTACCACAAACCTGTCCTTCTTGGAACTGCAGTAACTAACTCCTGGGGGTTTTAAAAAAACAGTTTTGAGTATTTGTCTCCTTCAGATGAAATGTTGAACTGGAGTCTACTTACCTGATCAGGTGGATATTAAAAATGCTATGGCAATTCAAAAATAAACAGCAAGTTCCTATTCTAACCATCATCATCCAAAGAGAGGTTAATTGGATTGCATTGTTGTTAATTGCAAGACTTTGCCATGTGTAGATGTCTATCATATTTATACATCTAATTGCACTAACTCCACAATGTAACTCATTATTGTTTAAGAGCTTTGGACTTTTCTAATACATTATAAGGCATTTCCTCAATCTGAACTTGATCCTTCTCTTTGCTTTGTTGATTTGTGGTTCTATTTGTTGATGTATATTTTCAAAAGGTTTTTCGCTCAGGGTTAGTTGTCTGATTATTTTCTTATTCATTTTTTTCTCAGATTTGGGAAGTTGCTGCTCCTCCTACCATCACTCCGTTTTGTCTCTTCAGAACAAATTGAGCTGCTATTTTTCCACAGAACCATTGGTAATACTCCCATGGAAAAGCTTCTCTGTGACATGTTTAAGAGTTGAATGTCCCAAGCAGCATCTCCTACTATGTACTGACCCCTCCCTCTTCCTAACACCTTCTAGGCCCGAAACGTCAGCCTTCCTGCTCTTCTGATGCTGCTTGGCCTGCTGTGTTCTTCCAGCTCTACACCTTGTTATCTCAGATTCTCCAGCATCTGCAGTTCCTACTATTTCTGAAACAACCTTCTACTGTCTGTTCCTTGTATGTTCTTGCTAACTGCCCAAAAACATTAAGTCCTCTGTCTGCAATCACCACTAAGGCACTACGCCCTGTGATACCATGTCCCTGACATGTCACCCTACCTATTTATTATTGTCTCACATATCAAATTCTATCCCAACATTTTACATACTCAGTTTTCCCAAACAACTAACGTTTCAAACCTTTATAATTTTTAAACGTATGAAGATTGAATATATTTCTATACAAGAATAAAACTGAAATCTGGTTACCCCACTTGCTTGTTGTTCAGCTGTTTTCTTCAATATGGAAATGTTACTGGGGAGAAAGGTCTTAACCATTACCTGCTGCATACTAATACTGAACACAAAGAAAAGCTGGCATATAAAAATTTCAAGAAGACCAAATTATGGCGAGGAGAAGGGTGCTTGGAGGACTGAAACATAGGTGACACTAAGTAATAATCCAGTGTAAGAAGAAGCATTTTTAAGGAATGCAGGAAAGCTGAAAATCTTTTTGAGAAAAATAGAACATTCGCCACAGGCCAGCAAAACTCAAAACTATTTCATGAGCTCAAGAAATGAGAGAACATTCAGAAAAGTTGCGGACAAATTAATGACAATATTGAACATGAATTTCATGAAGAATTATAGTTGAATTAAAGACAAGGCATTAAAAAACATTTTTGCTTCGTAGTCCCTCATGAGATTATTTTAAAAAGGTGATAGGGGAATAAAAGGGAGGAATAAATACTTTTGGTAATTGACAAGCTCTATGAAGGCCAAAAGCTTGCTATCTGCTGAAAGAATAGATGATGCTTTAAATCAACTGGTTGTGATATCTAATATCAAGCCTCAGTTTTAAAACTTTCTTTATTCAAGCTGGAAGACCAAAAGATGTTACGTTCGACAATTTTATTAGATTCTGAGAGAATGAGTGAGAGCAATTAAATCAATTCTTCAAGAAGTTGTGTTTTGTAGAAAGACAAAGAATTAAATACTTACACTGTTTTTGGAACTGCAAGATATGCCCTGAAATTCCTGAAGGGAATGAAACATAAAATATGAGAGTCTAGTTTGTGTTTTTAAGAAGCTCTGAATATAATACCAAGACTGTTCTGGATATCAGTAGTGACTTGTATATCAAACAAAATGGTTGGTGCCATGGAACTATAGAGGAATCACTGACTCGTAGAAGGGGTTAATAAAGTGATTACGGACACAGGTGTTCACATGATAAGGAAGAGTTCAGGAATTGGACTCAATTTTGTTGAGAAATGAGGAGAGATTAAATTAACTTAACAGAAGTTTTAACATTTGAATCAAAGTAGCAATATTGATCTTCCAAATTGTTCATCGCACACCAGGCAAAGAAAACATGAAGTAAGGGAAGAGATAGTAAGAACTGCCGATGCTGGAGTCTGAGATAACACAGTGTGCAGCTGGAGGAACACAGCAGGCCAGGCAGCAACAGAGGAGCAGGTAAGCTGACATTTTGGGTCAGGCCCCTTCTTCAGAAAAATTTTCTGAAGAAGGGTCCCGACTCGAAATGTCAGCTTTCCTGCTCCTCTGATGCTGCCTGGTCTGCTGCGTTCTCCAGCTCCACACTGTGTTATGAAGTAAGGGAAGACTGGTGAGGTTGTGGAGAGGGAAAGGATTAATATAACAAAAGCTTTGCTAGACTTCTGGCCTACTTAACACACAATGCCCTGTAGTCTCATCGGTTTTAATCTATATTTGAAAGTGTATTCAAACCAGGATCTGGGCCTATTGCTAATAATTTAACTGGGGTTTTTCCATGATTTAACGGTGAATATTGAAGGCATTGTTTGGAACAGATGACCCAGTGAAAGTCAACTTCAAGCCAATTAAATCAATACCTCAAGAAAAGTCTCAGGTTTGATTCCAGGTTTTGTTGAAGTCACGTATGAAGAAAGACAAAGAATTAAATACTTACACTGCTCCTTGAACCATCAAGATATGCTCTGAAATTCCTGAAGGGAATGAAAAGTGAAATATCAAAAATGGAACAAAGTATTTCTTCAGAACCTTGTGGAGAAAGGGCAAAGAAAATTCCAGCTGTTCTTCAGTGATAGCGAAGTTCTAACACTAGTCAAACTTGTGGTATTTGTGCAAATGGCTCTTCCCCATGATTTAGAAGTCAATTAAATGGATGTCTCAGCCATAGGCCAAGTCCAAGATCACAAGTTAATTTGTAGCAAAAAAGAATAAACTATTGCAGGAAGTTCTAGTGCCTGGCCTAAATAGATCTGTCACTGAGCAGCCAGGAGTGAGATATAACATGAACATTTGTCATTTAAAGCTCCTCATAAGAGGTAACTAAATTAAACAGTCTTCGACTTGGACATGTGGAATATTACTGCTGGCATTCTGTATGATGCACTTTCATCAAGCACAGAAAATATATCAACTATAACTGGAGAGGCAAAGTAAAGCTGAATAGTTCTTTCTGTGCTAGTTAGTTGCATTATATGAGCTGGTTAAACTACAGTATATCACGATGCATGTTTATCATGCCAAAACTGTGGCTCTTGACAATAAAACGTAGAATCCATAGAATCCCTGCAGTGTGGAAACAGGCCATTTGGCCCATCAAGTCCACACTGACTCTTTGAAGAACATTCCACCCAGATCCACCCCATCCCTGTAACCCTACATTTCCTATGGCTAATCTATCTAGCTTGCACATCCCTAGATACTATGCTCAATTTGACATGGCCAATCCACCTAACCTGCACATTTTTGGAATGTGGGAGGAAACCCACGCAACAACGGGAGAACGTGAAATCTCCATACAGAAAGTCACCCAAGGCTGGAATTGAACCCGGATCTCTGGCACTAAGAGGTAGTAGTGCTTTTGCATTCTATGTTGGACACACAAATGTAGTATACATTTCTCAGCAGCTTAGTTTGGAGGCCTAAACATGGTAACAGATTTCTGTAATCATATGACACACAGCTGAACAAAGAGAGAGAGATTAGTGCTTGGTTTAATATTAGCAGGATGCTGCCCAGTTAGGTAGGTGGTGGCAGGGATTGGTCAAACTTGTCCATCTTCTTTCCCACCTATCCGCTCCTCCCACCTCACTGACCAATCTCCACCACTGCCTACCTGCAACCACTATCACCATTCCACATACCTTCCCCAGCCCCACCCCACCCCTATTTATTTCTGAGCTCCTTTGCCCCTCCCCCATTTCTGAAGAAGGGTCCCATCCCGAAACGTCAACTTTCCTACTCCTCTGATGCTGCCCGGCCTGCTGTGTTCCTCCAGCTCCACACTGTGTTACCTCTGACTCCAGCATCAGCAGTTCTTACTATCTCTGAAAGCGGATGGATCCAGGTTGTAAAGACAATGAGTTTAAATTTAATATTTTGGAGGACACACAAGATCAGGTCAATGCTGGTGGACCTGATGGAGAGCAGAATTTTGCATAGAGCTGGAAATTGCTTCACACCAACACCCAACACCAACTCAACTTCAAACCAACACAGCACAAAAGTCAGAATCGTATTGAAAAGCTTCTAGTTTGTGTGTTATCCACTGCTATTAACCATTGAGAGATAGAAATCTTGCAACATCTGTTTCTGTTCCTTTCCCATTCATGAACAGCTGTGATGAAAACTTCAATTTTTTTATTGCTTTGTCTCTGTACACGTGTGGCTTTTCACTATTGCTCTGAAGACTGTCAGATTCATTGTTAAAACATCTAGGGGACATGTTTCTAAAGAATAAAGCTCTTTACTGCTGGCATGTGCTCAAAATAAGACTTCCGATTGTATTTTAACATTTTTAATGCTTAGATATTTAGGAAAAAGCCACAACCCCTATTCAGGGTTAACACAACATAAAGTGACTTTTTTTTTCAAATTTCACTTGTCTCAAGGATATCCTGAAAGGATTCCATTCCATCCTCCCAGTTTGTGTGTCTCAACTATTCTGATGATGCTACCTTCTGCTGGACTGCCTCTGACATGACCACCTTTTTCCTCAACTGAGGACTCCACAACTCAACGCCTTCAGCCCTTCCACCCCTTCTCAGAATAATGAAAGAATTCCACTTGACCTTACTTATCATGCCCCTAGGCTTTGCATTCCAAGGATCATCCTCTGCCATTTCAGCCAACTTCAGCAGGATTCCACTACCAAACACATCTATCCCTCCCCTCATCAGTATTTTTCCATGACACCCTGGTCCACTCCTCAATCACTCCTAATGCTTTCCCCATGACACCTTACCATGCAATTGCAGAAGATGTAACACTGTCTATTCACCACCTCCCTCCTCATTGTCCAAGACTCTAATTATGCCTTCCAACTGAAGTGCACTTCTACTTCTTTCAATCTAGTGTACTGCATTCACAGCTCACAATAGTTTCATTCACCTTAAAAAGATACCCCCTGGTTTTGAACTCCTCCACCTTAGGGAAAAGATCTTTGCTGTATACCTTATCTACGTCCCTCGCGATTTTCATTGACAGGACCAAACACAGACTGGGCGACTGTTTCGCAGGACAACTCCGTCCTGACTGTAGGAATGACCCTGACCTCCCAGTTGCTTACCATTTCAATAAACCACCTTGCTCTCATACAAACATTTCTGTCCAGGGCTGCCTGCAATGTTCCAACAAAGCACCACATAAGCTCAAGGAATGCCACCTTACTTTCTGATTAGTCACACGTAGACTCGAGGCCTCAATACCGAATTCAATTACTTCAGAAATTGACCTCAATGTTCTTTTTTTTACATTCACCTCCACCCACAGCCATGTTGTGTTTATGACTTCTTTACTTTGCACTCGTTAGAGAGAACCAGTTCTTTCCCTTTCACACCTTAATTTACATCCTTTTTGCATTTTATGTTTTCTTCCTCCACCATTCACAGCCCCTTTGTCTTCTGCATCGGTGCCTGAATACCATCTGCCCTTTTGGTTCTTCTCTGCCTTCATCAAAAGGACATAAATAAATCTATTTTCCAACAGCTTTTTCCAGAACCTTTAGTTGTCAAGAAGTCATACCAGACTTGAAACATTAACTTTGTTTTTCTCTCTACAGATGCTGCCTGACAGAGTCATACAGCACGGAAACAGACCCTCCAGTCCAACTCATCCATTCCAACCAAGTTTCCCAAACTAAACTAGTCCAACTTGCCTGCGTTTGGCCCATATCCCTTTAAACTTTCTTATTCATACTTATCCAAATGTCTATTAAATGTTGTAACTACCGGTATCTACTTCTTCTGGAAGTTAACTCCATACACGAACCACCCTCTGTGTGAAAAAGTTGCACCTCCGGTCTCTTTTACATCTATCTTGTCTCACCTTAAAAATATACCCCCTGGTTTTGAACTCCTCAACCCTAGGGAAGAGATCTTTGCTATATACCTTATCTATGTCCCTCAGAATTTTATAAACCTCTATAAGGTTTATAAAACCTCAACCTCCTACGCTCCAGTGAAATGCAAAGTTTCTCCAGAATTCTGTGGTTTGTGACACTTCCGTCACATGGGATTTGATTGACTTGAAGACTTGCGTCTTTAATGTAATTTTCAAAATGGAAAGCAATGCTTACACATGATGGAAAAATGAAAGCTTACTGAGAAGATGGATATTAAAAAGGCTCTATGTAGGGAAAGGCAGGGTTAATTGGGGTGAAAAGAGTTGACAGCAGAAAGGTTTTGAGACGGAGTTCTGGTTAGTGGGACAAACGTCTGTCTCACCTCACTATTGACAGAAGAGAAAGGATAGTGTCAGAAAAATATGTAGCTATATGTTTCTGGAGAGATGGATCCAGGTTATGCACAGATCAGCCGCGAGCTCATTAAATGGCAGAATAAGTTTGAGGAGCTGAATGGCCTGTTCCTATTCTTCTGAGTTGATTAGATTAAATGTAATATTTTGATACATACAAGTGTCGGTCAATGATAGGGGTGTCTGACAGAAAGCAGAATTTAATAAAAAGCAGGAATTTGAAAGAGTTAACAGTACAACTCTAATGTAAATACATTCTCCGCATGCACTGACTGGGCATATATTTTGTTGAGAGTTGTATCTAGACAGCATCTTTCATAAATTCTGGACTCCCCAAACTGCTTTCAGACCAATGAAGTACAAAAGAGACTACAGGTGAAGTGTAATGTAGAAAATACAGCAGTAAACTGCGTACAAGAACTCACAAATAGAAATGCAATACTGACCAGATAATGTTTTTCAGAGATGTTGGTCAAAGGATAAATATTGGGCCAAACACAGCTGAGAATACTCCTGTTTGATATAGTGCCATGGGACATTTTACATCCACCTCATAGGGCAGAGGTGGATATCTCAGTTTAATGTCTCATCTAAACAATGGTAATTTTGACTGTACAGCACTTTTTCAGTGCTAACATGTGGAGTGTCAAGCTAGAGTTTCTGTTGTTTACAGTTGAAAACATGTTTGATTTTTTTGTGTAAACAAAGTATTAAACATAGAACCATGTGATTGTTCAGCTTTTGGCAGGTAGCCAAGCTCTTCAGACATACTGTAAATTGAGCTAAATAATCTGTTCGAACTGGACTTTGGGGAATTGAGCCAATCAGCTGCACTCAGCCTTGCTATCTCCCAATGCACTCAATCTACAGCAATCAGCCTTCAATGAAGAAAATGTAAATAACAGGAAGCATAACTATGACAGTACATTTTGCCAAAATAACATTATTTGACTAGTCAGAGAGTACATCAGTGATAGGAAAGTAGACTTGAAATCACAGTCAGATCAGTCATGATCTTATTTAGTGACAGAGGGCCAAATGACTACTCTTGCTCCTAATTTGTATGCTGTAATCAATGTGAACCACTCATTCCACTCTTTTAGTCTTTTGAATCATAACCATATCATTTCTTCATCTTATATGGAATGCTTGCCAACTTAGCGTGAATAGCAGTGGCCAACATTGCACTTAGCTTCAATGCCCTAGGCCATTCAGAGATTTTGGAAACTCCAGCCATTTCAGCTTTTGTTGGCAGGCTAATGAGTTCTGCCAGCAAGTGCATAAGTAGATGTCAAATGAAAGGTCAAGTGTGTTCTTTAGTGTGTGAAGGGGATATTCAAAAAGGTGTCCACAACTATGAATGGTTTTGACTAAGTAAAGAAGGAGCAACAATTTTCACCAGAAGGGATCAGACTTAAGTCAATCAGCAAAAACAGGAGAGAGATGGGAAGAACTATTTTCTTTTTAACACATGGTAGCATTTATAGTTTGCTGTGCTCTGTTATTCTATTGATCGTGGTTCAGCTTTGACACAACTTAAAGTCAAACAACCTGCAAACTCATCACCCAGAGTCAAACATTCAAGAGCAAAATTTGTTGTGTGAAGTACTATGGGATCAACCAAATTTATTGAAACTGCACAATGAGCAGTCAGCATCTTCAGGAGAGTAAGGCAGAGAGGTTATTTAACATTATTAACATTATTTAACAGAATTAGGAAGAGTAGGCCATCTGGCCCGTCAAGCCTGCTTCGCAATTCAATAAGATCACGGCTGATCTTTTCATGGACTCGGCTCCACTTATCCACCCACTCATCATAACCCTTAATTTCTTACTGTTCAAAAATTTGTCTTTGCCTAAAAACATTCAACGAAGTAGCCTCAGCTGCTTCACTGGGCAGGGAATTCCACAGATTCACAACCCTTTGGGTGAAGATGTTCCTCCTCAACTCCGTCATAAATCTGCTCTCCTTTATTTTGAGGCTATGCTCCCTGGTTTTACTTTCACCTGCCATTGGAAACTACCTCCCTGCTTCTATCTTATCTGTTCTCTTCATAATTTTATTGTTTCTATAAGATTCCCCTCATTCTTCTAAATTCCTATGAGTATAGTCCCAGTCTATTCAATCTCTCCTCATAAGCCAAGCCTCCCCACTTCAGAATCAATCTAGTAAACCTCCTCTGCACCCCCTCCAGTGACAGTACATCCTTTCTCAAGTAAAGAGACCAAAACTGTACACAGTACTCCAGGTGTGGCTTCACCAACACCCTATACAGCTGCAGCTTAACCTCCAAAAGAACTGCAGATGCTGTAAATCAGAGACAAAAATAAAAATTGTTGGAACAGCTCTGAAGAAGGATCACTCAACCCAAAAAGTTAACTCTGATTTCTCTCCACAGATGCTGCCAGACCTGCTGAGCTTTTCTAGCAATTTCTATTTTTGTGTCTGTAGCACAACCTCCCTGTTTTTAAACTCCATCCCTCTAGCAATGAATGACAATATTCCATTTGCCTTCTTAATTACCTGCTGCACTTGCAAACCAACTTTGTGATTCATGCAAAAGGACACCCAGGTCCCTCTGCACAGCAGCATGCTGTAATTTTTCACCATTTAAGTAACAGTCCATTTTGCAATTACTCCTATCAAAATGGATGACCTCACATTTACCAACATTGTATTCCATCTGCCAGACCCTTGCCCACTCACTTATCCTATCTACATCCCTCTGCAGACTTTCAGTGTCCTCTGTATACTTTGTTCTACCATTTATCTCAGGGTCATCTGCAAACTTTAACACACTGCACTTGGTCCCCAATTCTAAATCATCTATGTAAATTATAAACAATTGTGGTCCCAACACGGACCCCTGAGGCACACCACTAGCCACTGATTGCCAACCAGAAAAACACCCATTTATGCCCACTCTTTGCTTTGTTAGTTAACCTATCTTCTATCCATGCTAAATACATTATCCATAACACCATGCACTTTTATGCAGCAGCCTTTTGTGCGGCATCTTGTCGACTGCCTTCTGAGAATCCAGATACACCACGTTCACTGGTTCCCCATTGTCCTCCGCGTTCATAGTGCTCTCAAACAATTTGAGTAAATTAGTTAAATATGACCTGCCTTTCATGAATCCATGCTGCGCCTGCCTGATGAGACAATTTAAGGTCAGGAAAGCTTTGGACATGTTGACTAAAGCATATAAAGCTATAGCATCTCTCTCAATTAAGTTAAGGAAAAATCATTGGATACAATTCCATAAAAAGACAGAGAGGTACTTTATTAGCTCATGGCAAATTATTAAATTAGCATACAAGATACATAGTAATGCAGTAATGTATTCCAAAAACCAACCCTGTAATTCCTTTATACCAGCCCCTTGATGCCAACACAATGCATTTAGTTACATTGCAATCTCTTGTATTACACTTAATTGACATCATTCAGTGTAGCGTATACAGAAAGTGAAGGAATTTCTTCAACTCTTTTATCACATCAAGAACAAATTAGAGACAATTCAAGGCTCAAGGAAAGATCTTGCGTTCCTGTGATTTGCAATGTTATCCTGCTGGGCCCTCAAAGTCTGACAACTGCCTCATGTTCTCTATTATTACTCAACACTGTCCAACCCACCGTTTCCCAAAAAATGCTATATTGCTCTTAGTCTTCAAACAAATATTAAGTCAAAACATTGTGTGTGTGTGCACCACAAGTGCACATCTCCGCACATCAATAGATATATCGCCGGGGCATAGTTTTTGGGGTGCAACTTTGGGCTAGAGAAGTGAAAGGGGATCCAAGGGTCCCCATTCTTATCCTGTCATTTTTGCAAGAAAGTGAATGTATGTTGAATGTTAGGCAGCGGAGCATCAAACTCAGCTGTCTTACAGCCATTTTCTTGGTTTGCACATGAAAAACAGTCCCTTGGGTAGCATACTGATGGCGTCCAGCGCCTGTGCACTCATATCCCAGTGTGCACTGCCACCTACGGGAGAGAAATTGGAAGAGAAAAATGAGAAATCAGAAGAACTTGTGACCTAACAAATAAAATTAAAGCAGAGCCAATTGTCATATATCTGAGCAATTCCTTGAAATTCCACCAGTCTAACAACTTCATATTATTGGGGAAAGCTACATGATGGGATTAAGTAGTAGTTTACTGCAACAGCATCTACAATGCTCCAAACGCAAATAATGTAGCAGTTTATAAATAAATATATAGACATATTAAACAGGTCATGGTAGTTCCAGATTAGTTTTCTCTTGGGATGCTGGGGTGTGGGGTGGTAAAGGCAGAGAAAAATCACAGTCAGCAAGAACTGTAGAATGATCAAGTTCACTTTGGCAAGCTAAAGCTTCCAGTAGCCTGGCAGCAGAAATGCTTCTGCTCATCAAAATGGGAATGTGTTCGTCATCTCCAACTGTTTTTGTTCTCCTGCTGCAGTTTATCCTGTATGAGCTCTGGTCCCCTACAGATCACACTGCAAACTAGTCACTATTAAAGAATATTTCTTTTAGTATTCTTGAAAATACAAATTTTCCATGGCCAAACCACTCCTTCGTAGACAGAAATTAATAAAGGTAAACGGAGGGACTTCAAAGTGCTCCTACCTCACAAAGCATGCCAGCTGACTAAGTAAGATCACCAAAAAGAAGCTCCACTTCCTTGCTGCGGTGAAGCAATGAGATAACAAAAGAGTGAAGGTTTGAAGCATGTAAAGTTAGGAATGTAACTATTAACTGTTTGATTGAATCAGGAGGTTTTGGCTGGTAATAACTGGGCTTGTATTTCCATCAATTTATGGCTGTTCAGAAGTAAAGTTGGGATAAGGAAAAATTAAGACGTACACACATACAAACATACACACATAGGAAGGGCATGAAGTCAAATATTATCAGCTTGCCCCCATGTTCAGGACATAAAGATTTCATTTTTTTAAAAATGTGACGATGCATTTGATATTATTTGACACACAGATTTGACCAATAGCACTTTCAGGTTCCTCATCTGAAGAGGAAAGTCAAGAAGTGAGTTTTACAGCCCTTGTTCTTTAATAAGCTGTGGTGTATTTGTTCATAAACTTGTTTGTACAACCATACAGATACACTTAAGAAATAATACACACAAATTGCATTTTATACACAAGTTGGCCACCCCAATGGCTAACATCAAAATACAGAGTTGAAACTGTACAGAAACCTCATAATTTGGGCTGTGTTTGCTGAACAGTTTATATAAGTACTTATTATAGAATATGACACAGGATAATATATCCTTTACAAATAGATTCCTTGAAATATACAGTTATGTGCATACTATAAGTTACGAGAAGCCCAGCATGCCCGTTCCAGTGATTGTTACATTCAGTTTTGTTCCTAACCTATTCCACATACATTCCCTTTGGACAGGAAGCTACAATCTTACATCATGGAAGTAACATTTTTAGAAAAGAAAAATCAAATAAAATACAAACCTTAAAAACAAAAACATTTAACAGTGAGCTTTAGAAACCAGAATAAAAATTCTTCAAGTTGTCTTTGCTTTTAATACTGACAATTCAATAAAAGGTTTTCTTCTGCGCTAAATTTAAAGGACCAAGCATGGTTTTGGCTTACCTATACTATCATGCATCACAGTTGACGAGGTTTAATGTGACTGCACTTTTGCTCATGCCCGATGCTGCACGGACAGATGTTGGTTTTGCAAGCTCAGTGTCTAGGTGGGTTGGTCCCTTTTTGCCAGGCTTTCTAAATTTACACACCCAGGTAGGAGCAGCATTAACTTAACTGGTAAAGTGGTTCCTGAAACCCTGTAAAATGTCAGACATAGTATGCATGGTTAATGCATTTTTGTACACAGACATTTTGGCTTACATTTCCGAGTGGCCACTGGCTGTTCCTAAAACATTTAAAAATCCTTGGTATGACAGCAGTGCCACTAAGTTAGTGAGAAGTGCTCTTGAGTCTGATTGTAAGCATCTAGTCTTTTTGTGATTTCTCAAATAAGCTCACTTGATGACCTTTATCTACAAACGTCAATGGAGTATGACGATGGGTCAAAAGTTAAGATCCACTTATTTCCTTCAGTCTTTTGGAATGAGTAGACTCAGCAGTCCCTTCTTTTCCGGAAGATTGATTTCTTGAAAACAAGTGCTTCTTCAAATATGGCCTCCCTGCCATAACCCTTTGGAGTGCAGACTCTCTTCTTCACTCTCGAGAACAGTGACCAGCAGTTGTTGAAATACAGCTCAGATATTTCTCGGTATACCAGTAGGTTGTGCGGAGATTTTTCAAGAGTCAAATGGTTAAGGCCACTGTACAAATCTTCCGGTGAGTTTTTAAAAAAATCAATAGATATCACTTCCCTTTGTCATTCCTTGAGGCAGTGATGCCATCTATGAGAACTGGACGTTTTGCATGTGGTGTACTTAGATAGCAGCAACCAGGAGGAAGATGATGTGCAGGGACGGAAGAAGGGCCATTATCCAATTAGTTTAAAACTTTTTGAAAATCCTTGGCCTCACACCATGAATTCATTGTTCCCAAATACCACCAGTTGCTGGTGAGCACCGAAGTCAGGTTCAGCACTGCGTTTCGTCCCTATGCTCGAGGCCCCATCAGTTGTGTCTTTGGGCTTCTGGGCTGAGCGCTTCAGCATCTTTAGTTTTTGTTTGCCCTTTTCTGGATTGAAGGTGCCTCTACTTGTAAACTGTGGCCTCTCTTCTTGAACTTTCAGCTGGCTATATGCCCCATCCCCATCTGCTCTTTGCTCAGTGCTGTTGGCAATATTGTGTGTGTGGTAAAAAGCATGTGGGGATGGTGATTTTGAACGAAAACGGAATCGTCTTTCTCCTGGAGGTAAACAAGATGAAGAAGAAGACACGGTAGATGGTGAATGAACAGCTAAATCAACAGACTCCAAAGAATCTGCTTTCTTCCTTCGTGGCCTCCTTAGCCTGTTCACTGCTTCAGGTTGGTGTGGGCTGATAGAGCTCACTAATTTTTTTTCTGTTCACAAATAAAACAAAAAAATGAGAGAATTCGGTATGAACAAATTCTATTTCAGCTATTTATCAGACTGACGTATCAGTAAACTGTAATACAAAATTACAACTTACATTGTGAAAACAGTGTATTATATACACCAGCATCATTTTGAAATTTGTATTTTAAAGTAAAGCCAGATCAATTTTGGTTTCAGTTTCATCCTAGCAGAAATATCAAGCTTTCAGTTCAGGGGAACAGTTTCACCAAAGCATTAGGGCAAATTAGTTTGTGAAGTTTCCAAGTTATCGGAACTGAAAAGGAACTTAAGCTATCTGAACTAGAAAGAAATTTTTAAACCATTTGAACAGTCCAAGAAGGAAAACTGGAAAGAGTCAGTTCAGTAAGAAATTAAAAATTTAAGATAGGAATGATATTTCTCTGAGATTGAGTATCTGTAAAGGATACTACTGGAGAAAAGGGTGAACTTGTATTTTTCCTGCTTGTGTTCAGATGATTTCAAATTGATTTACATATATAGCTTTTTTTTAAGAAACGTATGTCCTTGTATTTAAAGAATCTGGGCAGGCTTCTGTGAATGTGTGTTCAGTGACTAAGTGCCACAGCAACCAACTACAAAAATAAAACTTAGGATTTATCAATTCAGATTTCATTCTGGGATCTGACTTGTCCAATATTACCATCAGCTAGGATCATAAAAAAATTTACTGCGTCCAAGTAACAAGAATATTTTTTCTCATCTTCTTCCTAAATACATTGACTTTAATTGAAGTACCAATTGACAGAAATGAGATTTTTTTAGTTCCTCATACAAACTGACATTTTCCTGCTGTATGATCCAATACAATGAGGGCAAGTTTAAACCCCAGGATTGGAGCTAAGGGGCAATGGTTAATTAAAATGGTCAAGAATAGCAGTTACACTCCTGAACTCCCTCCAATGGTTTTAATGAAGTTTGGTCGAGGTGAGTAACTAACCTGTTTCCTACAATCGGGTCACTAATCTAAATATTTTATTAAAATTGTATGTATTAAGTTTCAAACTTGTTGGCCAGGAAGCCAGAGATGCGAAAGTAGGTAGAATGGCTAGGTCCAGTAGCTGAGGTGCCTTTCCTTCATTGGCCCTCAAGCTAACTGGCCGAGCTCAAAGCCAACGTGATTAAATTGCCCCTCCATATGAATGAATCTATCAATCATCTATCCACAATTGCTCCTTCACCCATTCTCTGGTCCTGACTGAACTCAGCACCACCCTGGACATTGACCAAATCTCTCCTGCTATCTCTGTGTTCCACAACCTATCTACAAAATGTCACCAGCAACCCCAGCCTTGATCTATCCAGCTTGTTCTCTACCCATGTTCATCTCAATATGCGGTTTGCTGCAGTCAGGAAACTGTCCAAAGTTTAAATACAATTTGAATGAAATGTTATATTAATCCTTTCACCTTCCTGGTGCAATATGATATTAAAAGGGTTTCTTTAAAACATGAAAGGTTAACAGGCTGGAAGCTTTTAGAAGATACAAATGGCATCAATTACCGGAACGTTCTGATACAGCTCCCTCAGAATCCATGTTTAAATTTTCAAAGCTGTCTGCTGTTCCAATTGATGCTTCTGATTCAAGGGTTTCATCATCGGAGGCTCGTGGCTCCAGAGCAAGCATTTCAAAAGTCAACTCCTCCCTAAAGAAAGATTTTTGTTTAAAAATAGAGCAGTACCCAAATACTGGAAGACAAGTACTGAAATATAAATGTACTAAAAATGACAACACTAGGTAACTCCTTATGCCAAAAAATTAAAAGTATGCTTCCTTTCAAATTGCAGAATCAATGGCCCAACAACCTCACTGGATACGTTTTGTGTTTACATTAGAACAATGCGGCCATTCTCCAAGTGTAACAGCAATCAGAAAGCTAGTCTCCATAAGAGTGAGCAGCGATGGTTTGGACTCCACACACATACTGTTTGACAACACGTAACACTAAAGCAGTGGTAGTGAGCCACACTCATTTGCCTAATATCATAACAAGGAACTCACACATTCAAAAGTACTTAGCTATCCAAGCCAAGGAGAAAGGCAACAGGCTGAAATTTTTCTCCTGACCTTAAAAAGTAAAGTTGGATTACTGCATATGGCTATACATGACAAGTACTTCAGGAATCAGCACCATCTGATTAAGCAGCTTCTGTGGCTCAAAGTGGGGAGGCTGGCTGACTGTTTCTGTGAATCATGGCCTTGGCTTAAAAGGTGCCTCCTTAATAAGGGATAGAATCCTTTTCTTAACTTTTTAACTAAAAGGAATAGAAACTGGGAAGAAGGAAACTTTTATGGAGACTTGATACCAATAGCCAAACGTTTCCTGTGGTAGAAAATCTCTAGCACAGATACTTTGATCTAGCTTGAGTATAAAAGTAGCGACGCTACTATCCTATAATGTCAAGAGTACATTAATACATTGTACCCAAAATTCAATAATACAAATTCAAAACAAAAAGCACCTAAGCTGAAATCACCAAACCAGCACCATTTCCTGGTTTCCATTTAAGCAACCATGAATACTGCAAAAAGTTTGACCATAGAAACAGATGCCATCAGCTCCGTCTAGCACCAGCCATACATTGAAAACTTGTATCTCTTACTTTTCTTTCTGCAGAGTCTCTATCTGCTCAGTTAGAGCCCTCTCCTCCTGCTGCATGGCAGCCTGCTGTTGCTCAGTCAAATCCATGTCAGGCGACTCATCAGCACTTGCTGTTTCTTCAGGAACATCTGCAACTGATGGCAGTCGCATTCCAATTGGAGAGCCAGGGCTGCTGTAATTTGAGCAGCGAAGACGACCTTTACCCTATAAAATCATAAAGAACAAGGAATACAGTCAGGCATCACATCAGTACTGAAAGCAATACATGACAGACACTAGTCTGTACATTCCAATATTTGGCTGCTCAAATCAAACGGCATATTCATTTGGTTGTTTGTAATAGGCTGGAAACAGACCATTCTCAAACAGCCCATGCTAGCAAAGCCCAAAACAAGTTTCCTGTTAGAAGTGATAGTTCAGCAAGTGTTGTTCAATCTCAAGTTCTCGAATAGCTACACTTACAACCAAATTAAGGTGATCAGTCGAGCTTCTAACTGGCTCATTCACGTTTGCCAGAATTGATGTACAGAGATATGCAGGGGGCCATTCTCTGCAAACAAAAGGAATATGTTCAAGTCTCGCACATTTTTCGAATTATGCGAGAGCTTAGGAAGACTGAAGTTGCCCTTTGTTTTCACCATGGCAATGCTTCAGCCAGAGAATCAACTTGACAAACAAGCTGCGCCGTTTTTCTTCCAATAGTATAAACTGCTGTGATCATTTGAAGTTTGGCACTGTTATATTTGTCATGTTTAATGCAAGCCAAACAACTTTGCCAACATGTCTCTTCTATCCATTCTTGAATTTCTAGCCATATGGGGTTGTTTCTTAATTTCTACTGTATCATAATTAAACTCTGGCTTTAGGGTCAATTTAAATTGAACTCGTTAGCTACCCTCCAGTCACCAAAATCAGGCTTAAATCTCAGTAACATCAAGTTCTATACAAGGTCATACTGCAGTGAAACATTCAATCACGTTCTGTTTGATGCTGAAAAGCATTTCTTGTCTCTGTGCTGAAGGATATCAAAGCAAAAGCAGCTTGATCTGTGTTGCATTCAGTTCAATGTCTTTGCAGGTTAGGATTGAGGCAGAAGGTAAGTGCTGACGATGCAGCATATGATGCACTGCAACTCTTTTTAGCACTATACTTTTATAGGACATATTTGTCTTAATATTATTTTAGATGTTACTTGCTCCTTTCAAAGCTATTGACATTTTTTTGGATGAAATATTTTTGTTCTTGAACTCAAAAACCAGGGGAGCTGCTTACGGTTGATTTCACCTAAACACAGAAAAAACACTGCAAATCAAAATCAAAATATAAGAGACAAGGTCAAGCTTTTTAGCTGGGAAGTGGCAGTAAATCACTGCTGTGACAATCAGGCACCAGAAGTGGAAGGTTCTTTAGCCTTGGGATGGTGTTCAATTGAGAAAATGAGATTTTCCAGCATAATCTGAAGCTTCTGAAAGCAGTTTCTTCTCGATTCCTATCTAGTTGACTAATAGCTGAAGTACTGGTCACAATGACACATAGGAGAACACCACATTTCACAGATTTACACACATGAACTATAAATATTTAGCAATACAATCTGAACACACAGTAGAGCCCATCACTAGCCTGCTTCCACTCCAGCAAATGGCGTGCTTTTTATCAGCATCTTACTCCAAAACATAGACTCAAAAGGTAATTAACACAGGGCAAGATTAACATACTTAATAGAAGCCCCCATAAAAATATGATATTGTTAGAATCATTGTTTTATTTTAAAGCACAGAAGAAATGAAGCCATTCAGCCCATGTGACCACCATGGAGCATCAGTATTAATCCTATTTACAGGTTCTTTCAATTAATGATTTCCCCCTCCTTTTAACTGAGAGGTGCAGCTGATCAGTATAATGGACTTGCACCTCGGTGATAATGGTTCAAAATCTAGACTAATGAGACAAAATCCTTCTCTATCTTAAAAATCCAGATGTAATGAGTTCATGTCATTCCAGTTCCTTTTGACTAAGTGTCACATTGATAGTAAACAGTGAATCTGGTATTAAATTGAAAAACAAAATGTGAAATCTAAATTCAATGCAGATCCCACACCATTTGAACATGGGATATTCCAGAGCAAGTCACATCAGAACAAAGTAGAGAAATATACAACTGTTAAATTGTGACAGTAAACAGTTACTAGGTGAATCCTAACTGCAAGAAATAAAACCTGACACCCGATGTTCAAGATTAAACTAAAAATAGTAAATAGAAAATGATTTTAGAATGCTTTTCTATGTTCAGAATCATGTAGTTAGCAGGTTTTGTTGAGTTGGGCGTGCGCTGGAGTGGTTACAATGTTGATGTAATCTTTTATAACTGCCATCACCAGGAAAGGTCAATCACTACAAGCACATATCAGACAAACCATTACCTTTTTATTACCATTCGGCTGCGTGGACGGCAAAAAGAAAACATGAAAATTTCAGCAAGTCTCTTACCAAACTCATTTCCACAAAGAGACAGAGCGAGAGCGAGACAGAGCGAGAGGGAGAGGGAGAGAGAGAGGGAGAGGGAGCGGGAGAGGGAGCGGGAGAGGGAGCGGGAGAGGGAG
>NC_063367.1:21352353-21437666 GCF_021869965.1 Rhincodon typus | reverse complement strand
GGGAGAGGGAGCGGGAGAGGGAGCGGGAGAGGGAGCGGGAGAGGGAGCGGGAGAGGGAGCGGGAGAGGGAGCGAGACAGAGCGAGAGCGAGCAGGAGAGTGCGCGAGGGAGAGAGCCAGAGAGCGCGAGGGAGAGAGATGGAGAGAGAGGGAGAGAGATGGAGAGAGACAGAGAGAGAGGGAGAAAGAGAGACATAGAGAGAGGGAGAAAGAGAGACATAGAGAGAGGGAGATACAGAGAGCGAGCGAGATACAGAGAGAGAGAAAGACAGTGTGTGATCATGAAATGGTACAGATGTGGGGTTTAAAGATGACTCAC
This sequence comes from Rhincodon typus, assembly GCF_021869965.1. Classification (NCBI taxonomy): domain Eukaryota; kingdom Metazoa; phylum Chordata; class Chondrichthyes; order Orectolobiformes; family Rhincodontidae; genus Rhincodon; species Rhincodon typus. The sequence continues at coordinate 21,437,348 of NC_063367.1, read as the reverse complement.
TGGCAGTCAATCAATTCACTTCCAACCCACTCTTATTTTACTGATGTGCAATGGTGGTTACTGATATTACTACTGACCATTACAGACGTACTGACCTGCATGCCATCAAGTCAAGTAACCAACTCTTATTGCTTACAAATGGGTGATTTGGTGGTGGTTTAATTAAAATAAAAACTCATTGCCTGTCAGAGATACAGCACTTCAAAAGTACATCACAACATGCCAAGACAGATACAGAAATTAACATTTAAACTACTGTACAAGTGCACTATGTTGCATTTTGCCCAAAAAGTAAACAAGGGCAGGATAATGAAATTGAAGCAAAGTTGACTATTTAAGCATCCTTACTGTGAATGCTTACTGTGAATACTGTAACTGCTAGCAGCAGAAATTCATACTGCAACTTGACGAACATATTAACAAAGTGCATGAGACACCACATTCCTGTAAAACCAACATGCGTTTTTTTAAAAATGGGAACTTGACATTCTAACTTTAATGGGCTGATGAACAGAGATCCTATCTAAAAGTTAATAATCTGGTTGAAAAATAGATAGACTGGTGGTCACCTTACAATAATGTAACAACGATGGAGAAATAAAAACAAAGTGCAGAAGAGACTTGGCATGTCTGGCATCTTTCATGGACAGAGAAACAAAGTTAATGTTTCACGTCCAGTGATTCTTCGAAAGACTCCATGAGTTAATTTTCTACAAAGCAACATCAGATATAATCAGAACTCGGGTAGACCCGAAGACTCCGATCAGCAATATTCAAATTTATAGCGAGTCAGATTTTCAGAGTCACTGGTTGGGAGTTGAACCACAGATGATGGCCTTTTATTTAAGAAAGGGTGAACTTTAATTCAGTTATGTATCTTATCACTTGAATATATCACGTACTGAGAATGTTAATGATTTAAGTCCCTATAAAGTAAAACAGAAACATAGAATTCACAGATCCACAACCATTCTATATAATACAATGCATATAATATATATAAAAATAATGCAAGGAAATTTTCTGCAAACTCATAAAAATATAGTGTCATCTAAAAACGTTTGACAAAAAGAGCATTTGTCTTAAACACACTAATGTTGAGCGGTTCTGTTCCATACTATCTCTGCTGTTGCCTGCATTTGTTGCACATAGCCAGTGACAATGGATCTTTGATTTATTGCTGGTCAATGCAGAACTGGAACGTCAGCAGCCAGTGGCATCAGCATTCTTGTTGTAAGGTTCAGAGCTGATACAAGAGTAAATTTGTGCACTATCCAGAGAAGTCACAGGATTAGGTTTGGAAACCCCGTATGAGCTTTCAGCTCTCTATCTCAGGACCAACCGTACAAACCAACTACAACACTCTCAGCTGATTGGAGTCTGAATCTGGCATCTTCTTGGTCTGTATGGCTCAGCTATACTCTGTCTTTTCCAAATTCCCTTGCAGGAAGAAATGCCAGAATATAAGAACATTTAACTTTTACCAAGCTACAAAAATCAGGAATAAACTTAAATATTCAAATTCTTTTTGTGTCAATGGTGGCCATTTAATATTTTTATTTAAGTAATGAATGATTGTGGATATAGAATCTATTGTGTGGAGTGTGTGGTTATAGAATCTATTTTGGAATGCTCAAACGAACTTTAGTTATCATTTAAACTAGTGTGCAAATAAATACTTAGTAACAACTGTATATACTTAGTTATTTGACAGACATAACAAGTAGGTAAACAGGCCAGATAGTGTACCTATCTGCAGTGAATTAAGTGACAACCAAACAAACAACATCAGCTGTATTCATATCAATAGCGTAGACCCAGAAGATCGCTAATTGACAAAAAGAAGGTATGAATTGGTGTAAGCTTTCCATCATAAACATATCTGTTCTTGAAATAAAAAACTAAATAATGAGCAGAACTAAATAAATTATATGTAATTCCCTTCAAAACTTTTGTTCAACTATTCAAACGAAGTATGAGAAATGGATTGGTGACCACCACACAAATTATGTTAACAATATGAGGGTTAGCTAGCTTTCATGTTGAATGCCTATGAAAAGTACAGGATAGCTTCCCTCTAGTCTACTGAAGTTGGACATTTTTGACACACACACATTTAATATGATTTTCTTATGGAAAATCATGCTGCTGACATTGAGTAGTCTCTGACAGTACAGTGGTTTCTTGCTCTTATGTTGACTTTGCTTGTGGAAAGTTATCATTTGGAACTCAATAGACTTGGGAGAATTCTGCAGTAGACATATAGTGCCATTATCCAAGAAATGTACAAAACAGTCCCAGAGTCTAGACACCATTTCTAACCCGTTCACACTGTGATGGAACCAAACTATAATGATCAAATATTCTCAAATGTGGTTCTTGAAACAATCAACAGGAACAGAATGCAGTCACCGGCAGTAGAATAACTTAAGTTAACATAACCTCACTTCTGTTTCAAATCAACTCACAACTGGATCATTCCCTGAGCAAATGGGAGGAATCAATGTAATGAATTGCATCATGGAGAGGCATTGGTGAAATGGTGGGAGAAATACCTACCGGAATTGAACTGCGATTCATGCTCATGAATCTAACCGCTATTATAACCGGCTTCTATAGTAGAAAAGAACACGAAAAGTAGAGGATCAAGTTAGTTTAATCATGCATTTAACAGCAGCGTGCAGACTGCAGGAAAAGGAACGTGTTTTGCTCTGGGTTAGTTATAGCATAATCATTAAGTATTAGTTGTTTGCATTCTAGAAGTTGCATACAGCAGGCTAATAGCCTTTCCAACTAATGGTTAGAATCTGAAATGTATTGCTTGAGTGAGAGATGGAGGCAGTTTCAATCGTGGCTTTCAAAAGGAAACTGCGTAATTATCTGAAGAAGAAAAAGTTGCAGGGCTAGGGAGAAAAAAAAAAAATCGGAAAAAGTGGAACTACCCAAGTTGTTCATGCAGATAATGTCGATGATATGACAGACCAAATGGCCTCCGTCTGTGTTGTACCCATTTTATGACTCTATCCCCACTTTTTCTCCTCCCTCTTAAAAAATTAAGTGCACGTCTATAGCCATTGTGGTTTCTTTGGGAATTTCATCAAAATAAACAACCTTCAAGTGTGATTACAATCCATGATTGTCAAGAGGTTACTTAACTGTGGTGGAAATCTCTTTTCAATCTGATTCTGGCTAAGCTGATGTTTGCATGTATAGTTATCAACTGATGTTACCATACAGCAATCTTTAACCTACCAAATGTACAGATGCTGAAGCCATTGGTAGCTCCCCATGTCTCACCTCAACTGAGATCAACCATCCCATAAGCATAACCGAGGGTGCTCAGCAAAGCCTATATGCCCTACATCATCAAAGAAGATTATCCCTTTGCTATTATTGAAGTTCTAACTTATTTGTATTGGCATTCTAATTGAAGTAGTTCGGTTTTCAAACAATGATAATGCTTTTCAAATTGTCATTCATCTCTCCAAAAGTTCAGTGCACCTGTTATGAATGAGGAACTCGTGACAGATAGACAACAGCTAACATGCAAGTCAGTGAACAAGGACAGCAATATAATGAGCACTTTTCCACAACTAAAATGAATTGGCAAAAGTATTAGCATCCTCTACAAGTGATTTAGTAGAGTGATTCCACCTTCAAATGAACAAATTGTGCAATACTGATGCATAATGAATTTGATCAGGAATTGAACATTTGGCTCAATAAAAACTACTGACCTTCCTGCTAGTTGGACAACTACCTTCTGTTAAGTCCAGAACTTAATCAATGCAGGTAATTTAGGAAAAAGACTATGCACAGATCGAACTGGATATATAGATTCCCATCCTACATTTACACATTCAATTGTATTGCTTTACTCATGCACCCACATGTTATATAGGATCATAACCAGCCTCAGTGTCCTAAGTGAGCAAACAAGCCATTTTATTCACTAGCTTAAACACCCAACATGGGAATATGTACCTTTAAATCAATTTTCAATTTGTAAATTATTAAAGCAGTGAAAACAAACTGGCTGCTCACTGAAATTCAACGGAAATGATCAAAACTGAATTAACTGGATTAAGTAGGGAAAGAAGAGACAACCCGACCAGAAATATCATGAGTAGGAAAAAGAATGTTGAATCCTCTTTGTGATAATGGATCCTTCAGGGATGAGACGTTACACAGCAATTAAGATCAAGTCTTTTTAAGCAGATATCCCTGAAATGTTATTTTCAGCTGACCTGTACTGTGCCTGTAAAGGCAACTGAACCAAGTTTAATTTTTGCACTGGGTTCAATTAGCACAATTGGGTAACAGAAGACTCTCTGCCAAAATCACAGATTTAAGGGTACAGACAAAGCATGGTAAAAGCTTCCAGTTTAAAAAATCTAGGGTGCAAGAGAGTAAATATTGTGCTGTTTCCTGGCTTCAAAAAAACAAGCAAGCATCAAAAGGAGTTTGCAGCCTAAACACTGTGCCATGGAACACTTCCACTATACATGCGTAAACTTTATTGTGAAAATGAATTTAAAGAAAAGAATGTGCACAAGTTTTCACTGCAATAACCAGTGTCATGTTGCACACAGCTGACATGGGAATCTGGTGGAACAGACTATTCCTATAATAACAGCTATTGAAACACTGTTCAATATGGCAAGACTGCATTCTCGACTTACATATCTGGGTGCTCAGATCTGGCACATGTGCAAATATGCTAAAGCCAGCACAATGCCTTAAAGCAGTCCAGAGAAGAGTGCTTTAACAAAAGCAGAAATGATTTAGAACTTCAGTGTGTATGCAGTACTGCTTTAGGCAATGCATTTGTTATCCTGGACATTGAAAGAGAAGGCCCTTTGAGAATTTGGCCAGGCTGGACATGTGATTGACCCTCACATCACATTCTGGAACTTCAACTGAATTATCGAACAGAATACAGCAGCAAGTCAAGTTGATGATGAGGAGAGAAGTAAACACACAAAAATGGAATTCCAAGTTTCAGTCACATCCAACTGAACCAATGGAAAGATGAGAAAGATGCATTTTAAGTTTAACATGAGCAATACTGGAAGAATGAGGGAAACTAAAACTTGCACCTCTCAGTTCATTTAATTTCTGACTTTAAATAAATGCCTGAGCAGGTTTAGCCTCCATCTTCTAACTTAAAATAAGTTCTAACCTCGTATCTGTACCTAGTAGAAAGACATGCTTAATGCTGCAGTTATAATAGCCCAGATAATGTGTAGTCAGCAGGGCCAAAGTAACGTTGGGGGTTGTTAGTGGGCAACATACCTGGTACATGATAGGTAGTCAGCAAATTTTGAACATTTTGAGAGTGCAGACAGGAGTGCCTAAACATTTGTAATGGCTTTTAAGAGTCCAAGTGATTCAACATTGGCCACTTGGACTTAGACACTGTGCGCTAACAAACTCAAGTCTTGTAAGATTGCTCACTTAAGGAAGTCTTCTGTATTGTAGATATTAGATTGAAACCTAATCTGGATGGCATGGTGGCTCAGTGGCTAGCACTGCTGCCTCACAGCGCAAGGGACCCGGGTTCGATTCCACCCTCGGGTGACTGTCTGTGTGGAATCTGCACATTCTTCCAGTGTCTGCATGGGTTTCCTCCGGGTGCTCCGGTTTCCTCCCACAGTCCAAAGATGTGCAGGTTAGGTGGACTTGCCATGCTAAATTGCCCACAGTGTTCAGGGACGTGTAGATTAGGGGGATGTGTCTGGGTGGGGTGCTCTGAGGGTCTGTGTGGCCTTGTTGGGCTGAACGGCCACTGTTTCCACACTGTAGGGATTCTACGATCTATGATTCTATTATTATAACATAATCATAAGCTGTAACTATATTTGCAGCTTCATACTACCCATTTACTCGGTGAGAAAACAGCATTCACTCTTACCATGTACCCCTTCCTAACAATGCCAAGAAAACACAAAAACCACTATGAGAACATATGCGAATAAACCAGTCACTCAATCTTTGTTGACATTAAACAAAGTGGTCAATTCACACGAGACTCACAGAGCAGCAAGTATAGATATATATGGTGAATCATCAATTTAATGGAATGGAATGGAATGGAATGGAATAAAGACTTGTAACATCCTGAAAGACAGACAAAATGAGAACAAATTCTACCTGATGTCGCAGGCAACCTGAACTACAAGAATTCTAAAGATGCTGTTTTCTGTGAGTTTGCAAGTATGTGGCAATATTTCTTCTAATGCAAGTACAGAAAAGCAACCAACAAGATTCCAGTTTTACAGATCCAGATAAAAATCAAGTTGAAAGATCTTACTATAGAGTGACGTATGAGTGACAATCTGTTCTTGGCTTTGTTCTCTGCAAACTCCAAGCTGTTGATGTCCTTTAGCCTTGCTCGATACTTGTTCATTTGCTCCACAATAATCAATTCCACACACCTTCAGGAAATGATAAACAGGTTTAAACAAAAATTTTAGGTTAAATATACTTCTGGCAAAGGGCTCCATTGGTAGGAAGCCCAGGTTAATGACCCACCTGCTCCAGAGATGTGCTAAAGCATCCCTGAACAGGTTGATAACATAAAAATAATTCTGGCAAAATAATGCAAAAACTTTCAGGAAGGTTGGAATGGGGAATCAACCATTTGTTTTGCAACAGAAACATAATTCACTGATTGAAAAATATGCTTATATGGTCTTCTTCATTGGCCTTCCCTGATAACTAAACCACAACTTTAACTTCTGCGGGAAACAAAAGCTCTGCCAGATTATTTCTAAACTCCCAACTTAATTTGAAATTGCATTCCCTGACCCTTATTTCCTTTTTATTTGTCAATTCTCTTCAAGGTATCTTCTTGCCCCACCACTACTTACCTATCTCCTCCTAAAGATGCAGAAGAAACTGGATTGCCAAAGAGGTTCATAATATTGGCAAACGGAAAAATAAATTTAATTTGGCTAACTCACTAAATCTTTAGATTTTCTATTTCAATGACTAAAAAAGTAAAATTCTGGATTCAAAAACAGACTATTGTTTGCTTTCTTCAGATGACATCATGATCTTAGGGTAGACAACGGTCTCGTACTTATCACTAGACTATTGGCCATGCTAAATTGCCCATAGTGTTCAGGGATGTGTAGATTAGGTGGTTATAAGGGGGTGGGTCTGGGTAGGATGTGCTGAGGGTCGGTGTGGACTTGTTGGGCTGAAGGGTCTGTTTCCACACTGTAGGGATTCTATGGATTAATCCAGAGACCCACGTAATGCTCTGGGAGGCCTGGTTTCAAATCCTGCCATGGCAGATGATGGAATTTGAATTCAATAATGATCTGGAAATAAGAATCTAATGATGACCATGAAACCATTGTCAGGAAAAACCTATCTGGTTTACTAATGTCCTTTAGGGAAGGAAGTCTGCCATCCTTAGCTGGTCTGGACTACATGTGACTCCAGACTCTCAGCAATGTGGCTGACTCTTAATTGCCCTTTCAGCAATTAGAGATAGGCAATAAATGCTGGCCTAGTCAACGATACTTTCATCCCATGAATGAATAAAAAAATTAATTTAGTACTTTGGCCTTCAGAGTTGCTGCACCCAATGTCAAAAATAAAAAGAACACTTGTGAGGTCATGTATTGGAAATTGCTGAGACCTAAACCTTCTCTAGTTTGAGAAATGCGGTTTAACTGGTATGATCTTGATCTGAGACAATTGGCTCCATTGGTAATTTTCTTACCTTCACAACAGGAAAATTACAAGTCTAATCATTTAAAACAGAAACAGCAAACAGGCATTGTAGGAAGGAAGGCCTCACTGATTTGCATTTACACTAGACTTCATCGCATTTCTCAAACTTATAAAATGGATTGTACACATTGGAATTACTTGATATAATAAACATTAATATACTGGTAAAACTGAGAACTATTTTCATATATGAATCCAGGAACAATCTGCTTGATGTGAGAGTTAACAAAAATAGCACTACATCAGCTACCAGCATAATGGGTCAACTTGTGCTGTTGTTACAACAAAAAATTCCCCCAAATCTGCTTTCATGGCCCCAGCATTGTACCATTATGACCTTTTTTTTTAAAATGTGCCAGAGGTATCATCAAGAAACAAAAGCATACTTACGCAGTGGTTTTTGAAATATCCTGTACGCTTTGTAATGGGTCAGTGGTGTCTGGGCATCGAAGAATACATGGAGCAAAGACAATAGCCAGTGCATTTGAGGACATCCGGTTGGTTTCTTCTTGTAGTGCAATTCTGAAAATGGAGGAATTAAGTTGGGTGAATGAGGGAGTAGAGAGAAACAATTATGAGAACCTGTCAATTCTGCAAATATAAAAAAAATGTTCAGAATACACAGAAGGTCTTGCTGCAGTCCTAGCTATGGGGAATCTTCAAATACAAAACGTACTTTTTGCAACTGAGTAAAACGAACAAGTTATAGGAAAGATTTTCATACAGATTTCTCAGGAAGTTCTCAGATCAAAGCTATGGGATTTCTGCTATAACATGTGTTCCGATAACATGAATTGGCTAGAACACAACTGATGAATAGGGGAATGCTATTTCTAAAATGCGAACTTGTGTTGGCTATAATGCGATTCCATCAGTGTATGGGTCAACATCACGATTGTTCTGCAGGATGAACAATGCTGGCGCTGACAGAGTTTCCACACCAGCATCACGTCTTCTCTAGGCGTCTACTTTAGGTCAAGCAAGAGAGGTTGGATGATGGGACAATTTTTTTTTACCTTATTGTTGATGTTTTGGAAGATGTTTTTGTAAAGTATTGCAGAAAAAAATTTCGATTTCGAGATTCTCCTCATCCTGGATGATGTGCCGTCATCCTTCCATCATTGGTGAGCTTTTTGAAAACAGCAAAGTGCTACTTCTACCCCCAAAACACAACCTCTCTCCTTCAACCCATGGACCATGGTGCAATAGCTGCTTTTAAAGCTTATTATTTAAGACGCACATTTAAGAGGCTGTTTGCAGCCACTGAGGGGGTTAAGGATAGTATTCTTCAAGTTTGGAAGAGCTTTAACATCAAAAATGCAACTGGCATTATCACGGAGGCCTGGGGTGATGTCAATAAGGGCTGCTTGCATGCAGTTTGGTGGAAGCTTCTCCCAGATTTTTTTCAAGATTTTAAAACCTTTGGTCCATCAGAGGAACTCCCAAGAATCAAAGAACATTGTGTTGATCTTGCAAAGCAAGTTGGATTTGAAGAAGTAGAGAATGAGGATGTCGAAGAGCTGCTTGAGTCCTACTGTAAATACCTCTGTACAACTGATATACAACATCTTGTCGCTGAGGGGGAAGTGGAAGCTGGAGATGAAGATGTTGTTGTCCAGGATGCAGCACCATGAGAGCTTTCCACTTTGCATTTTGTCTTCTACCCTGAGGGAAATTGAGAAGCAGTTGCAACCCTTAGAGGAGAACAATTACATTGCAGAATGTAGCAGGGTAGCAGATCCTGGAATAAGATCTTATTTAGCACCCTATGAACAGCTTCTTCATGAAAGATGAAAAAGGGCAAAGCAGCAAAAACTGGAAGTCTTTTTTAAGCCAACCCCCAAGAAATGGTCAGAAGACAATGAACCACAGCCACCCACCCTGGAGTAACTATTTTTCACCCTAACCCTGCAACGACAACTGCACCTGAAGTTGGTGGTGATGGTGATGATGATGATGACAACAATGATGACGATGACCCTCAGTCCCCGCATAAACAACAGAGCAACCTCAAAACCTCCTCCCCCATCAAGTCATTTTGACTTTTTTTTTACGAGGTAAGGTGTTAAATTTACTCATTTCATGATTAGATATGAATTAAACATTTATTCAAACAGGACTATCCTTTGTGTTAAGCCTTTGAGTGATTTTTTAACAATTTTGAGTGATACTTTTTTGGTGGTCTGCCCCTAACCCTGCTTTTCGCATAGGTCCTGTTATTTTTATAGCGCAACTTTCTATAACGCAATGTTGCGCAGGAACGCAAGTATCATGTTATAGCAGAACCCCCTGTATGCGATATTACAATTATTTGTATGGAAAAAATGAATTGTCACAACACTGTAATGTTCACAGAAGGAAAGGTGCAAAATGTCCTGATTCAATCTGGAAATGCATTTCTATCATGCACACGAGTTTGGATTGCAATCCATCATTCTATACATTGCAACTTTCAGTAACAAAAGCAGAAACTGCTGGAAAATCTCAGCAGGTCTGGCCGCACCTGTGGAGAGAAATCAGAATTAATGTTTCGGGTCCAGTGGCCCTTTTGCAGAACTGACTTTCAGTGCTGTTCTCATTTCTCTATAATAATTCCAAAGTGGTCTGCAAAACATTGGAGCTAATGAAAAAAAAATCACACAGAAGAAACATCTTCTAAGGTCAGGAATTTAACAGAATCTGTCCTGCACAACATTTCACTTTTCTCAAACAACAGAAGTTTGACAAGGAATTTTATAGATTTGTGATGGATAAGCTGCTCAAGTTTGACAAAAAAAAAAATCATGATTAGGATTTATGAGAAGTATTCTTACCAGCTATGTTTGGCAAATACTCCTCTGTTACCAGTGCACAACACTCAGTGTATAAAGTCAAATTAGAAATCTAACCTTCTAAAAAGGGTGAGGTTGGGAAAAAAAAATAAAGCAGTTAAACAACTGTACGATCAACTGCTGAACTGTCTTGGGGCTAATACAGTAGATTAATTTTGGAAACAACTAACTGAAAGAATGGAAAGGCAGTAACATTTACTACGGATGAGAACAAATGGTCTGACAGAATTTCAGGCAAAATGCTCTTGCTCAGATGTGGATCACTTTTCCTTTAATGAAGTCTTGCCCACACCCAACATGAACTGAATCTGGAACTTAAAATATCTACATGATGTCTATGCTTAACCATGCAGAAATAGTAAAATGCAAATTGACCAACCTTCTGCTGCAGAATTACATTTATTTAAAATCTAATGCGTCAGTCAAATACTTACCTTACAAGATGAAAGATGAGTCGTTCAAGTGTGTTGATGTGAGTTCGTGACAATTGTTCAATTATGGAATACACACCTCTAATTATTTCCTTTCTATCTGGGAGACCTGCAATTATACAGAATTTTTACATCACCAAAAACCACAATTCAATCACATTGTGGCAAATTATATCAAGACTGAATGCTAATCTAGTCAACATCATTTACTTCTTTTTTGGAATGCTTAATCACAGAACAAGAAAGCTCAAAGTTGCATTCTTGTTCTGTAGTGAATCAGCTTATTAGCTAATGGAGGAGTAGGGTTGTTAAAATTAGGCTCAGCACAGAGATGAAAATAAGTTACAATTCCCATCAATATGTACACAAAGAACTGTGGATGCTGACAATTTGAAACAAAAACAGAGTGCTGGAGAAACACAGCAGGTGACAATTCTGTTGAGAGAAAAACAGTTAATGTTTCGAGTCCAATGACCCTATGTCAGAACCGTTCTCATAAGAGGAATGACCAATTGAGGTGAAATACAAGAGGTCTGTAAAGTCTGATAAAGCTATATCCCAGCAGATACAAGCCCTTTAAGGAAGACTAGAAACAGAGGGTGAGTGACAAAACATTAGATGGATTAATTATATCAGATCTACAGGGCAACACAGACTGAAGCATACTGAAAGACAGCAGTTGCAAGTTTTGAACATTTATTATAATTTTCAAGCCAGTCTTAACCATTTTTAAATGCAATTAAGACTGCAACATGTATTTTTTGATGAGATGTCTTGATAAGATCATATTACAAAGTACCAAATTTATTTAGTGCCTTATCACAAAGTCAAATCTCTCTCGAAGTGCTTCAAATTCACTGAATTACTTCACATCCAGTAACTTCTTAGCTATGCAAACATAGCAGTCATGTTAGCACAGCAAGATCTATCGAGACATGTTCAGTTTAATCTACTTCTTGGTTGTGTTGGATAAATCTTGGCTGGGATATTGGGAGACCTCCCTGCCTTTTTAGGACCTGTCTACTTTCAGGTTTATTCCTCCAGTATTCATCTCAGTGATTTCTTAACCCAATCAGAGAAACAGTCAAACTTTCTCAGTGCTCGGTCCCGCTTACCATATGGTGAACTGTCATTCCCCATTCTTGCTAATGACTCTTCATTCCACAGTGCATTGACTTCAAAACCTTTTCCTGGTTTACAAATTCTTCCATGACCTCACTCCAACTAAAATATACCTTTATTTCACCAACGTACATTTCTGCTCAGCCCCTTAACTCTCCAGTTTAATTTGCTGTGCATTTTTGTCCCAACTAAATGTTCTATCAGAACATCTCAGTACTCCAAAATAGTTTTCCTAAACACCCAGTTAGGAGATTTTATGGAATAGTACCCAACAGCCCCATCTTTAGGCCAGAAGCTCAGGCTTCAAGTCTCCCAAGGAAAGTATATTCATACTATAGCCAAACAAATTGAATTTAAACATGTAAATTCTTCCGATATTTACCAATAGCCAGTAGTAATAGCAAGAGATTCCTGGTCAGTCATGTGATGCCTCAATAATATCATGTTAGCAATAAGTGACTTATTTATTTGGTGCTGTATCACATCTCTCAAAAATGCTACACATACTCTGAATTCTCTTGACCTCATAGGCAAACATGGCAATCATTTCACAATGTGATGGAAAGAAATTGGAGCCTATCTTATCACTGTGTGTAGCTCCAGGCTACAGTATGCATATATTAATTTATGTTGCCACAGCAACTCTGAAACCTTGGGACTTGGTTGGCTGAATAGCTAGTGTGGATGCAACTGGTGCCAAGATTGGTCCCAGATTTCTTTCTGCCTGCAACCCCAGCCTTTAAAAAACACATGCAATATTTTCTTCATGAAAATGTGCAAGCTGATATTTGAGCATGTATAACTCTAATATATCCAAGTCACACACTCTCTCTTCAGTCCCAATGATTGAAAAGCACTGAGGTCACCAGTGATGGCTATCTTTTCGTTGAAAGTGGAAATATGGATGGCTCAGAGCGAAGTGCTTTTTCCACCAGAAATTAAAGCTAATGGCAGGAGGAATCACTTTGAATGTTTAATCTTTCCTTTCTTCAGACTCATGGTGTTTGGTAGCAGTATAATGCTTCTGATTTATCAGGACAGAGCTGGCTGTCTGGGGATACTGTTTGATCATGTTTGGGGTGGCACGGTGGCTCAGTGGTTAGCACTGCTGCCTCACATTGCCAGGGACTCAAGTTCAATTCCAGCCTTGGGTGACTATCTGTGTGGAGTTTGCACATTCTGCCTGTTTGTGCGTGGGTTTCCTCCAGATGCTCCAGTTTCCTTCCACAGTCTAAAAATGTGCAGGTTAGGTGGATTGGCCATGCTAAATTGCCTGTAGTGTTGAGGGATGTGTGGATTAGCTATGCGAAATGCAGAGTTATAGGGTAGGGGTTAGTGAGTCTGGGTGGGATGTTCATTGGAGAGTTGATGTGGATTTGTTGGGACGAATGGCTTGTTTCCACACTGTAGGGATTCTATGGATTAGGATTACAGCTTCCAAAATCATCAGATGGAAACGCTCTCCAAAAAGGTTGCACTCCTTTAGTTTAAATCTTGGTAATGTGGCCTAACCCACAACCTTCTGACTCAAAGGAAAGAGAAATTAACTGAGTCAAGAATTATATTTTACGTTAGGCCAAAAATATACATTTCATTGCATACGTAGGAAATTGATCACAGCAGCTAAATATGATATTACTAGAAAATGCCAGTCAACAGCTGCATTCTTTGTTTTCTTCATCTCTTTTGATTGTTACCAAAATGACTGAATCCATTTTGATAATTCACAAATAACTGAATGGACACAACTCCTGCTTACCCATTGCTCGCAGAACCTCATCATAGAGTTCAAACGTCATCAAAGGATTAGGGAGATCCCTCAGCCACTGTTTGAAAACACTGGCAATGACGTGAATGTTATACTCATCCAGATTCATGCTGTTAATATCTGCAAGGAGAAATCCCAGTCAGTACAGAAACAAAAAAACAGCAGGCAGCGTTAAAAGACTCCCAGACAGAAATGGGAATCATCTGCATCCCGCATTTTAAAAATACATTCTTGACATGTGGGTATCCAAAGACAAGGCCTATATATCACAAAGATAGTGAGCCTTCTTGAACATGTAATCCACATGGTACCTTAATGTGGAATGTTACAGAATTTTAACCCAGCAATGACTTATAAAAAGTGCACCTCATTTCATTAGAACATTAGTTATAACTGTTGATAATATTTATAAAACTTTAGGATAGAATTATTCATTGAAATCCTAAATTTTGTTTGAATCAGCTTTAAGCTTACATATTTTAAGCTTACATTTGCCACTGCAAAACAGGTTTCAACTTACTGAGCTGTTGGAACACGTCTAAATACCCAGTCTGGGAGCCTTCTTTACCTGTGTCCAGGCCCTGTTTGAGCTCTTTGATTTTGTTTGTTGATCCAGACTTCCTATAGATTCCTTCAGTATACAAGCCATGCATTTCAATGTAGTTGATCAGCTTCTCCACGACCAATGGAACTGACCTCTCATCACTGGTAAGTCTGGAGACTTCCACTCCAAACTGCCGAGATGATAACTCAGGGTCATACTGCACATCAAAGAGAAGACTATGTAAACCAATTGCAGCCTAGAATAATTAATCTCCCCAACCCCATATCACTCAAATGTCTCAGCTGGCAAAATGTAACGTCCAGTATGAAGTTAATAATAAACAATAGGGGGCCTCAGTTTCCAGTCTGTAGAGTTAACCAGCAGCAGAAGCATCATAATTAGTCTCAAATGTTTGGAGATAGAGAGGAAAGCAATAAACAAGCCATAGATCCTAATAATTAGGTAGTGTAAGAGACCATGTATTTATTACTTTTGGAAATATAAAGTGCAAAGCAAGTTGAACTGCTATAACTGAAATAGCAGGACTGTTGTGGAACTTAAAAATAAGATCAAGTGCTGCATATTTTTTGAGCTGTGAGATTTGATGTTGTTGTTTGAAGCAGCGAGAGCAAGAATTTGAGACAGAATGGCACCATGTTGTTTGAGTTTAAAAAAAATTCTGCCTGACAACAGCCCCATCTGGTTGAGCTGCACTGTTAAAAACCTGAGAGTATCAAAGGCAGCAGAGGACAGAAAATACAAAGCCTGAAGATGGACAGCATCCATCTCTCCCAAACCCTCCTCTCTTTCCAATTGGAAAGTCAGAAAAACAAAAAAGCTTAAAAGAAAAAATTCTAAACCAAGAAAAGATCTCGGGGTCGAACTAATAAATTATTGCAGCAAAGAAGGACAGTAGTTATTTTTTAGGCAAACGTGCACGTTTGGATATTGAGTAAAGACAAAATTGGTGGTACAACTGAATTGACTGCCAGTGCTCACCACTTAACAGTCCATGTGAAATTTGGACAATGGAGTGATCGGCAACTGTACCCATAGAACTACTAGTTGACAAGTTAGCACTTTGAGAACAGGAAGGGGAAAATGAGATTGCTACAGTGGACAGAAAGGTCTTTCATTTCACCAAGGTCCACACATTCTGTCCAGATTAGTAGGTGAAACAGAGGCCTACAGGTAGTTCTCCCATAACGCAATAGATACATTCTTGCGTGACCTCGTGCTATAGAAAACCAGCCTAGAGAATCGCGTTATAGGGAAATCGCTTTAGAAAATCGCTATACCTGCACAGCAGAAAGTTTGTGTTATCCAAACAGCGTCCACTATTCATCAATTGTGTTACAGCCAATTTGTGTTAACGAAATACGTGTAATAGTAGAACTACTTGTACTTTACGTTCAGCAGAAAAAATCCAGTTTGATTCAGTTGATATGAACTAGACTCATTCCAATTTAGTTGTGCTTATGGATGAAGTTCCCATTAAATCTGGTCAAAGATTTGACTACATCAGGACTTTTGCCCCCTTGAAACTCTGATCATTCATAAAATGTGTAACAAAGTTTTATTTTCCTCTACTAGTGATGGCTCCCCATGTGTCAGTCGCCAACACACAGGCAACAGGCTTAAATTAGTCTTTTTATAGAGATGACTATATTCTTGTGACAAAGCAGCCACTTCAAAATGGAACATCGCTTGCTGCTGCTTTTTTGATGTAAGCAGAGGAAGTACGTGTTCAGCACTAAATCTAACACCGACAAGTAGGTTATTAATAATCACTAACAACCAATTCGTAGCAATGAAAGTTTTACAAATTATACTCAGAAAAAAAGCTATAAAATTCCCAATAAAATCCAGATCAAGATATGAAGCAATATTTTTGCCATAAGCACACTTAACGAATTATCTTTTGCACTTAAGTTGCTAGATTCAACACTTCAGTAAAAAGTGAATTACCACAAAAAGCTGCTAATTTTATGGCTGTGCTAAATGGGATTTGGACAATTTTTAAAAAAGATTTCGTTGCAGTGAATATGGCATTGAATTGAAACTTGAAATACCTGCACTCTCTGTAGAGCTGCTTCTTAAAATGCATCTAAGGAAGCAGCATTTCTCATTTCAGCCAACCTATAATATTTTGTCACAACAAAGGAAGGATTCTGCCACTCAACTGTGCACAAATTTAGAGAACATCCTCTTTTTATTCTGATGACAGCAGAGACCGTTTTTATTTTATATCAATTTGCTATCGAATTTCCATCCAAAATCCAAATAGCTAGTTTCATTTACTCATATTAGTGAAGATGGAATATGGATGGTAAAACACCAAACTCTCAGATTTCCATTCAGCACTATGCCTTGAACTCAACTTCTCAACAGCCAAAAACTTTCCAGGATACGTGCAGCACAAGGATGAACACATTGCACATTCCTTGTTGTCATGACAACAAATATTTCAGATTACTTCAGAAGGCAAACCCTTATGCACCAGGACAAATATTTTCAAAACTGCATCAAGTCAGCATTGGCTGGTGGGATACATGTGTTAGAGTCCTAAATTTACACAAACTGAATCAAAATTGTCTCAACTAATTCCAGCAGATGATGGAATTTGAATTCAATAAAAATCTGGAATTAAGATTCCAATCATGACCATGAATCATTGTCAATTGTCATCTGGTTCACTAATATGTCGGTGAGCATTCTCTTGTAAAGTCTGATAAAAAGGAATGATTTAAAACTGCAAAGCTTCCACTCACAGAGCACTCCTCAAAAAGAATTTGAAACTCTGCTAATTCAAGATACCTTACCTTTTTGGAGCATTTGATAGTAGTTTTCAAGCAGCACTTTCTATGGCAAGCATACCTACATACTGAGAGAGAAGTGGAGAAGTAGGTACAATATATATAACATATATGAACATGTACAAAGACATTTTTATCTAAACTTAATTTTGAAAGATGTAATTCATTTCACCAGCCTGATTTAAATGCACAAGTGCTGTAACATTCTGATCACCAACATTTGATAAGACATTTATCCCACTAGTCCACATGGATTCATACAAATTAAGCTGGATACAATAAATATTTAAACGGCATCGAGTGAAAAGCTGACAGGTAAAACTGCCTCATCCAGTATTGAGAGTATTAAAACAACAGTAACTGGGGAAGGACAGTGTAACAGTGATTAGTTCTGGGGGCAAAATTATTTACAAAATATATTAATAATTTGGATGACAGAAGTGAACGCACCATCGCCGAGTTTTGTGGATGTCACAAAAATAGGTGGGAAAGCAAGCGGCGACAATGACAGAGAAATTCCACAGAGGAATACAGACAGTCTAAGTGGCTGGGTAAAAACCTGGCAGATGGAATATAATGAGGGAGAAAGCAAGGTTTTTCACTTGGACAGGAAGAATAGAAGAGCTTTAAGTGGAGAAAGGCTGCAGAGGAATTTGGGAGTCTTTGTGTATAAATCACAAAAAGCTAGCATCTAAATTCAACGGTTAATTGGGAAGGCATATGGACTGTTTCCCTAACAGATGGATTGTAAAAAGAATTGTGACTAAAACTGTTACTGAAAGCATACAAAGCACTAGTTAGGTCACATCTGGAATTTTGTGAAGTGTTTGTGGACCCCTTATCCAAGGACAGATACATTGCCATTGGAGGCAGTCCAGAGGAGATTCACTAGGTTAATACCAGGTACGGAGGAATTTTCTTATGAGGAAAGGTTGAGTATGTTGTGTTTGTACTTAATGGAATTTAGAAGAATGAGAAGGACCTTACTGAAACATACAAGATTCTCAGAGGGCTTGACAGGGAAGATGTGGAGAGTTCCTATGCCCTTGTGGGACAGTTTAGGACCAAAGAGCATAATCTCAAAGTAAGGGGTCACCAACTTAAGACAGCAATGAAGAAGAATTTTTTTTCTCTCAAAGTGTATCTGTGGGCTTTTTTTTTTACTGCAGAGGTTATAGATGCTCTGTTATTAAATGTATCCATAAGATAGAGAGCTTTTCATCAGTAAAGAAATTAAAAATCTTGGCAAAAAAGCAGGAAAATGGAGTTGGGAGTTATCAGATCAGCCAATTCTAACTGAATGGTGGAACAGACCCAAATGACCTAATTCTGCTCCTATGTCTTACGACAGTAGGCTACGGAAGTGGACAGAACAAGTGGTCTCATGGAAGACAATTAGATACATTTTGAGGAAAAAGGCAGACCAGGAATATGACAAGTATCAGGCATACTATGAGGAAGTATGAATTTATTAAAAAAGTAAAGACTTCTTAGAAGCAAAAGTCTTTGTCTGCTCTTTAATTCTGGTGCAATATCTGTAGGAACTTACACTTGCAGACGCAGGCTCTGTCCATCATCCAGATAAGGGAGGAACAGCATTCACAGTAGGTGGGAATACTGTACTGCGTAGATTTGAAAATATGGCCATTGTATTCCTCCACCTGTAATCAGACATATCTGGCCCATAAAAATCATTCTTATATTGAGGGACAGCAATTAAATGTTGTTCAAAAAGTTGCATACATCCTTTCCATTATCTCAAAAGAAAATTAATTCCTGTACTCGAATGCTGGGATGCTTTACTACAATAGGCACTCAAGCATTAAAGTAGACATCACATTTCTAATACTTCAACATAAATTGAACCCACCATTAAATCAGAATAAAAATACACTGAAATTCAATGTAAGTATAAAATAGAAATACAAGGCAGCCAATCATCTATAAATCCTTGCACATGTTTTGAGTTCCACATATCCATATGCTCTTGATAACCTCTGATTATGTTGCCATCAAGAATCTACCTACCTCGGTCTTAAAAACCTTTTACTGTTTGCATCAATGACTTAAAGGAATCTAACATAAAAATAAAGATGCTATGGTTCGGCTGTAAGGGTCATTAGTAAGAACCACATCTCAAACAGTGTGTAGTTTTCGTCTCTTTATTAAAGGAAGGAGCAAATGCATTGAAGGTGGTTCGGTGGTAGTTTGAGATGTTCAACATCTCTGCTTATATAACTTTTGGCACAGAGTTCCAAGTCACAGAACCCTTTATAAGAAAAAAGTTCTCATCTTGGTTCTAACAAGGTGACTCCTAATTTAAAAACAGTGCTCCAAGTCTGGACTGACCCACAAGGAAGCATCCTGTCAATGACAACCTTATCATGACTATTCAGGATCTTATACACTTTAATCAACTTACACCTCACTCTTCTAAATTCTAATGGAAACCAGTCCAGCTTGTCAAATCTATTCTCATGTGACAGCTGCTCCGCCCGGGTAGTAATCCAGCAAACTACCACCGAACCACCTTCAATGCATTTGCTCCTTTCTTTAATAAAGAGACGAAAACTACAGTGTTTGAGATGTGGTTCTTACTAATGACTCTTACAGCCGAACCATAGCATCTTTACTTTTATGTTAGATTCCTTTAAGTCATTGATGCAAACTGTAAAAGGCTGAGGTCCCAGTGGGACTCCACTTATGATATCCCACCAATCAGACAAGAACTTATTTATGCATACACTACTTTCAGCCAATCTTCGACCAATGTTAGTATGTTACCTACTACACTGTGAACATACATTTTCCATAATTGTCTTTGATGTGGCATCTCATCAAATGTCTTCTGGAATCCAAGAACAGCACATCTTCAGTGCATGCCCAGCACATGGGCGACTTCTTCAGAATCTAATAAATTGTTTAAGCATGATTTCCTTCCTTCAAAACCACACTGTATCTTCCCAATTATCTAGAGCCTTTAAATGTCCAGCTGTGACCTGATCAAAGAATGATTCTAACACCTCCTATGACAGATATAAACTAGCTGGCTTCTGGTTCTGTTATCTGCCTTCCCTCCCTTTTTGAACAGGAATAATATTTGCTACTCTGCAGTCTGGTGGAACTTTTCCTGAATACACAGATTTAGAAGGTCCAAGATTATTAGGTAAATGTGTTACGAGAAGAGTCCATGAGATTTTTTGCATGACATTTATTCAGTCACAATTTGGGTGTCAACTCTAGATGTCAGTCTAGAAGTGAGGCAGTATATTTAAAACAGGAACGGTGTAAATATCAAATGCAATGTTTTGTGTAAATAGAATTACTGCATCTCACGAATATTGTAAATCTGAAGCTTTACTGTTAGCATTTCTGATTACTCTAAAGCTATTTAAATAACTTAACATCTCTTAACAAGGCTGGCTTAAAGAACCAAGTGGTTTATGGAAAGTATGGAGAGTAATGGGCATCCTGAATTTACATGGAAATGTAACCGATATTTCAAAAATACCATTATTGTTCAAACTAGACTCAAGTTTTTGATGCTACAACGACAAAGTGAATTTTTCCCCACTTGCTATCATTATAGTTCCTTGGAGCTGCTACAGCTTTTGCTTTTCCTTTTCAAGAAATAAGTCAACTGATATATGAAGGATAATTCTAACTGAAGGGTCCAAGTTGCCTGAATCTGAAGTGTATGGAGTAAAACAGCTAAGCTCAGGCTGGAAATGGGTGCAACTGCAGTGCATTCACTGATTAATGGAACACAAAGGGTTTAGCGAAACTGACAAAGAAAGTGGCCAGGAGTCAGGCAATACTTAATTACTTACAATGTCGGTTTCTTTCTTCCGTCTCTTCTTTCTTTCGATTTTTTGCGCCTGAGAAACAGAGTCGAATTCTTATGTGAGTGAATGTGCCCATACATGCATGCATACACCCACACCCATGTTTCTAAGCAACAGGTAGTCAGGAAATCACACAATCTAGAATGTAAAACTGAACATGTACTTCACTGATGGAATTAACAAATCTGATCAATCGAGGGCTTTCCATCATTCTTGCATTTCCACAAACTTCTTTCCTCCTGAACAGCTAAGCTTGAAGTTGGTTTTCTCAAATGCCAGCCGTATTTCAAGTAGGTATTCAACTCACAACAGTCCAGACAGTGTTGGCAGACTAAAGAATCATGATGAGAATTACAAATGAGTTGAAACCTGTCCTCAAACAATATCAATAGGAGGGGCCAGTGGATTGCAAGCAGCAGAATTCCTGGATGATTTCACCACAACACACTAACATCATCACAGTTTATTTCATCTAACTCAGCACAACATAAACATAACATTGAATGGTGCCTATGCCAACTAAGCCATTTAAGGGAGATGTAGTTACGATTTCAGAGCCTTTCTGAAATCCCAACAATCCAGATAGGGAGTTTTCCACACAGTCCTTAACAGTGACTCTGGACCTCATGAAGTCTCATGGTTTCAGGTTAAACATGGCCAAAGAAACCTCCTGCTGTTTATCACGTACCGTCCATCCTCGGCTGATGAATCAGCACTCCTCCATGTTGAGAAATACTTTGAGGAAGCACCGAGGGTGGCAAAAGCGCAAAATGTGCTCTGGGTAGGGATTTAATGTTCACCACAAACAGTGGCTCGGCTGTAACTCTACTGATTGAGCGAGTTGAGTCCTAAAGGGCATAAATGCTAAACTGAGTCTAGGACAGGTGGTGAGGGAATGAACAAGAGAGAGAAATATACTTGACCTCATCCTTACCAATCTGTCCATGAAAGTACTGTATCAGTAAGACTGACCACCACACAGTCGTCGTGGAGGCGAAGTCTCACCCTACATTGAGAATACCCTCTATTGTACTGAATGGCATTACCACTGTGCTAAATGGGACAGACTTCAAACAGATCTAGCAACTCAAAGACTGGGCATCCATGAGGAGCTGTAGGCCATCAATGGCAGCAGAACAGTGCTCCAGCACAATCTGCTACCTGATGGCCCGCCATATCCCCCACTCAATTATTACCATCAAGCCAGATTCAATGGAGAATGCCGGAAGGCATGCCAGGAACAGCAGGCGTACCTAAAAATGAGGTGTCAACCTGGTGAAACTACTAAACAGAACTACTTGTGTTCCAAACAGCATAAGCAGCAAGTGATAGAGAGAGCAATCCCTCAATCAACAGATCAGGTCTAAGCTCAGTAGTCCTGCCACATCCAGCTGCAAATAGTGGTGGACAACTAAACAACTCACTGAGGAGCAGGTTCCACAAAATCTCACGATCCTCAAAGATAGAAGAGCCCTAGTGCAAAAGATAAGGCTGAAGCACTCATGGCAATCTTTAGGCATAAGTGCCAAGTGAATGATCCAGCTCAGCCTCCTCTAGTGGTCCCCTGCATTACAGTCTTCACCCAATGCAAGTGATGTCAAGAAACAGTAAAATACACTGGTTACTGCAAAGACTTTGGGCCTGATAAGATTCTGGCAATATTACTGAAGACATGTGCTCCAGAACTTGTCACTTCAGTACAGTTACAACGCTAGCATCTATACAACAATTAGAAAATTTCCCAGCTATGTCCTGTACACAAAATGCAGGACAAATCTAACTTGGCCAATTACCGCCCCATTAGTCTACTCGCAATCATCAGTAAATTGATGGAAGGTGTCATCGATAAGGTGATCAAGCAGCACTTGCTCAGCAATAATACGCTTTGTAATGTTCAGTTTAAGGTCCATCAGAGCCACTCAGCTCCTGAGCTCATTGCAGCCTCGGTTGAAACACGGGCAAAAGAGCTGAATTCCATAGGTGAGGTGGGAGTGATAGCCCTCAACATCAAGGTTGCATTCAACTGAGTGTGGCATCAAGCTGCCTGAGCAAAACTGGAATCAATGGGTATCGGGGGCAAATGCTCTAATGGTTGGAGTCATACCTGGCACAATAGGAAGATGGCTTTGTTTGTTGGAGGTCAGTTATCTCAGTTACAGGAGCTCCTCAGGGTCGTGTCTTTGGCCCAAACATTTTCAGCACCATTTGCAACTCTTCAGATACTGAAGCAGTCTATGTTCAAATGCAATAAATCTGGACAACATCCAGGCTTGAGCTGACAAGTGGCAAGTAACATTCGCACCACACAAATGCTAGGCAATGAACGTCTCCAGTAAGAGACAATCTCATTACCACCCCTTGACATTCAATGGTGTTACCCTCACTGAATCCCCCACTATCAGCATCTTGGGATTACCATTGATCGGAAACTCAACTGGACTCTTCACATAGACAGTGGCTACAACAGCAGATCAGAGACTAGGCATTCTGAGGCGAGTAACTCACCACCTGACTCCCCAAAGCCTGTCCACCATCTACAAGGCACAAGTCAGGAGTGTGATGAAATACTCTCCACTTGCCTTGCACCACATCTAAAAAACAATATTCCCTCCACCATCATGCTGTTACTGAGCATTATCTCCAGTTTGCACTGCAGAAATTCACCAAAGATTCTTTAGACAACACCTTCCAACCCACAAGAACACCCATCTAGAAGGGCAAGGGCAGCAAGATACATGGGAACACCACCACCTGTAAATTCACCTGCAGGTTTCCCTCCAAGCCACTCACCATCCTGAATTGGAAATATATCATCACTCCTTCACTGTCACTGGGTCAAAATTCTGGAATTCTCTCCCAAAGGGCATTGTGGGTTAACCTACAGCTATGGGCTGCAGCAGTTTAAGAAGGCAGCTCATCACCACCTTCTGGGGGCAGCACATTGGCTCAGTAGTTTGTACTGCTGCTTCACAGCAGTATGGGCATGGGTTTAACTACACCCTCGGGTGACTGGCTTTGTGGTGTTTGCATATCCTCCCACTGTCCAAAGGGTGCAGGTTAAGTGGAATGGCCATGCTTAATGGCGCAATGGGCCGAATGGCCTGATTTCCCATTGTCGGGATTCTATAGTAAAACTAGGAATGGGCAATAAATGCTGGCCAGACAGCAATGCCCTTGTTGCTACAAGTAAATAACAAAAAGGTCCTCCCCGGTCATCCTTTTCAAGAAAGCCAAAGCTTGCTTTAAATCTCTCTCTCTCTCCCCCCCACCCCCAAACCCATTGCCCTCACCCCCTCACCATCGCTTGGCATCACCTGAGCATTATTTCTTGACTTACCTCACTTTTGTGGTTATTATTTCAATATTTGTGGTACTACATTACATATCTTCGATTTATACCTAAGTACTTCACAAAAAAAAGGCTAAATATTTTAAACATCTCACCTTTCCAGTGTTACTCTCCAGAATTTTGTACTCCATCATAAACTCATCTAGAAACACCTTAAAGGTGTTGACCCACACTTTGACTGGAGATTCATTCCAATCACGTTGCTCCTGCCTCATTGTCTTTTCCAGAACCTGCTCAAATAGCGCATACAAATCTTTGTACCGAATGCTCTTCCCATTGTCCACCTGTGACAGAAATGGCATTACAATGAACAAAAAATAGATATCAGTTATGTCATGGTACCCCATCCCTCCACCTAATCTTTGGTGCTATACTTCAACTTGATATGTAGGATTTAGTTTAAATTAAGAATAAATTGCTCCCTCCTGGAAAATAGATAATGATTTAACAGCAGCTTTAACAACTCTTTTCTCCCCCAAATAAAAAACTATAGATGGGAATGAAGGCAATTCTACAGGATCAGAAAAAATATTCACCCTAGAACATCAAAAAGCAATAGAGAAAGAAGTCCTTATTGTGTAATTTATAGCTTAAGACAAATGTTTTGTTACACTGTCCATTCCATGCAATATATGCCAAAATCTTCATTAATCTGAACCTACACTCACTGCTAAAGCTGCTGAATAAGAGTTGAAGATATTTAAACGGAACTCTTTAAGGGATTTCTTAAAAACAACATCCACAAATGTATCTTTCTTGCAGTCATCAGTGGCCAGGTCAGTGATCTGAAAAGGTAAAGCAAAAAGATAATATTTCTTTAAATATGAATATAAAACCTTGTTAACTTACAGAAGAAGAGTTTTTGTTAAAATAAAATTTGCCTATCAAGGATACTTGGGATACTAATGAAACCCTTTCAAAATCACTCAAGCATTGACATTCATGACTTATATAAGTATAGCAGTTAATTGCTAAGTAAAGCTTTCTTCATTTTCCTCAAGCAACATGTTTCTTTACAAACCCCAGAAGGCGCACTGCAAACCTTTTTTATTTCTGCCAAACCTGCCTCTGTCTAGTTAGAATTATATTGTAATTGCCAAAGTCCATTTAATGTAGGCCCTCCAATGTAGATAGGGAAAGATTTTATTCCATAAATTTTATGCGGATGTGAATCTGTGTCAAGCTATTTTTTTTAGCTTGTTGCGCCCACCCAGTTTCCTTGAGAATCCATTTTACTGCTTTGTCCATGAAAATCTGAGACTTCTTTATCGAGTTTCACACTTACCTTCTTCTGCAGGAATTCATTCATACACTTGAAATCATTGGCACTGGTTATAATCTGTAATTCGTCATGCTGGCACTGTATGGGTTCCAGGCCCACGTTGCTAATTTTCACACTCCTTCTTCGTTTTACCTTAGGTGATGGCTCTTTATTCTCCTTAAACTCTTTCCCTTGTTCTAGCCCTAAATCAGGACTCCTGGGAGGTGTCAGATTATGAGGTATGTGTTCCTGACCTGAGGGAGAACAGAAAAATCAAGATCAACAGAAAAATCAAGATCAACATCAAATGAATCTTTGCACAGAAAAGTCAAACAACTCTTCAAGACATTGAATTGCAGCATTTATGGAAATCTAAAATCCTGAGGTCGCTCCCTGTTTTGGGAAGTAGGTCTGTGCATGAAACTCTAAGCACAGTGAGCTCTCAAATTCAATCACTTAGAGAAGTGGAAGCCAAGCACTTCTCCACTGGAGAAGGAAAGGAAAGGAAAATCCATAGGACCTATAAGTTTATTAAGTAGTTAAAGTTTAACAGAGTCCTTTCATCTGCCACATCCTCGTGAGGGCACCCAGCTTCCTAAAGGTATTCCAATGCTTTCTTTCCACGGGACAAAAAGAAACCCAGTTGCAGCTTTATTTTAGTATTTGGTTTTATGGATCAGACCAAACCCCCTCAAAACATGTCAATGAGATAACCTGGAGCCTAACTTTTTCTTATTTTAAAGGGAAGTGCCAGGAATTGTGTTCATGATGCAATTCAATTGGTCAAACTATCAGGCTTGAAGCAAAAGACACTTTATTCATAAACTACAGTTGAAATACAGACAAAATAAAAATAAAATGGTTCAACTGTAACTATCAAAATACTTAAAATAATAAACTACTCCTTAACTGTTCCAATATAGTTACATCCTATAAACACAACTTGGCACAGGCAAATTCAGTAAGATAGATGCATCACATGCAATTCTAACAGCAGGAAGAGAACCCCAGCTTTTAGTTGTAACAGAGCTTCCACATCCAGCTTTCAGATCTCTGCAACTGCTAGTGAAAGCTAAACTAAAAATCTTGATTCTGTAGGAGCTTGACCCCACCCAGTCAGGCTGCTTCTATTGTTCCATCTTTTAAAAAAAAAACACCCAAGGCCTTACAATTATGTCCATCCTGGGCCTCCTCCAGTGTCACAATGACACCACTCACAAACTGGAGGAGCAGCACCTCATATTCCACATTGGTCGTCTACAGCTCGATGGCCTAAACGTGGATTTTACCAGTTTCAAGATCTCGCCACCCCCGGCCTCATCCCATGTCCAACCCTCCACCTCATCCCCGCCTCCTTGACTGGACACAACCTGTCCGTCTTCTCTCCCACCTATCCCTCCTGCTCCTCCCACCTCACTGACCAATCCCCACCACATCATACCTGCACTCACCTATCACCATTCCACCTACCTTCCCCAGCCCCACCCCTCCTCTCTTTATTTATTTCTGAGCTCCCCTCCCCTACCCCATTTCTGAAGAAGGGTCCCCACTAAAAACATCAGCTTTCCTGTTCCTCTGATGCTGCCTGGCCTGCAGTGTTCCTCCAACTCCACACTGTGTGATCTCTGACTCCAGCATCTGCAGTTCTTACTACCCTAAGGCCTTACAAGCTGTTTATTCTATTGGCTTTGAGCAGACTGCTTGTCACCTCTATCTCAACCTTTCTTCATAAAAAAAATTAGGACAAAATACACTTGTTAAAGCCATAGTATTGTTACACCTCCCCGCTTAAAGAAATGAGCCATCTATATACAAAGCTTCATTTTTAAAACTTTTGGTCTTACACTATTAGTACACTATAATACATATATTGTTTGCATGCTTAGAATCATTCACTACTACAGTCCATTTCAGTCGTTTTCTTTTGCCTGCCATCGAATACCTCCATCTTCCTTCAAAGTCGCGATGATGTGTTGGCATTTACATTCTTGCATCCTGCCAGGTGCATAGCTTTCAAATTAAATGGCTGCAATAATTAGCTCTATCTAAACAATCTGGTATTTTCATCCCTGAATTTTTCCAAAAACTTTAATGGGTTATGATCAGTATGTACAAATGTCTCAGATACATTACTGGCAATATAAATGGTGAAATGTTGCAACACCAAGCTCAAGGTCTCCTTCTCAATTGTGGATTATTTCTGTTGACGATTATTCAATTTCCTGGAAAAATATTTAATAGGTCTTTCTATCTTCTCGTGGTCTTCTTGCAAGAGTGCAGCACCGACACCCACATGTCTTGCATCGATAGACACTTTTAATGATTTTGCGAATTAAGTGTGGCTAACGCTGGGGCAGTGGTTAACACAGCTTTCAGCCTGTCAAATGCCTTCTGACATTTCACCATCTACTGAAATGTTCTGCACTTCTTCAACAAGTCAGTCAGTGGAACAATTACACTGCTAAAATCCGGTATGAACTTCCAATAAAAACCACTCAATCCCAGGCATTGTAGTACTTCCCTCTTCATCGAAGGTATGGAAAACTTCTTGATACCTTTGTTTTCACATCTCTGGCAGCCATTTGTCCATGTTCAATAACATGGCCCAGGAACATGTCATGGGCTTTTGCGAACCCACTCTTAGCCAGATTTATCACTAAACCCACCTCCTGAAGTCAGTCAAACAATTTCGATAAGTGCTTCAATTCTTCCTTCCACGTGTGACTAAGAATCACCAGATCATCCATGTACACCATACAAATGACTATCGGTTAGTCTCCGAAATGTGGCTGGTGCATGTTTCATACCAAATGGCATGGCTCTAAACTGGTGTCAAGAAAGCTGAAATTTTGTTGGTTCTTTTGGAAAAAGGGGCCTGCCAGTATCCTCTGAGTAAGTCCAACTTTGAAATATAAGTTGCTTGTCTAAACTTCCGAATACATCTTCTAAATATGAAATAGGTTACGAATCAGATTTTGTAACTGCATTGACGTTGTGATAGTCCACACATAGTCATTGGGTACCATCTGGTTTTGGAGCCAATGGTAAGCTCCAGTTGCCTCAACTCACTTAGATTATATTGTCTTTGGGCATGCATTCAATTTCTTTTTGAATCTGTGCCAACTTTACAAGGTTAAGTCTATAAGGATCTTGCTTAATTGGAACAGTATTTCCTTTATCTACATCATCATAATCAGATTAGTACTTTCCAGCTTATTCCTACATCCATCTTCCCAGTGTTTTTTCTAAACCATCAACACTGTAAATTCATGTGGCCTACTTTATCACAGTGAAAACACCCGAGCTTTTGTTTTTTAACTTCTCTTTCTCCCTCATGGGCTTCCTTTTTATCCTGTGACAAACTATCTTTACTATCTTCAATGAGATCTCCTTTTCCATTACCCTCACAGACTGAAATTGATATTGGAACACAAACTTTGATTTACGAACCAACTCAGTCATTTGCCATGTCTGCTGCTAATCTTGCAGATTTAACTCTCTGCCCTTCCATGAGTTCTCACTACTTCAGGAAGAACTCCTCTAAAATAATCAACTTAGAGCTTCAACAACAGACTTAACATTTAGTGTCTGGTGACCCTTCCTCAGAAGTTCTGTTCTGAGGAAGGGTCACCAGACCCGAAACATTAACTCTGTTTTCTCCTTCACAGATGCTGCCAGACCTGCTGAGCTTTTCCAGCAACTTTGTTTTTGTTCCTCACTAACTCTACCTCCCAACTTCTTGGGGAAAGCAGCTGCTGAACCACGCTGTGATGCATCCAGACAGGATGCTTTCTATGGTGCATCTATAAAAATTGGTTAGAGTCCTTGTGGACATGCCAAATTTCTTTAGCCTCCTGAGGAAGTAGAGGTGTTGCTGTGCTTTTTTGACTGTTGCGTCAACGTGGGTAGACCAGGACAGATTGGTCAACACTTGATGCTCTTGACCCTCTCTACCTCAGAACCACTGATACAGACAGGGGTGGTGCCCTCCACTCCGCTTCCTGAAGTCAGTAACCACCTCCTTTGTTTTCTGATGTTGATGGAGGGATTGTCATCATTACACCATGCTGCTAAACATTCAATCTCTTTCCTGTATTCTGTCTCTTTGTTGCTTGAGATCTGACCTACAACAGTGGTCTTGTCAGCGAAATTGTAAATGGAGTTGGGCAGAATTTGGCTCACAGTCGTGAGTGTATAAGCAGCCATTCAGGCTGCTTCTATTGTTCTAACTTTTAAAAAACCCAAGGCCTCACAAGCCGTTTACTTTACTGGCTTTGAGCACACTGCTTACCACCTCTGTCTCAACCTCTACATTGAAAAAAAACAGAACAAAATACACTTCTTCAAGCTATAGTATTGTCACACTAGCATATTCGGCCGTTGACATTTAGGAAGGGGACTGCAACTAATCATTCAATTTTCTCCAATCACTCTCTTGTCTCTTTTTAGTTTGTCATACCATACAGGCCCACTGACAGATTTGCAATCCATTTTATTTTAAACTTTCTATATCTAACTTGGAATGCCATGTAGGTTGGTATTTCAGACCAATCAGGCACATTAATTATATCAGTTTACACATACATTCATACATGTATTGAGCTCCATTTCAAATTCACTGCTTACTGTACACATTGCTCAAGCAGATCAGTTATATCCAGAAAGTGACAAGTTTTAATATACGAAATCACTCAAATTGCCTAGCCCGTGTGTCAGTTTTCAGGTTGCTAGTTTGGTATAAATTCTCTAAGAACACAAATTCTCGGATGAAGAAACTGTATTTTTGAACATTCCATTAATACTGTAACTCATCTATCACAGTACCTGGCAGAATTCTGAAGTCTCCTAATTAATTCATTTCTAGGTTCAATAATCTTCTGGTGTATTTCAAGACAGAACGTGTGTGTTCCGACATAAAGCAGACAGAGTGAAATTGCATTTGTCTAATCCCATACACATATGAGCAAGTTTGAAATATGATTTATATGCTGCTCACATTCATTGTACATGTGGTCTCCCTGACATCACAATTTTTATTTTTGGCTCTTATTTCCAACCTTCATGTATTTTCAAATTAACCACCCACCATTTGTGGGATGTGGGCATCACCCAATAGCCAGCATTTATCGCCCACGCCTAGTTGCCCTTGAGGTGGCGGTGGTGAGCTGTCTTCTTGTTCCGCATCAGTCCACCTGCTGTGGTTGACCCACAATGCCATTAGGGAGGGAATTCCAGGATTTTGACCAAGCAAAAATGAAGGAAGCAATATACTTTCAAGTCAGCATGGTGAGTGGCTTGGAGAGAAACTTGAAGGTGGTGTTCCCATGTACCTGCTGCGGTTGTCCTTCTAGATGGAAGTGGTTGAGAGTTTGGAAGGTGCTATCTGAGGAATCTTGGTGAACTTGTGCAATGCATCTTGAAGATAGTACACACTGCTGCTACTGAGCTTCGGTGATGGAGGCAATGAGTGTTTGTGGATGTGGTGCCAATCAAGACGGTTGCTTTGTTCTGGATGGCGTCATGCTTTTTGAGTGCTGTTGGAGCTGCACCCATCTAGGCAAGTGGGGAGCATTCCATCACTCTCCTGACTTGTGCCTTGGAGATGGTGGACAAGCTTTGGGATGTCAGGAGATGAGTTACTCGTCGCAGTATTCCTGGTCTCTCACTTGCTCTTGTAGACACTGTATTTATGTGGTGAGTCCAGTTGGGTTTCTAGTCAATGGTAACCCCCCAGGATGTGGATAATGGGGGATTCAGTAACACCACTGAATGTCGAGGGGCAATAGTTAGATTGTCTCTTATTGGTGACGGTCATGGCCTAGCATTTGTGTGGCATGAATGTTACTTACCACTTGTCAGCCCAGGCCTGGATATTGTCCTGATTTGTTGCATTTGAACATGGGCTGTTTCAGTATCCGAGGAGTTGCTAACAGTGCTGAGCACTGTGCAATCATTGGTGAACATCCCCACATTTGTCAGGTATGACACTAACCACCAGGGAGTTTGCCCCGATACCCACTGATTCCAGTTTTAACTAGGGCTCCTTGATACCACACTCGGACAAATGCAGCCTTGATGCCAAGTGCTGTCACTCTCCACCTTACCTATGGAATTTAGCTCTTTTGTCCATGTTTGAACCAAGACAAAGAGAGGTCAGGAGCTAAGTGGCACTGGCGGAACCCTAACTGGGAGTCATTGAGCAGATAATTGCTAAGCAGGTGCTGCTCGATAGCACTACTGATGACATCCTCCATTATTTTACACATGTTCAAGAGTAGACTAATGGGGCAGTAATTGGTCAGGTTGGATTTGTCCTGCTTTTTGCATACAGGACATACTTGGGCAATTTTCTAATTGCTGCGCAGATGCCAGTCTGCTGGAATTGGTTCAGAGATAGTAGGAACTGCAGATGCTGGAGAATCCGAGACAACAAGGTGCAGGGCTGGATGAACACAGCAGGCCAAGCAGCATCATAGGAGCAGAGAGGCTGACCTAGACCCTAGGCCCGAAACGTCAGCCTCTCTGCTCCTATGATGCTGCTTGGCCTGCTGTGTTCATCCAGCCCTGCACCTTGTTGTGCTGGAATTGGTTACTTCATTTCCGGATTCTCTTTGCAGTGGTTTATATGTAGGGTCTAATTCCACATGTTTATTGATGGCCTTCTTGGTAGAGAACCAAGCCTCTAGAAATTCCCGTGCTTGTCTCTGTTTGGCCTGTCCTAGAATATACACCACTGCAAAGAAAAACCGGAACTGAGGTAACCAATTCCAACGGACACCAGAGTTTAAATACCAGGCGGGAAAACACCACAGTGCTTCATCGGAGGCTGCACTGATGATGTTACCCAGCATGGTAATGAAACATCTGCGAACTAATAAACCAGCTCGGCAAGTGAACTAACCCAAGCAGTGAGAGTGATTGAAAGAGTGACTATTCCAGGAATACAGTTTGTTCTTGCAAACGATATAGCCACAGCAAAGGTGGGAATGATGTCCATTATAGTGGAGAAGCCGAAAGAAAACCAGGAAACTGGGAAGTTAAAAGGGAAATACTCTGGAACTTTTCCAGACTGTGTGGTGACAAGATCCCACAGTCATAAGATAAACAAGAAGGGAAAACAAAAGAAAAAGATGAAGGAGTTGAGGTCCAGTTAGCTGACACCAAGTTAGCCTTGATGAAATAGTAAAGGAAAAACTAAGCAGGTAGAGGATCAGGCAAAGGTGTTTAGTTCTGAAAGATTAATGGACTTACAATGAAAAGATGAGACAATAAAGGATTTATATCATAAAACCTACTCAGAAAAGGAATTCGAGTGTATTCCAGAATGTTACTACCTTAAGGATAAAATCTTAGGTGGAAATGGAGAGCATGGCAGGTTAGTGCAGAGGAAAAGTGGGCGAAAGTTCACCAGATTGTGTTGCCGGTAGCATACAGACAGGAAGTATAACAGGTAGCACACGAATTACCTGTAGGAGGTCATCTAGGAGTGAGGAAGACTCAGGCTAAGATACAGAAGCATTTCTATTGGTGGATTACATAAAGATGCGGTTGAATTTTGTCGTACCTGTCATACGTGTCAGATGGTAGGAAAGCTACAGGCAGTAATAAAGCTAGTGGGGATAGCAAGAACTGCAGATGCTGGAGTCAGAGACAACACAGTGTGGAGCTGGAGGAACATAGCAGGCCAGGCAGCATCAGAGGAACAGGTAAGTTGACATCTCAGGTCGGGACTCTTCTTCAGAAATTAAAACTAGCGTCTTTGATGCCAATTCCCGCATTTAAAGAACCTTTCACGTGGGTTATGAGTGATTTGTAGGTCCTCTCCCTAAAACTGAAAGTGGGAACCAGTACTTGCTAACCATATTGGATGCATCAACCAGATTTCCGGAGGCAATTCCATTACAGAATGTCAAGCCAAAAAAGGTTGTGGAGGAGTTGCTTGCTTTCTTTACCCTTTGTGGACTACCCAGGGAGATTCAGTCAGACCAAGGGTCCAATTTTACTGCCAAATTATCTGAGGTGGTCATAGATGGTTTCAGCATCTAACACTTTAATTCAAGTGAATACCATTCTGAATCCCAGGGACCATTGGAAAGGTGGCATCAGACTCTAAAGACTATGCTGAGGATTTATTGTCAGGATTACCCAAATGATTGGAATAAAGGTATCCCATTTATATTATTTGCTACTAGACATGCTCTAAATCAATCAACTCAGTTTACTCCATTTGAATTGATATTCAGACATGAAGTAAGAGGGCGTTTAAAATTAAGTAAGTAGAAGTAAATAGTCCAAGGTCAGAGATTGCACAGTTGGATTATGTATCTGAGGTGCAAAAGATTAAACAGAGTAGGTGAATTAGCTAGACGACATTTGAAGGTGACACAGCACCTAATGAGGAAGCAATAAGAAATCTAAAATTTGTGCGTTTGCCCATGGAGATAAAGTATTACTGCTGTTACCAGTGGTAGGAGATCCCTTCAAACCAAGGTTTAGTGGTCCCTACCAGATTGAGAAATAGTTATGTCAGGTGAATTATCTGGTAATGATGCCAGTAGGAAAAAAAATTATCAGGTATGTCATGTGAACATGCTGAAACATTACTATGACAGGGAAAGGGAACTGGAGAAAGAGGATTTAGTTACTGCCACTCAGAGTGAGGAATTAAATCGAAATGATTTGGATTTTGATATGCCTCAGAATAAATTGAATAGTGAGGAAGCTCTTAAAGAATGGGATAGGATAGTGAGTGATCTGTCCCAGGAACAGAGAACTGAATTCAAAGACTTGTTGCAGCTCAATGAGAACATATGTAAAAATAGAATGGGGAGGTGTAAAACCATAGTACATGAGGTTAACGTAGGGAATGCTATTCCAATAAAACACCATCCCTACAGGCTTAATTCTCTCAAAACAGCACAGGTTCAGAAGGAAGTGGAAGTGATGCTCCAAGAAGACATCATAGAGTTGAGTCAAAGTGAGTAGAGTTCGCCGATCGTATTGGTTCCAAACTTGATGGTATTCAACGATTCTGCGTAGATTATCAGAAGGTTGATGCTGTGACCAAATCAGATTCATACCTAACTACAAGGCTGGAGGACCGTGTGGAAAAAATAGGACAAGCCACTTACATCACAAAATTGGACTCAGTTCTCAGTTACTGTCAAGTACCTTTATCGGAGACAGCTAAAGAAGCTTCTGCTTTTGAATCCCAAATGGGCTATATCAATTTAAAGTAATGCCCTTTGGAATGAAAAATGTATCAGACACATTTCAAAGACTTATGAACAGAGTTGTGGCAGGATTGACTGATTGTGCCGTCTATATAGATGACTTAGTGATCTTTAGCCATTCGTGGAAAGATCACATGGAACATTTGGCAGACTTCTTTGAGAGTCTATGGAAGGTAAAGTTGGTCATAAACTTGGCGAAAACAGAATTCACAAAGGCGGAAGTGATATTCTTATGGCACAACATTAGCCAAGGACAGATGACGCCAAGAAACTTGAAGACGAAGGCCATTGAGGAATTTCCAAGACCATCCTCAAAGAAGGAAGTGATAAGATTTTTAGGATTGAGCAGATGCTACAGGAAATTTGTACCAAATTTTTGTAGCATGGTGGCACCGCTGACGGATTTGTTAAAAAAGAACATTAAATTTTGGTGGACACAACAATGCCAGAAGGTATTTGAGAACTTAAAGGCTGTGTTAACCACTGCACCCATTTTAGCCACACCAAATTTCTTGAAACCCTTTAAAGTCACCATTGACACAAGCAATGTAGCGGTTGGAGCTGTGTTGTTACAGGTGGATAATTATGAAACTGAAAGGCCAATCAGTTATTTTTCAAAAAAACTTAATATCCACCAGAAAAGATATTCAACCACTAAAAAAAGAGTTGAGGTTGTAATGACCGTACAACATTTTAATATTTACGTCGCAAACAATGCACCAGAGATGGTTGTGTATACCAATTACAATCCTTTGAAATTTTTGGAAAGATTTAAGGACAAGAACACCAGATTATTTCATTGGAGTTTTCTGTTACAACCACTTAATTCACAGATTGTACATGTTGCGGGTTGTGAAAATGTTGTTGCTGGTTTAAAAGAAAAATGTGTATATAAGATAGAAACCCTAGGGTTCAATGATATATCTATGCAGAATTAGCAGGAAACATGTAACTCTAAATTAATGAACTATGGATCTAATGATATAATGGCATTAAGGTTTAGAAAAAAAAATGAAGCCACCTTTTCGTAATGACTTTTTTTTAAGGTGGGAGGTGTTGCGAAGTTGGGTACAGTATTTGTGGATTGGAAGGCAGGCCGTTAGAATTTGGTGTTTGTAAAATATTGATGTTTATAAAATGCTAGGGGGGGAAAGCAGTGTGCGATTCCTTTAAAAGATGGCTTGCTTTTCCTAGGCTTGGAGATTAAAAAAAAAGTTTGTCGGCAGTTTGTGGGTTTGCAGGTGCACAGACTACCTAAATTGTAACATTTGTATCAAAAGGCCGGATGGTTAACAGGCCAAGCCGCAGTTTTATTATCAACACAAGTTTTCATTTAGCCAATTAATTTAAACCAGGCACTTAGATACTAAAAACCAATTAAATTTAAGTCTGATGATTTTGACAACATAAGGCCAATCCTATTGTAAGAAATTGATATGTCAGCAAGGGTATAAAAGACGGGGACAGTTGCAAAATCAGCAGAGAGCGAACTACCATCTGCTAAGAGATCAGCTCTCTCAGCTCTTAGAGAAAGTATCATCTAAATAAAGATACCGCAGCACTCTTAGTTAATATTCTTGACAGAAGAATTCAATGGAGAAGGTGCTCCTGACAGAAGATCAATGAAGAAGAAGGAGAACATTCCTGAAGATGTAACCTGGCTGTAATTTCAAGAGACAATGTTCTAATTTTTTAAAAATATATTTTGGTCTATATAAGTGGGACTTTATTTACTGGAACAGCATAACATTGGAATTTTGTTTTATTTGGGAATAGTTAGTAGTTGGGGGGAATTGCTTGGTTTGTTAATAGTTCAGTTAATTTGTTCACTGTTAGAGTTAGATAAATAAATTGTTACTTGTTGATTATAGAGTGAGTGTCAGGTGTCTATTTCATTCAGCCACTCCTTTATAACAGATTGGGAGCAAGGGGCAAGTTATTTTTTTTACACTTCTTTTAACAGGGTGAGGTGCGCCTCTCTGGGTGTTTCAGTTTTAGTTATTTCAAGGGGGGTGGTCGACCTCTGCTTTATAACAGATATCAGGGCCCATAGCCTTTGCATTCTCCAGTGTCTCCAACCATTACTTGATCTCATGCGCAGTGAATCGAATTGGCTGAAGACTGGTATCTGTGATGCTGGGGACCACTGGAGGAGGCTAAGATGAATCATCCACTCAGCACTTCTGGCTGAAGATTGCTGTGAAAGCCTCAGCCTTATCTTTTGCACTGATGTGCTGGGCTCTTCCATCATTGAGGATGGGGACAGTTGTGCAGGTGCCTCCTCCAGTGAGTTGTTTAAGTGTCCACGACCATTCACGACCGGATGTGGCACGACTGCAGAGCTGATCCATTGGTTGTGGGTTCACTTAGCTCTGCATATCACTTGCTGCTGATTTTGCTTGGTATGCAAGTAGGTCTGTTTGGTAGCCTCACCAGGTTGATACCTCATCTTTAGGGTTAGCGTGGTGTTCTTTTGGCATGCCCTCCTGCACTCTTCACTGAACCAGGGCTGATCCCCTAGCTTGATGGTAATGGTTGAGTGGGGGATATGGTGGGCTAAGAGATTACAGATTGTGCTGGAGTACAATTCTGCTACTAATGATAGCCCGCAGAGCCTCAAGAATGCCTAGTCTTGAGTTGCTAGATCTGTTCAAAGTCTGTCCCATTTAGCATGGTGATAATGCTACACATGATGCAGGTTATTCTCAATGTGAGGGCAAGACTTCATCTCCACAAGGCCTGTGCAGTGGCTGCTCTTACCGATACTGTCATGGACAGATGCATCTGGAGCTGGCAGATTGTTAAGGATGAGGTCAAGTATGTTTTTCGCTCCTGTTGGCTCTCTTACCACTGGCCGCAGACTCAGTCTGGCAGCAATGTCCTTTAGGACCCGACCAGCTCGATCAGCAGTACTGCTGCCAAGCCACTCATGGTGGTGGACAGCGAAATGCCCCACCCAGAGTACATTTTGTAACCTTGCCATCCTCACCGATTCCTTTAAGTGTTGTTCAACATGGAGGAGTACCGCTTCATCAGCTGAGGGAGGACTGTATGTGATAATCAGCAAACGGTTTCCTTGTCCAGATTTAACCTGAAGCCAATCAACTTCATGAAGTCCAGAGTCAACGTTGAGGACTCCCAGGGCAACTCCCTCCCTCCACACCTCTGCTGTGTCTGTCCTGCCGGTGGGACAGGACTTATCCAAGGACGGAGATAGTGGTGTCTGGGACGCTTGCGTATAAAGAATGATTCTGTGAGTACTAGTCTATGAGACAAGTCTACCAATTTTGGCACTAGCCCCCGATGTTAGTAAGGAGGATTTTGCAGGGTCGACAGGGCTGTTTCTGCTGTTGTCTTTTCCGATGCCAGATGATCCGCCCGGTTTAATTTCTTTGAGACTTTGTAGTAATTGGTACAATTGAATGACTTGCTGGGACATTTCAGAGGGCAGTTAAGAGTGAACCACATTGCTGTGGGTCTGGAGTAACATGTAGGCCAAACCAGGTGAGAATGGTAGATTTTCTTCCCTAAAGGACATTAGTGAAACAGATAGGCTTTTCTGACAAATGACAATGAAATTTGGTTCTTCCAGCTCTTCCCTTCCTTCGTGCATTTACTCTGGAGCATATTATAGAATTAACATCTATGAGCAGATTATTCCCTGCATTCAAATCAGGATCATCCAAATTCTGTCTTGACATTAGTTAAGATTTTACTAAGATTATGGTGCCTGAAAGCAGGGGAATTCAAACTGAAACTGCATGATGGTATTTTTCACATCCTTCACTTTTTCAAATATGCTCTGTGTTCCCACCAATGATGCTTCAATTATGATGGGAAAAAAATCAAATGGATTTGTTACTGTACTGGATAGGAGCAAGTTAAAACATATTGCATATAATTTGAATAAAGTAGTCACAAAGTGGAGAGTTTAAACCCCATTACATAAGAGGCAATCCAGGTAAAAGGCCAATGTAAAACACAGGCTGTCACTATTCAGGTGTCAAAGCCCAAACAACCTGGTACTTTTTGTGCTTTTGTTTCTGACTCATTAGTTATTGATTTTGAACTTTATGATTCTGAGAAGATTATGAAGGACCATTTTTAAGCACTTCTGCATCTTGTAGATAAATCCTAAACAAGAATAAGAATAGTTATCACCTGCAGCCTGAGAAACCTCACATCAAGATTAAATTCAGACTTCAAACGTGGAAGATAATTCCATGGTATGAGCATGTGCAGCTGGAGATGGCAAAAGCTTCAACACTGTGATCTTGGCTGATACTCTGCAGTATTGGGAAAAATGTTTTTTAAGTGAGATGTTAAACACCTGTTTACTCTAATGATTCAGTTGGATACGTAGCTCCTTTCATACTATTTGATTAAGAACAGTGGTTTAAGTTTATATCCCGACCAATATTGTTTCCAACAGCACAGATTTCATGATATTTATCTCATCCCTTCTTGTGAGATCTTACAATATACAAGTAGCTTCAACAGTGACCACAAGCCAAATTAATCCACGTACGTGAAGTACTTTGAAAGGTTTCTGAAAGATAAGATGAACCATTTGGTGAACTTCTAAAAATACTGGTTTGAACTTAAGGTAATTCTTCCTTATTTACCTTTAAATATACTGTCCCTTCCTTCTGTCAGTGATAGATTGAGTGCAGCCTCACTGGGTTTGAGCTCTCTTCTCCATAGTGGCCCCTGTGCATCCTGATCTATGCTGAGCTCCTGCAGCTCTGCCTGAGTAGCTAGCTTCTCTCTCGAGGGCTTCTTTTCTCCTTGTTTTCTGTTTCCCCAGAATCTCATGCGACCCTTCAAAGCGGCTCTATGGCCAGAAAACAAATGTTAGTCAACATGCTCAGTCAAACATGGGTCATACAGCTATGGACATGAATTGTGAATAGGAATTATTTATTCTTGTTCAGGATCTCCATCATCTCCAGTGCTGTATCAGATAATGGTCTGAAAGAGTTAACATTTGAACTGACATCCACACAGTCTGATGATTTCACAACCTCATCGAAGTGAATCGGTTCAGATCTGGTAGTCTCCTGATGGAGTTATATGTGTATTGTCTACCATTTATAAGTGATAGTTGATATACCTAAGTATTAAGGTAACTTGTATCTTGTTACTGTTATGTAATACACTACATCACATTATCCAAGGCAAGTGTCTATTCTGCAAAGATTTTTTCATGGCTCATCTTCCACCACAGATGACTAAATGGCTATTTAGACGAGCACTGGAAGGAGGCTTGGTGGCAGGACTTAGCCTCACCACAAGCCACCAGTGGTTAGTACCCAGGTATCAGAATGTAACATGATGCCATCATAG
This sequence comes from Rhincodon typus, assembly GCF_021869965.1. NCBI lineage: Eukaryota > Metazoa > Chordata > Chondrichthyes > Orectolobiformes > Rhincodontidae > Rhincodon > Rhincodon typus. Next base: position 21,397,056 of record NC_063367.1, on the reverse strand, counting down.
ACATCGCATTACATTAATAACACCCACTATGTTTAATTTCCCATACAAGGTATTGCTTGAAAAAGCAGGTTATGTTTGAAATTCAAAGATAGGAAACACTCTAGTGAGTGGTCAACTACAATAAAAATACAATGTGTATCAATCAACATCAGTGGCTTGTTCTAAGTATCCTTATTCTCACTAATGCAAGTGATGGAGATTCAAGGATCTCTATCCAATAGCTGCACTCTGGATTTTGAATAAACTGATTACTTCAACTGATTTTTATCACATCAAGATCATCAGTATCAATGAAATAAACATGGGGAGCTTGTCTTCATTCACAAATGAGCAATGGGCATTGTGGCACAGTGGTAATGACCTTACTTCTGGGCCAGAAGGTTCAGGTTGTCATCTCATCTGCCCCAGAGATATATCCTAACATGTCTGGACAATTTGATTAAAAATATCTACAACTGAGCAACTTAGATCCTAAGTTAAATAAGAATATCATGTATGGCTGACAGCTGGCTGAAAATGAGGAGAGACAGTGGGGTGTAGAACTCATTCTCCAGAGAAACAGAAGAAAATCAGAGACATAAAGGAATGTTATGCTTTGATGAGATGTTCAGGGTTTCCTTGCATCACAACACAATAACCATTATGCAGTTAAAATTATGTTGCAGAAAGTTTCAATTTTTAAAAATTAAAAAAAAATAAACCCCAGCATATGTTTTCTTGACATTGCTGTCACAGCCATTGGTTTGTAACAAACCAATTACTGTATCTGCAGTCTGAATATAATTTAATACACACGATCTATCCATTACTTTTATAAAAACATGCACTTGATGTCAATGTTTGTGAGGTATCATGAAATGCAGATGAGGGATAATTCGGTGTGTTCACTGAAAACAGCAGGATTTCCAATTTTGGTTTATATTAATATTCATACTGAAATGATATTGAAAAAAACAAATCAATCTACACAATATTTTAAAAGTACTTTTTTGTTTCAAATTTTCTTCCCTTGACTACTAAAGACACAGTGTGGTGCTTTGAGCATCAGCAACTCCAAAAGTTCTAGGTTGTTATCTTTCTGAACTGAACCTAGACAGGAAGTAACTTTCAATTGAAATTGATCAGTCAATTGAAATCATATCAGCACCCAGCATGCAAGAATAAACACTTTGTACCACATGTGACCAGACTGTCATAAGCCATGAGAACTGTTGCCAATTGTTCTGGTCTTCAGCCCACCCACAATGTTGATACCGGCTGTAGCACAGATTTATTACAAAAAGTCTCATCTCTTGTTACCTGCCATCTGCGACATTGCTTTCTTGAACAGGGTCCAATCTGCCCAATTCATCTTGAGACTGTGCTTTATGCAGTTTCTTCTGGTCTTCATTTCGTGTAGACTGCATCTGCAAGACAGTTTAAGCATTGTGAACCCATGCTTATCTGTTGAGCTGACAAAGTAGTCTATAAAATCTGTTTATGGAGAAGACAACATTTAGTAAACTAACTGGTTAACTGCATGAACAGTGAATAAAACCAGGATGAAATGATGTTCAATTGCACTGCTGTTACAAGATTATAGGACATGTCTAGCTTTGCTCATAACCCTTACAGAATTTGGGGAGGGCTGAATTCAGGAAATCGATGGCCTAGTGGTAATATCATTAGACTTTTAAGCCAGAAACTCAGCTGGTTCTGGGGACCCAAGTTCAAATCCCACCAGTAAAGAGGAGAGTCTGGAATGAAGAATCTCCTGATGTTAATTGTCAGAAAATCCATCTGGCTCACTAATGTCCTTTGGGGAAGGAAATCTGTCATCCTCACCTGGTCTGCCCTACATGCAGCTCCAGAGCCACGGTAATATGGTTGACTCTCAACTGCCTGAAATGGTCTAACAAGGAACTCAGTTGTATCAATTGCTACAAAGTCTCAACAAAGAAATGAAACAGATGGACCATCTGTTATCAACCTAGGCATTGGAAACGACAATTGCAAAAACAGCCCTATTGACCCTGCAAAGTCCTCCTTACTAATCTATAGGGGCTAGGGTCAAAATTGGGACAGCTGTCCCACAGATTAGTCAAGCAACAGCCTGATACAGTCACACTCACAGAATCATACCTTACAGACAATGCTCCAAACATCACCATCACCATTCCTTAATATGTTCAATCCCACTGGCAGGACAGAACCAGCAGTGGTATACAACTGGGAGGGAGTTGTCTTGGAAGTCCTCAAAATTGACTCAGGAGACCATGACATCTCATGGCATCAGGTTAAATGTGGGCAAGGAAACCTCCTGATCACCACGTACTGTCTTGTCTCAACTGGTAAATCAGTACTCCTCCACATCGAACAACACTTGGAGGAAGCACTGAGTGTGGCAAGGGTGACAAGGATGCAAAATATACTCTGGGTGGGGAATTTCACTATCCACCACCAAGAGCGGCTGGGCAGCACTACTCAACTAACTGGTCGGGTCCTAAAGCATATGGCTGCTAGACTGGGTCTGTGGCATGTGGTGAGGGAACCAACAAGAAAGCATACTTGAATACTTGACCTTGTCTCCACCATGACAGTATCAGTAAAAGTGACCACTGCACAGTCCTTGTGGAGATGAAGTCCCATCTTCACAATGAGAACACCATCAACCATGTTGTGCGGCACTATCACAATGAGGTTGTAGACATGCTTGCCAAGCCGGTGGGTTTGGTTGCAAATGTTTTGTCACCCTGCTAGGTAACATCATCAGTGCACCTTCGGTGAAGCGTCAGTGTTCTGTCCCGCTTGTTATTTATATGTCTCGGTATACCAACCACCCCAAGCCAGACAGAATATTCTCTGTTGGCACATAGCAAGACGGTTGTGGTTGTTGGAGGTCAGTCATCTCTGTCCCAGGACACTCCCGCATGAGTTCCTAAGGGTAGGGTTCTAGGCCCAAGCATCTTCAACTGCTTCATCAATAGCCCTCCCTCCATCATAAGATCGGAAGTGGGTACATTCGCCAATGATTGCACAATGTTCAGCACCACTGGATTAGAATGTAAGCTGGACTGACAAGTGGCAAGTACCATTCCATGCCACACAAATGCCAGACAATGACCATCTCTAGTAAGAGACAATCTAACCAGTGCCCCATGTCATTTACTGAATCTCTCACTATCCAAACCTTGAGAGTTACTGTTCACCAGAAACTCAACTGGGCTTGCTATAAAAATACAGGAACAAAAGCAAAGTTGCTGAAAAGCTCAGATCTGGCAGCATCTGTGAAGGAAAAGAACAGAATTAATGTTTCAGGTCTGGTGACCATTCCTCAGAGCTGGAAAAATAAATTGTGGCTAGAAGAACAGGTCAGAGGCTAGGCATATTGCATCTCCTGATTCCCTAAAACCAGTCCATCAAATACAAGGCAAAGACAGGAATACTCCCCATTTGTCTGGATGAGTGCAGCTCCAACAACATTCAAGAAGCTTGACACCATCCAAGACAAAGCAGCCCACCTGAATGGCACCACACCCACATGCATCCACTCCCTCCACCACTGACACACTATGGCAGTAGTGTGTATGATCTACAAAATGCACTGCAGAAATTCACCAAACATCCTTAGGCACCATCTTTCAAGCTCATGACCACTTCCATCTAGAAGGACAAGGCAGCAGATGCACGAGAACATCACCATCTGCAAGTTTCCCTCAAGCCACTCACCACCTAACCCCTATATCCCGGTCCTCACTGTTGCAAAGTTAAATTCCTGGAATTCCTTCCTCAGAGACATTGTGGGTCTACCTACAGCACATGTGTTGCAGCAGTTCAAGAAGGCAGCTCATTGCCACCTTTGCAAAGGCAATTAGGGATGGGCAATAAATACTGGCTGGCCACAACATCATGAGTCTATAAAAGCATTCTATGTTCAATTGCATTGTTCATATTACAGTTAAAGTAATTGGATTATAATTCAGAAAGAATTAATCTATCAAAGAAAGCTACTATTAACTACTCAGAGATAGTAGGAACTGCCGATGCTGGAGTCTGAGATAACAAGGTGTGGAGCTGGATGAACACAGCAGGCCAGGCAGCATCAGAGGAGCAGGAAAGCTGACATATCGGGTCTGGACCCTTCTTCAGAAATGGGGGAGAGGAAGGGGGCTCTGAAATAAATAGAGAGAGGGGGAGGCGATAATAGAAGGTGGATAGTGAAGCAGATAGTCGGAGAGAAGACGGACAGGTGAAGGAGGCGGGGATGAAGCCAGTAAAGGTGAGTGTAGGTAGGGAGTTGAAATGGGGATTGGTCAATGAGGAGGGAGGGGCGGGTAGGTGGGAGGGAAGATGGACAGGTCAAGGAGGCACTGGAAGAGGCCACAACGATGTCACCCGAAAACTGGAGGAACAGCACCTCATATTCCGCCTGGGAACCCTACAACCCAATGGTCTCAATGTGGACTTTACAAGCTTCAAAATCTCCCCACCCCTGACCTCATCCCAAGACCAGGCCCCCCTCTTGTCCCCGCCTCCTTGAACTGTCCGTCTTTTCTCCCACCTATCCGCTCCTCCCATCTCACTGACCAACCCCCACCCCCCACTTCCTACCTACACTCACCTCACCTCTACTAGCCTCATCCCCACCTCCCTGACCTGTCCGTCTTCCCTCCCACCTACCTACCCCCTCCCTCCTCACTGACCAACCTCCATCCCAACTCCCTACCTACACTCACCTTTACTGGCTTTATCCCCGCCTCCTTGACCTGTCCATCTTCTCTCCACCTACCTGCTCCACTATCTACCTTCAATTATCGCCTCTCCATCTTTCTACTGATTTCAGAGCCCCCTTCCCCTCCCCCATTTCTGAAGAAGTGTCCAGACCCGAAATGTCAGCTTTCCTGCTCCTCTGATGCTGCCTGGCCTGTTGTGTTCATCTAGCTCCACACCTTACTATTAACAACTGTTCAGTTGCATTACTCAATTGTCATTCTATGAAAAGAAAAGATTAACAAACACACAAAGTATGAGAACATAATGCTGAAATAGGAACATTGGCTCTTTGAGAGTTCATGATTCATCCAGTAAACACTATTATATAACATTTTCTAAATAAGCAACAAGGGTTTGTCCTCAGCTGTTGAAATGTGCAAGAAACGAGTTGACAAAGTTTCCAGTTGTCCTCAAGCATTTTTCTTCATTTGCGTGGTGACTACAGTTTCAAGAAAATAGCAATTTTAGACACAATCACAACAATGTCTTAAATATGCATGATGAATCAGGGATTATTCACATTGAAAAGCCATAAACTACTGTGTGCAAAATACTGCTATTACTGTTGCCCACTTTACAGTCACAAAATTGAAAAGTAATTCATTGTATATGAAGTGTTTTTAGATATTTTTGATATGTAATAATCCACTATATGAGCAGGAGCACATTCAAATCTTTCCTACATTTAGAGGACACTTTGATCATCAAATCTGTTAAACATTCTGACAATGTAGTCAGGAAGAGCAATTAGTACTTGAAAGGGCTTGGTCAAAATAAGTAAACCAGATAAGAAATGATGCATAGAACTTAATGTTGAAATGTTAACACTGCCACGTTTAAACACAACAGTCAATGCAAAATTCTGCTCAGGAAACCTACTCAAGCATTGGCAAATTACCTGAGGCCATTTGGCTAAATGTCAAAACCAGTTAACAGCTGCCAATCGTTGGCAGGGAAATGCGAAATAAAATATGGAACTTTGGGCAGTCTTCCTTCAAAACAACATCACAATTTGATTCAAACAGTCAGAGAAGTTTTCACTGAGAATGAATGCAGCGTATGAAAAAGTAGCAATGCAGGACAAACACTTTAAAATTCCTACTTCTGGAAAGAACTTAACAAAGTACAAAGTATAAATCAGGAAATAATGGAGATGCGTGAGAACTACAGTTCTCATAGGTGATTTTAATTTGCATATTGATCAGACAAATGCGATATGCAAGTGCAACATGGCAGAAGAATTTACAGAGGGCATCGGGGATTGCTTCTTAGAGCAGTATGTTGCATAAACTACAATATGCCAGGCCATTTTGAGATCAAGATAAAAGTGATGTTAGATCTTTTGAAGAGCATCAAGGTGGATAAGTCCCAAGGGCCCGATGGTATCTATCCCAGGTCATTGAGAGAGGCAAGAGAAGTGTTTTCTGGGGCCTTGACCAAGATCTTTGTATCCTTGTTAGCCACTGGAGGGGTGCCAGAGGACTGGTGAGTAGCTAATGTTGTTCTTCTGTTCAAGGAAGGAAATAGGGATAATCAAGGAAACTGTAGACTGGTGAGACTCACATTGGTGGTTGGGTATCTGGTAGAGAGAATTCTTAGGGGTAGGATTTACATGCATTTGGAAAAACATGGTCTAATTAGGGACAGTCAGCACGGCTTTGTGCAAGACGGGTGATGTCTTACTAACTTGATTGAATTTTTCGAGGAGTGACAAAGGTGATTGATGAGGGTAGAGCAGTGGATGTTTTCTACATGGATTTTAGTAAGGCTGTCAACAATGTCCCTCATGGTAGGCTCATCCAGAAGATTAAGATGCATGGGATTCACAGTGACTTGGTTTTTTGGATTCAAAATTGGCTTTGCCATAGAAGGCAGTGGGTAGTGCTGGAAGAGTGTTTTACTGGTTGGAGGTCCGTGACTACGGGTGTTCTGCAGAGATCCATACTGGGACCTCCGCTGTTCGTGTGTGTGTGTATATATATGTTGAAAACGTGATGGTTGGGTTGGTAAATTTGCAGGCGACACAAAGATCGGTAGAGTTGAGGATAGTGTAGAAGGCTGTCAAAGGATACAATAGGACACTTCTCTTGCACAAATCAGTTGCAGATTTGTGTGGAGAAACGGCAGATGGAGTTTAATCTGGGCAGATATGAGGTGCTGCATTTTGGGAAATCAAATGTTAAGGAAAAGTATACAGTTAATGACAGGACCCTGAACAGCATTGATATATAGAGGGATATTGGGGTTCAAGTCCATAGCTCCCTGAAATTGGCCACACTAGTAGATAGGGTGGTAAAGAAAACATATGACATTATTATTTGGGGCATTGAGTACAATAGTCAGGATGTCATGTTGCAGCTTTATAAGACTTTGGTTAGGCTGCATTTATGTGTATTGCGTTCAATCCTAGTTGCCACATTACAGGGAGGAGGTGGAGGCTCCGGAGAGGGTGCAGAAGTGGTTTACCAGGATGCTGCCTGGATTACAGGGTATGAGCTATAAGAAGAGGCTGGAAAAACTAGGACTGTTTTCTCCGAAGCGGCGAAGGCTGACGGGAGCCTTGAAAGAAGTCTATAAAATTATGAGATGCATAGATAGGTTGACAGTCAGGATCGTTTTCCTTAGTGTTGAAATGTCTAATGCGAAGGGGCATGCATTTAAGGTAAGAGGGGGAAAGTTCAAAGGAAATGTGCACGACAAATTTTTATTTTTACACAGAGAGTGGTAGGCGTCTGGAACGCATTGCCAGGGGTGGTGGTGGAGGCAGAAACAATAGGGGCATTTAAAGAGCTTTTAGATAAGCACATGAATACGCAAAGAATGCAGGGATATGGACCAAGGGCAGGCAGAAGACATTTGTTTAATATGGCGTCATGTTCGACACAACATTGTGGGCCAAAGGGCCAGTTCCTATGCCATACTCTTCAATGTTCTAAGCTATTTTAGATGTAATAATACAATTAGGTAGGATTAAGAGATCTCATCGTTAATGATCCCCTAGGCAAAAGCTATCACATCATGGTCAAATTTCAAACTCAGTGCAAGGACAAGCCACTCACGTCTCAATTTCAGTAAAGATAACTGCAGAGGTATGAAGAAAGACTTGCTTAAAGTAGGCTAGAAAAATAGACTAAGGGCAAAACAGCAAGGGCAAAACAGCGCCTAAGCAGAGGAAGGCAATTAAGCAGATATATCATAACACTCAACAAAAATTTGTTTGGGTCAAAAAGGGTTTTTGAGAAGGATCGACCTCCCATGGTCAACACAAGCAGTCAAGGACAGCATTCATTAAAAACTAAGGCATGCAAAGCAGCAAAAAAAGTGGTAGGTCAGAAGATTTGGATTTTTTTTCAGGAACCAACAAATGATAAGAAGATAACTGAGAGGGAGAAATTGATTATGAGGAAGTAAATTGGCAAGAAATATAATGACAAAAAACTAAGAGCTTCTATGAGCACATAAAAAAGAAAAAGAGCAGGTAAAGTAAGCGTGGGACCTTGAGGATATGACTGGGGATTGAGAATGTGGAACAGGGAAATGGCAGATAATTTAAATCAATATTTTGCATCAGTCTTCACAGTGAAAGATCCTTCTCAAAGAGACTGATAAGCAAGATGCTAATGGAGGAAAAGTCCAGCAACTATCTCTATCACGAGGGACAGAGTATTTTGATAAACAAATGGGATTACAAGGCAAACAAGTTTCAATGACCCAATGGCCTCTATCCAAGGGTCTTGCACAAAATTTTCCAGTGCTCACTAGATTGTAGGAGGGTTCCAGTGGATTGGAAAACCAATATTATTATTCACTTGTTCAAGTAGGGTGGGAAACAGAAAGCGGGAAATTATGGGCCAGTTAGCCTAACATCTATCTCTGGTGAAATGTTAGGGTTCATTAAGAAAGAAACAGCAGGACGTTCAGAAAAGCTTAATGCAATCAACCAAATTCACTACGGTTTTCTGAAAGGAAATCATATTTGACAATTTTTCTAGTGTTCTTTGAGGAAACAAGCACATTTGACATGGGGGAACCAGTAGACATAGTGTAGATTTCCAGAAGGCTTTGATGAGGTGCCAAAAAAAAAGCACACAAGATAGGAACTCTCAATATTATGGGCTACACATTAGCATGGATTGGAGATTGATTAACACAGAGAAGATTGAGGCAGGATTAATGGATCTTCTCAGGTTGGAAAGATCTAACTAGTGAATTGCCACAAGCATCGGTCCCATCTATCTATATCAATGGCTTGGCAGAGGGTTGCGGAGATACAAGTGCAATTGATCCAAATTTGCTGATTATATAAAAATAGCTGGGAAGGTATGTTGTGATAAGACCATTAGGAATCTGCAAGAGGTGACAGATTGAGTACTGGGCAAAAACATGGCAGATAAAGTTTCATGCAGGAAAATGGGAGATCACACACATTGGTAGGAAAAACCAAAAGGCAGGCTATTATTTCAGTGGAAAGAGACTCCAGAAAACACAGAACAGCAAGATCTGGACTTTCTATTGCATGAAACTCTCATGCTCTTATATTCTTATAAGTGTTGTTGCTTTCATAAGACCATAAGATATACAAGCAGAATTAAGCCATTCAACCATGACTAATGTTCTTCAACCCCATAACCCTTGAACAAAAACAGGAAGTTGCTGAAAAAGCTCAGCAGGTCTGGCAGCATCTGTGAAGAAAAAAATCAGAGTTAACGTTTCAGGTCCACTGACCCTTCCTCAGAACTGATGGTAGCTAGGAAAATGTCAGTTTATATGCAGATGATAGGGAGGGGGAGAGGGTGGGGAGTAAATTATGGATGGGGATAGAGGCCAAAGAGAGAGAAGAGCAGTTGGATAGACAAAGGAGTTGATAACGATCTGGCTAGGAGGCTGAACAGCTGTTAATGGGAACTGTTAGTGAGTAACAATAGGCAGCATGCAATGGCAGACAATGTGATAATAAGGCCTGGTGTGTGGGGTAGAGGGCTAGGACATGGGACAGTTTGGGCCCTAAAATTACTGAACTTGATATTGAGTCCAGAGGGCTGCACGGTCCCCAAGTGGAAAATGAGAACATAGATGTTCTGCGATGCGATAACCCAGTCTACGCTTCGTTTTCCCAATGTACAGGAGGCGACATTGTGAGCAATGAATACAGTAGATTAGATTCTGGGAAATGTTGCTTTACCTGGAAGGTATGTTTGGGCCCTTGAATACTGGTGGGGGGCTAAATGGGCAGGTGTTACACCTTTGCCGGTTGCAGGGGAAGGTGCCACGGAGGGAGATCCTTTACCAATCAAAAACCTATCTCTGTCTCAAATACACTCAATGACCTGGCCCCCACAGCCCTTTGCGGCAATGAGTTCCTCAGATTATCTACCCACTGTCTGTTCAAATTCCTCATCTCAGTTCTAAATGGTCACCCCTTCACTCTGAGGCTGTAACCTTGGGTCCTAGTCTCTCCTCCCAATGGAAACATCTCCATGTCCATTCAGTCCAGGCCTTTCAGTATTCTGTAAGCTTCAATAAGATCCCCCTATATCTTTCTAGACTCCAACGAGTACAGACCCAGAGTCCTCAACCACTCCTCATATGACAAGCCCTTCTTCCCTGGGGATCATTCTTGTAAACTTCCTCTGAATTCCCTCTAATGCCAGCACATCCATTCTTAAGATACGGGACCCAAAACTGCTCACTTTATTCCAAATGCACCCTGACCAGAGCCTTATACAGCCTCAGGAGTTCATCTCTGTTCTTGTATTCTAGCCCTTTTGAGATGAATGCTAGCATTTCATTTGACTTCTTAACTGCCAACTGATCCAGTATTTTAAACTTGAGAGTCCTGAGGTAGGACTCCCAAGTCCCTTTGTGATTCAGATTTTTGAAGCTTACCCTCATTTAGAAAATAGTCTACCCTTCTATTCTTTCTCACACTTTCCCACATTGTATTTCATCTGCCACTTCTTTACCCATTCATGTAGTGCATCCAAGTCTTTCTGCACCCTCCCTGACTCTCCACCTATCTTTGTACCATCTGTAAACTTAGTAACAATGTCTTCAGTTTCTTTGTTCAGGTCATTAATGCATAACATGAGTAGTTGTGCTCACAACACAGACCTCAGCAGAACTCCACTAATCATTGGCTGCCATCCTGAAAAACACCCCTTTATCCATACTTTCTGCGTTCTACCAGTCAGCCAATCCTTTATCCAGGTTAGTATGTTGCCCCAAACAGCAGTCTTATCTTATTTATCAGCCCCCTGTGCATCACTTTGCCAAAGGCCTTCTAGAAATCCAAATAGACTAGGTCCACTGGCTCTCCTTTGTCTAATTTGCTCATTACCCCCTCAAAGAGTTCTAATAAATTTGTCAAACATGATCTCCCCTTGATGAAGCTTGATGACGGATTCCTATTTTACCATGTACTTCCAAGTACTCAGCAATCTCATCCTTAATAATGGACTCTAAAATCTTACCTACGACTGAGGTCAGGTTAACCAGCCTACGGGTTCCTGTCTTCTGTCTCCCTTGCTTCTTAGCAGGGATGTTACATTATCCATATTCCAGTCCTCTGGGACCCTTTCTGGCTCTAATTAATCCTGAAAGATCACCACCACTGCCTGTACAATTTCCTCAGCTCTCTCCTTCAGAATTCTGGGGAGTAGTCCATCTGATCTGGATGATTTATCCACCTTCAGACCTTTCAGCTTTCCCAGCATCTTCTCCTTATTGGTGACCACTACACTCACCTCTGTCCCTCGACTCTTGAAGTTCTGATATGCAGCTGTGAGAACAGTCAGTTTCTTCGCCATTTTTTGTTCCCCATTACTATTTCACCAGCCTCATCTTCCAGCAGTCCAAAGATCATTCTTAACTCTCAGATGTTATAGAGTCATACAGCATGGAAACAGACCCTGTGGTCCAAACAGTCCATGCTGAACATAATATCAAATTAAACTAGTCCCACCTGCCTGCTCCTGGCTTATATCCCTCCAAAGCTTTCCTATTCATACATCCACCCAAATGTCTTTTAAACATTGTACTGTACACGCATCCACCACTTCATCAGGAAGTTCATTCCACATGCGAACCACCTTTTGTGTAAAATATTTGCCTCTCACGTGTTTTTTAAATCTCTCTCATCTCACCTTAAAATGTGCCCCCTTGTCTTGAAATTGCCCATCTTAGGGAAAAGATGGCTACTATCAACTCTATCTATATCTCTCATTATATTATAAACTTCCATCAGGTCATCTCTCAACCCCCTATGCTACAGTGAAAAAAGTCCCAGCCTATCCAGCTTTTCTTTATAACTCAAACCTTCCATGTCTGACAACTTCCTGGAAAATCTCTTCTGAACTCTCTCCAGCTTTCTAATATCCTTCCTACAACTGAGCGACCAGAATTGGACACAATATTCCAGAAGAGGTCTCACCAATGTCCTGTACAACCTCAACATAATGTCCAGACTCCTATACTCAAAGGACTGAGCAATGAAGGGAAGCATGCCAAACTTATTCTTTCATTCCTGTGTATAGCTCATCATTTTTTAAAAGATGCCTGTGGAGATTTAATACTTGTTTCCTTAGAACACACTTAACACACTATATATACATTATGAGCATGAACTGACTTAGAAATCTATTACCTGTTCTGTCTTCATTGATTAACATAGACACAATTATTTTAGCACACCTAGAATTTCTTTGCTGCCTCAACCAACTACCATTCAACCTTAATATAATCTGGAAAGAGGCTCTTGTAACTTCTAACATGTTACACGACATCAAACTTTAGCAACAAAGTCCCCCTCTCACTTAACACTCTTGTTCTTACATTTACTGGTGAGTCACATTATTTGCTAAGCAAAGCTTGCATTATCAAATCTTCTGCATCGTTATTTTTCATCAGCTTCAACTGGAAAATTTGTGAAAGCTTTGAAATTATAAGGAAAGTCAATTAGCGAAATGTTTATGGCTTCTTACAGAAACAAAGGCAGCTTTAGTCGTAGATTAAAGGCAAGCCATAGTTAAACCACATTCTCCTTCTGACAAAGCATGAGAATTTCCTTTTACCAGAGATACTGCAGTACTGAGACTGAAAGATTACTAGCTCTTTAAAAGAAAAAGTAATTCAATTTTTCCTTTTCTTGACTTGAGACTTTTTTCTTCTCTATAGTATAAATATGTTAAATCTTACCATTGACTGCAAAAAGAATCAAAGATATGTAGCAGTCTACTTTTGTCTAAGTTGAACATGACTGACACACACAAATGCTTGATGCATAGAAACTCTATGTAAAAAAAAGTCTGTCTGCAACCCACAAATGTATTTATGCTAACTTAGATGCTGGCAGAGAGAAAGTCATCAGAAAAGCATGTAGCACTACTATAGTTAGCACAAATCTAGCTACTAAAAGGATTTTGACTTTCCTGCGTGTGGGTTTGTGACGTGAACAGGTGAAGAAAGATCAATTCTACTAATAGCAACCTAATACAAGAAACACAACTTCCTAATCATTAGCTCTCAGGTTCTTCATTAATGGTTGATTAATCTTAACTGGTATCAACTGCTGCAGAAAACCTAAATTTAAAAAATGATTTTGCGCTGAACAACTAATGCAAACGTATGGTAAAATCTGACTTATAGAAAGCCAGCTGTTTCCCTTGGTTGAAGGGTCAAAAATTAGGGAGCATAATTTTAAAGTGAAAGACAGGAGGTTGACAGGGGATTTGAGGAAAACCCTTTTCACCCAGAGGGTAGTGGGATCTGGAATGCACTAACTGTGAGGGTAGTTGCAGCTGGAAACCTCACAACCTTCAAAAAGTACTTGGATAAGCACATGAAGTGCTATAACATTTAAGACTATGGGCCTAATGTGGGAAAATAGGAGTAGTGTAGGTAGCATATTTTTGGCAGTACAGACCTGACAGGTTAATGACCCCGTTCTGTACATTATGGTTCTGTGAATTCATATTTTCTAGGATTGCTTTGATCAGTTTTGAATGCACATTTAATTCAAGTCAATACTATGAAGCAAAGTTCTGCTCTCCTGAGCTTTTGGCTAATAATTAAAATCCTGGGATACTGAAATATCTCCATGGCAGGCAGACGTAACACTGAACATGGCAGAGAAATGCATAAAACAGTGAGTGCCAGATTACATTTAGGTTTGTACTGAGTTAGCTGAGCTCAGCATGGACAATGGGGGAGTTAGCATAATCTTAAACTCCAAAGACCAACCACAACTGCTGCCCCAAATCACTCTCAAGACCCTAACTAGAAATTAAGAGTGTGCACATGTGTGCATGCACTAACCCCAAAACAAATAACTTAGACCCAATTTGCTACTCAGTGCTGCTAGTTTCTGCTGAGATTAATTTCATAATCAGTCCCAGGCTCAGATATTATAATGTTCAGAACAAAGTGTTGGTTGGAGTAAAATTAAGTCTCAACACATACTTTTAAACAAAACTGAAGATTAAAATAACAGAGATAGTAGGAACTGCAGATGCTGGAGAATCCGAGACAACAAGGTGCAGGGCTGGATGAACACAGCAGGCCAAGCAGCATCATAGGAGCAGAGAGGCTGACGTTTCGGGCCTAGACCCTTCATCAGAAAAGGGGGAGGGGAAGGGGGTTTTGAAATAAATAGGGAGAGAGTGGGAGGCGGATAGAAGAGGGATAGAGGAGAGGATAGGTGGAGAGGAAACAAACAGGTCGAAGAGGCGGGGATGGAGCCAGGAAAGGTGAGTGTAGGTAGGGAGTTAGGAAGGGGATAGGTCAGTCCAGGGAGGACGGACAGGTCAAGGGGGCGGGATGAGGTTGGTCGGTAGGAGATGGAGGTGCGGCTTGAGGTGGGAGGAGGGGATAGGTGGGAGGAAGAACAGGTTAGGGAGGCAGGGACGAGTTGGACTGGTTTTGGGATGCGGTGGGGGGAGGGGAGATTTTGAAACTTGTGAAATCCACATTGATACCATTGGGCTGCAGGGTTCCCAAGCGGAATATGAGTTGCTGTTCCTGCAACCTTCGGGTGGCATCGTTGTGGCACTGCAGGAGGCCCAGGATGGACATGTCGTCTGAGGAATGGGAGGGGGAGTTGAAATGGTTTGCGACTGGGAGGTGCAGTTGTTTGTTGCGAACCGAGCGTAGGTGTTCTGCAAAGCGGTCCCCGATCTCTTTTCAGGGAAGCATCTGTTTTCTCACTGCACTTCTATAAAATGTGCATAGATTGTTAAACCTCACTGAATGAGCAAACAACAACAGTGACACCACACGAGGTGATGGGACGAAAAGACACAACTGGTACATGTAAAGCCCTGTAGGTGGCACTGTCTCATTAAAATCATCTTAAGGTGAGTCCAAACACAGCTATCAGGATATTGTAATTTGGCTATCACGACAGAAAATCAGATTCAAGTTATTTAAATAGGAATTCGTTGAAACTGAAATGTGAACAGCACATAATAATGAATAGGTTATATTGCCACGAGACAATTTTATGTAGACTAGAAGTAGCCTGTCAGTGTCAAGCACAACCACACATTGCAAGACAACAAACCTCAAGTTGACGAACACAAGTTGGGATGATTATCTGCTATATTGGAGGTCAGACAAAAATTGCAAGAGATGTTTGAATAAACAATGATGGATTATAAAATAAAATCCTTGATGCAACAGCAACACTTTGCAAGAAGTCACTTTATGACCTTTAGGTTGCAAATTAAAGCTTCAATGATAGTGAAAAATATCTAGTCAAAGTAACTTTACATACAATTAACAGAGGTGCATGCAGCTAAAGTTAATACTCCAAACTTAGTCAAGTTAAAATTAAAACACAATTATCCTCTTTTACGAATTTGTAAAATGCATACCATGGGAAAAAAAGATTATACCGCTGTGCTGTTAATAAACCCACAAGTTAGAACCGATTGAGATTCAGGTGTTAAAAGTGAAAGAGTTAAAACAGTTGTGTAAGTACAAACCTAACGGTACAGTTAGCGAAGCTAGGTCATGCAATAATTTGCTAAATCAAGTCAACTGCAAGTGGGAGTTGAATAATGCAAATGCTGGGCACAAGGCAGTAGGAGAGGCTAGTGAAAAAGATTGGTATAGCAATAGAATGGCCAAACCCAATCAGAAACAGTGTGACCAGATCTCCTAGAGTTTGGAAGAGATTTCCAGTGTAGGACAGTGGTGATCTAAGTCCCAAATATATGGTTGTTTTAAAAGGAAACACTCAAAACACGTTCAAAAGTACTTTACTCAATATGTTCATAATTTACTTTTCAATTTTATTTTTCTCTCCTGAAGGTGCTGTCAGGGAAATGCCATTGCTGCAATACTCCTGTGGCTTACTCTATTCTTTAGCTGAGTCTAGACAGCTACTTTTGATTCATATTTCACCAACATGGGTCATAACAGTCAGATTTATTTCAACCTTCAACACATGCTCGAGCAAGATCAGACAATGAGGACTTTTTCTTTGTCCCAGATTTCATTCCAAATTTACACTGTTACTATTTTAACTGGGATGTTACAATTGACCTCAGTATTTTCATTCGGGGTGCTAACGGCAGGTATGGAACTGTCCTGCAAAAAGTGAATGCCTTCTAAAGATGAAGGTAATACAAGGAACATGTAGATAGATTTTTATGCAAGTTTGGACTACTGAACTAACAAAATCTTGATTCTCAGTCATCAGAATAAACAACATAAACTGTGACACCACGAATTATAGTGGTACAGAAATTGACAAGATGACCATGTGACAAAAGGCAACCTGGTCACTCCTAGTCATTTGGTTACTGAATTCAGTAATTTCTCATAAAACTGCAGGCAAGTCTGTAACTCATTATTTAAAAATCCCTCAGCTTAGCTGGCCAGATGGCTGCTTTGCAATGTAGTGTGATGCCAACAGTATAGGTTCAATTCCCAAAATGGCTGAGGTTACCATAAAGGACTTCTCAACCTCTCCCCTCACCTGAGGATTGGTGACCCTCAGGTTAAACTACCACCAGTCATCTCTAATGAGAGCAGCCACCCTATGGTCCTCTGGGACTATGGCAATTCAACTCCATAGTTATAGTACAGTTGGCGCGAAATTCATAATATGCCTTAATTTGCTACATTATAAACAAGCTTTAACATGTTAAGTACTCTCATTTTCAATATTCCATGCAACGAATGTTAAATATAGAAAACGGATTGGATAACTTTTACTGAAGTTAGGAGATATCATTGTCTATGGCAGTTGGATACAGCAGCAAAACTAACTGCAAAAAAAATGCAGTAATTTATAGAAAGATGTCATCCTTATGCATTGAGTGTTACCTTCTAAAATCTGAAAGGCAGGGAGGTTAAGCAGTTCCAGATGTCAGTATCACTTTCTACCCCAGATTAAGGGTTAGGTAAGAGATGCTTCCAGATTTGACACACCCAATTGGCCAGATTTTATTTACCATTTCTGAGTCACTGTAACAGGCCTGTCCGGCACTGTCCTTGGGCCTCAGCTCGGGCCTAGGTTGGTCGGGGGAGAGAGGGGGCTCAACGAAGGGGCCATCATACTCCTCTTCCTCAGACTCTCCCTCCCCTTCAGCGTTAGAGCCTCTAGTCAAGAAATCAGAGCGGGTCCGCGCCATGCGGGCTTTCTTTTTGTGCGCTGGTCTTGCAACCTGATTGACCGAATAACACAAACATATCAAAATACAAGAAAAATTCCCAAATGACATGATCGCTTAGCCCGAGTCCTAAAGGTGACTACTTTGCAATAACAAACCATCCTCATCTACAAAGGCATAGCTAGGAAACAACAAAGCAATGATTAAAAAAAGAAAAGCACAATATAGGAGTGAAGAATGCGACAGCAGCAATTTCAAAATACCTTCTGTATATTTAATTAAAATATACTAGGTTCCTTGTAAATAGTGACATCATGCTTGTGCAGCATTCAGCTGTACTGGCCATAGGTTTTCAAGCTTGACATCCAGTTTTTACTTAATTAATGAGGGTTCCTGCCTATGGTTACTCTACAGTGGCTCCTGTTAGAAAGTGCAACATTGAATGCCAGATGAAAGATTGCCAGGTCCAAGATTGTGCTTCGATGTGATGTTCCCACAATCAGACTGTAGACGACCGAGGTCCCTGCTCACTTGAGGAAAACAATTACTTTCATGAGAAACTCGAGAGCAATTGATAATGTGGAATGACAACCTGAAGTAAAAAGCATATTTAGCAAATGGGAAAGATAAAACATATATGGAAGAAATAGAAGATTGAGGCATTTTATGCTTGTGATACCATGTCTATAAATTGTAAATTGCAAATATTGGCTGTAAGTTTCGACTGGTGCGCAGAAGACTGACTTTAAACAATCCTCATTCACCACAAGCACTCACTCTTCAGAAACTCCTGTTCTCTGTACTGGTCTCTTTCACAAATTACTCAGGAAATATGATTAAATTGCTTACATGAGTTAATTTTAATCGTGATGTCGTAACCATCTTTCCTCTGAAAGCGTGTCCTTCTTTGGAAAATTCAGATTTTTCCAGATTCACAGAATCTTTGTCAAACCTGTGAAATGCAGTAGTAAAAATAAGCAATATTCAACTGTATCATGGTAGATTTTTCATGATTTAGAAGCAAACTGTGTAATTTAGGACTCTTCAATAGCCCAGTGGATATACATAAAAAGAACATTGTAGTCCTGAACAACACAGACCAAGATTCAGCTCCTGTGTAATCTGTGGGACAATTTGGGCAGACAATTTTCATCCTCTTCCCAGTTGATGGGAGCAGGGACACGGTTCCTGCTCCTGATCTCTATCCAATGATCTAGCTCATGCAGATCATCAAACTAAGCAAATAATCAAAAGTGGCAACGTCGCAAATCCCCACCTTTCAGAACAGAAATTAAACCAAAGTTCCAGCTCCCTTCAGAGGAGGTTCTAAAAAACCCCCATCTCAATAGTCAAAGAAGCAGACAGTTCTGCCACTGTCTAGGCTAACATTTATCCTTCAACTGCAGTAACAACAGATTATCTCATCTTGTATTTCATGAGCTAGTTGTGGGACCTTTCTGTTGCAGTTTCATACACTGCAACAGTGACTACACTTTCAAAGTATTCAACCTGGTGTGAAATAATTTTGTTTGTTCTGATATCTTGAAAGGTATTGTACAAGTCATAAGAACGTGGTTACGTTTGGTTGCAAAAGCACCACCAACATTCTTCCCCAGCCTCACATCAAAAACAATTAATTTGACATGGTGTCAAAGGAGTGCCAGCACCCTGACAAGAATGAACAGCAGAAAGAGGCTTTCTCTAACTTAATAATATCTCCCCAGGACAATACTCAACTCCATGTTGAGGATTCCTTTACAAAGTACCCTCCATGTCCATTAACCTCTAAGTCAACATCCCACAGTTAGACAAAGGTATTCAGAAGATGGAGATAAATGTCACTGAGAAATGTTTTTCTTTATTAAAAAGTTGTGACTCAACATTTTACCTATTTTGTGCTATAAACTATTCATTAACCAATACTCATACAACAACAATCACTGAATAGTTTACATGATAAACCAAGTCCTCCAAACACACGAATCAGCAGGTTAGAATTCCAAAACTAGAAGAAAATCACTAGCAGGGATGATTATCATTAGGTTTCTGTTAGTGGAGTTCTGAATAATCTAGTATTTAGGACAATCCACGTAATGTTGCCACATCAACCTATTTTCAGGAATTTTACCTGCTGACGCTGAACTGATCCCTTTTCCCAGCAGTCAGATAAGCTACTAGATAACTGTACACTCATATTGAAAATTGTCAAACAAGGAACTACTAAGGAGTTTAAAAAAACCCTTCTGGTACCATTTCAGACATGTTATCAATTTAATTCTGAATTGAACGAAATCCCTGAAACTTTGTGTAGTCTCAAAACCCTCAAAGCTCTCAACAAATTATATAATGACAAACTGGATACAGTGCTCATTCATGAGTTTAGTTTTAAGAGGAGAATTTGGCCACCATCGACACTGCTTTAATTCTGCAATTCTAATTTAACCCCATCCTCTCTGTAACATGCTTTTACCTACTTCTGCAGAATTCTACTCGATACTGCAGTTCACTTTACATCTCTTAATTCTGATGGTCTACAGTTTCACTTCATTCTCTCGGTTTCTTCATTTCTGTTAAAGCTCCATATTTACACAGCTCCTGCCACTACCACTGCCTCCATCGGATTCACTACTTTTGCAAGAATGCAGTGCCACACTTCTATTCCTGTCTCTCCTTTCAACTAATTCTGGAGAGCTGTATCGCCATACTTCCACTGCATGTATCTCTTCCTTTCTTTGTAATTTTATATGACTGCAATTTATGCCTTTGACTGTGTACTCGACTGTTGTTTTCCCTCATCAGATGTGACATGGAACCAGATTACAAATAAAGCAGTATTAAAAAGCCACACAAAACATGAATACAATATCTGTTTTGATCTTGTACAATCTTGTGTTTTTAAGAACATTGGCTACTATGCAGTTACATATAGGCAATATATTTAACAATGCTCCACATTAAAGAAAAAGTGCTGGAAAAAACCAGATCAGGCTGGCTCAGAGGACAAACAATCAAGAGTTAACATTTTGAGTTGAAAATTAGTCATCAAAGGGACCACAAAAGTTGGACACTGCTATAAACCGAAATGTACCAATAAAGTATTTTTCTCTACAACTTGAAGATAAGAGGAATTGTGCAGTGTGCACTTTAGCTACAAAAGACAATATTAATTTTCAGAGCAGCGAGGTTGATAATTTGAGAGAAACAGTGTGGCACCTGGAGTCTTTGAGTTAAGGAAAAATTGCCTAATGACAACCTTTGGATTGGTCTAGTTGCACAGTGCAGTGTAGTCAAAATCACACACTTTTCAAGAGTGATAAGACAAAAAAAAAGTAGACTCTAAAGAAAATACTCTAATGTAAGAAAAGACATAGGTCCACTCATTCAGCTACTCAATTGAAGATCAATCATCGTTCTATAGATTGAATTTTAAACACTGATGATACTGATTTTCCTGTTAATGACGAAATGTGATGTGAATTATTTTTGTCTTCAATAGTAGTCTGTCAGGCATACTGATTACCTTGGTGGCTTGATTGGGTGATTACACAATTACATTTGTCACATTTGGAATAGTGGAGTTGGATTATCAGTGCATCTTCCTCTCCAAAGATCCTGCTAGATCTATTAAGTTTTTGAAGCATTTCCTATTTTTAATTAAGATTTACAGAATTTGCTTTATTCTCCATCTTAAGAAAAACCAAAAGAAACAGGAGCAGGAATAAGCAGATGAGATCACAGATGCTCTTCTATTTTAAGGCCATTTTCCTGCAGTGCCAATCTCAGTCCTGAACATACTCAATGACTAAACTTCCACAGCCATTTAAGGTAGATAATACCAACAATTTATTACCTAAGTGGAGAACTTCTTCCTCACTGCACCCTAAATAGTTTGCCCCTTATTTTGAGACTGTGTCCCTGGTCTTAGATTCCCTAGGCAGACGTAAAAATCCTTTCTGCATCAAGCCCGTTGATTGTGTAAGAATCTTGTTTGAATAAGAGCAACTCTCATTTTTCTAAACTCCAAAGAATATAGGCTTAAGTCTATTTCATATTTCCTCACAGGACAAACCCACCGCCCTAGGGAATCAGTTTGGTGAACCTTCATTGCACTGCCTCTATGGTAAGTACAAAAACCAAAGTTGCTGGAAAAGCTCAGCAGGTCTGGCAACATCTGTGAAGGAGAAAACAGAGTTAACGCTTCAGGTCTGGTGACCCTTCCTCAGAACTGGTTCACAGTTCTCCTTCACAGATGCTGCCAGACCTGCTGAGCTCTTCCAGCAACTTTGGTTTTTGTACCTGATTTACAGCATCCGCAGTTCTTTCAGTCTCTATGGCAAGTATATCTTTCCACACATAAGGAGACCAAAACTGCACACAACAGTCCAAATGCAGAGTCATCAAGGCCCTCTATAACTTCAAGACATCTTTATTCTTAAACTCATATCCTCTTGTACTAAAGACCAACATACGTCTTGCCTTAATACCTACCTGCTAATTTTCAATGATTCAAGAACAGGATACCTAAAAGCCTTGTGAAGGTCAATAATTCCCAGTTTCCTGAACAGCCAGCTCCTGTTCTTATTTCTTAAGGTCTTAACATTTAAGAAACATTCAGTATTTCCATTTTTCTAATGAAGTGGATAACCTCACACATCTGTATGTTGTATTCCAAATTTTGGAATTGGCAATTTTTTGTTCACTCACTTAACCTCTCCAAATTCCCTAGAAGTGTTTTTGCATCACCTTCAAAACTCCTAATCCGTGCACTGGTCTTTCTAAGGGGAGTAAATAATTTATAATAAATTTAACTTGATGTGGATCAAGAATTAAATCTGTTAACTATCAATATTAATTACTTCCACCTAGTTATTTTTTGTCAACTGCAAACTTGAAAATATTACACTTAATCCCCACATGCAAATGCATCATCGATATAGATTGTGAATACATGGGGCCCAAGCACTAATCCTTTTGGTGCTAATAGAATCCCAGTTTGTCAATCTGAATGTGACCCATTTATTCCTTCTCAGTTTTCTGTTCATCAACCAGTTCTCAATTCATGCCAATACATTCCCCTTAATTCACATGCTCTAATTTTGTTTGCTAATCTCTTGTGTAGATCCTTATCAGAAGTTTTCTGAAAATGTAATGATCTCACATCCACCAGTTCCCTGTTACCTATTCTGATAGTTATAGTCTCAAAAAACTCCCAATAGGTTTGTCAAACATGATTCCTCTTTCATAAATCCAAGCTGATGTTTCGCAGCAACCTGTTTTCACAAGTCCTGAGATTCTCTATTATTTCTGGAAGGATTTAGTATTTTCCTCCATGAAGGCAGACACAAAGTATTTCTTTAGCTCCTCTGCCATTTCTTTATTCCCGATTATATATTCTCTTCTTGGAATGAATTCAGATTGGTTTTTGCTAATCTTTTCTTTTTACATACCTATAGAAGCTCTTATGACCCATTTTTATATTTTTCATTTAATCTTTTTTCTTGGTTGTCCTTTTAAAATAATGTTTTGTACAAGTCGCAGAAAGCAGCGACAGTTTCCACTACAGATTCCATTATACCCGAGCCAAATAAAACTCTCTCCACACTGATTTATACACTCCCAAATCAGTTACAGATCAGATGGAGGACAAATTAGGTCTCTCAGAGGTCAAACACAGCTTGGAAGAAAATGCATAAGGAACTAGAATGTTGGGAAGAGGGGCGATAAGCTTAGAAGTTTCCATTATACCGCTGCGTTAAACTAACCCAGGCCTGGTGTAGTATAAACAGATGCAAAACTCTCTTCAACAATGTTACAAAGCTTCACCCTCAGACAACAACCTGTATTCACTATTTCCCCCAATACTCTCATTTCTGAGTGAGACTGAAAATTAATTGACAAGATTATAAACAATTTTGTGGGTTCACCTGGACGATATATCCTCACACACTGCTTGCTATAAAGACTCCATCTCATTCTCTCAGTTCCACCGTCTCCATCTCATACATTGAGATGAGGCCCACTTCAACAAGGGAGCCTCTGAAATGTTCACCTTCTTCCTCAACCGAGGACTCCCCAGCACCGCTGTCGACAGGGCCCTCAACCGGATCCAACCCATCTCCCTCACGTCTCCCCTCACTCCCTCTCTTCCCTCCCGCAACAGCGATAGGGTTCCCCTTGTTCTTACCTGTCATCCCACCAGCATCCACATCCAGAAGATCATCAGGCACCATCTCCGCCACCTCCAGTGAGATGCCACCACCAGACATATTCCCCTTTCCTCCCTTGTCCACCTTCTGCAGGGACCGTTCCCTCCGGGACATCCTGGTCCACTCTTCCTTCACGCTCAACAGAAACACTTCACCTGCACTTCCCAGAATCTAGTCTACTGCATTCGCTGCTTACAATGTGGTCTCCGCTACATTGGGGAAAAGAGGCGGAGACCGGGTGACCGCTTCGCAGAACATCTACGTTCTGCTCGCAGAAAAGACCCTGAGTTTCCAGTTGCCTGCCACTTTAACACACCACCCTGTTCCCTGGCCAAGATCTGTGTCTCTGGCTTGCTGCTGTGTTCCAGCGAAGCTCAAATCAAGCTGGGAGAACACCACCTCATTTTCTGCTTGGGGACCCTGCAGCCCTCTGGACTCAATACTGAGTTCAATAATTTTTGGGCCTAAACTCTCCCATGTCCTAGCCCCCTACCCCACACACACCAGGCCTTGTTATCACATAGCCTGCCATTATACACTATCTACTGTTAGTCATAACAGTCCCCATTAACAGTTATTCACCCTCCTAGCCAGATTGTTATCAATTCCTTTGTCTATTCAACTACTCTTCTCTCTCTTTGGGCTCTATCCTTTATCCTATGGTTTACTCCCAACCCATCCCCCTCTCTAATTTCCTCAATGAAGAGGTAAAGTTACTATAGTGTTAACACACCATTGGGCTGCTATCTTATTAGAGCCATTACTTTTAAAGAACACCTCTACTTTGTACGGTACACTGTTCTGACCATTTTTCAAATGAATTTCTTATACCTCTACGTTTACCTCATTCCATACATGAGCTTTTGATCAACAGAAGCAGCAGATGGCCTGTTCATTAACATTGTTGAGATATTTCATCACTCTCTTGATTAGCTTTTCCCCACAGCCAAATATCAAACTAACAATAGTGTCAAAACTGTTACTCTATCATCCCATTGACTGTGTACTAAATAACCAATACATTTATGCAGCTGCTAAATTGGACATCTGAATATGCAAAGAAAATAACTTACTTGCTTAGTGTGTTTTTGTCTTTGGGCAAAAAAAACAAGATATTGGTCCTGTCATCTGTAGACTCTTCCCCCATGTTTGCAGCCCCTTTCTGAGATCTAGGTTGTCGGGGTCCCCCTGTACCAGGTTCACGAGACTCCAAACTGAGTTTTGGCGTCCACCCATCTAGCTTATTAATTTCTTGTAGGTCACTTGGTTGCAGATCCTTCTTATCAAAAAACATACTGATAGGTCTATCTTTCACTCCAGGGCAGCTTGTGGTATTGTAATTATCAAAAAATTCTGCAGTGTTTAACATTTTAGATTCAATGGATGATATTGATTGAGAATCTGAATTGATATTTGAATCCTGTTTTCTGTCTGAGCGCAAAGCAAGACAGGGCTGTGGTCTGTCTGTCTGTTTGCTTGGAGATATGAAAGGAACTGGAGCAATATCATTCTGTCTGCACTGTTCTATTTTCTGCAGTGCTTCCCCTCGCTGCCTCTCAAACATGTCCTTCTCTTGTTTTTCAAAAGCTTTGCGTTGCTTCTCTAGGATTTCTGTCTGCTGCCTTATCTGTTCCATCATCTCCTTCTCATTCTGCTGCCGTTTCTGCTTTTGTCTCTCTGCCTGCTGCACATTTAACTGTTCAAGTCTTTCCAGAATTGCAATTTGAGGAAAGGGACTAATGCCTGCATTGTCTGCTGAACAAGGGTGTTCATCTTCATCTTTAGAAAATTCACCATCAAGTGACTGATTGAGTGGAGCACTGTCACTCTCTTCATCTGTTTTGGGTGCAGCAATAGTGCCTTCAACTGTATAGTGGTCAGAATGTGCAATGATAGTCTCATCTGGCTTTGAGCTACTGGACAGACTATCTTGATTCAGCAACTGAGTAGACAGACTGCAGTCCACTTTAGAACTTGAAAACTGACTGTCGCTCAATCTAGGACTGGAAGATCGATCTTCAGAATTTGATCTTTGAACATGAAACTCTTTATTGGCTGATTTCGGACTTCTGGAGTCAAGACTAGGATAATTAGTGTTCATATAAGGACTGGAAGGCAGGTTCTCTCCATAAAGTGTCAGGTTAGAGGACAGACTGTGATTATTGGGCTTGGAATTTGTTGAAAGATAATCTTGAGCAGTATGCAGGCTGGAATCAGAGACTGGCTCATCAGAAACAGTTAAAGACTGCTTTCTCTTCTGTTTATCTTCACAAACAGGCGCTTCAAAACTACCCCTTGAGCTCTCACTGTCCGGCGTTCCCTGAGGAGATAGGGAGCTCACACCATCGGATACCAGCTCAGTGGACCAGCGCCCCTCCTCTGAGGGAGACACACCTCCTGATCGCACCTTCAGCAATTCAAGGCTAAATTTGGCTTGTTCCAACTCTCGCATTCTCCGACTATGTCTTTTGGCACGCACCACTTTCTGCTTGTCAGGGTCTCCAGAAAGGGACTTTGGTCTCTCCCTGACAATCACGCCCTGTGGTACATTTGTAATATTAGAAAAGTCAGAAGTTCTAACCTGCAAATCTACTGAATTATTGTTACATTCAGTATGGATTTGCTGACTGTCATTTTCTTTTGGAGTGCAAGTCTCAGTTAGTTTATGTCCTAATTTGCTCAGCTCAGGTCTGATGATTTCAGGAAGGTTTTCATCTGGGATGTGTTTGTTCAAGGTCTCTATCTTTTCACTATCCAGCTGCTGCTTCTTTTCTTTGAGTTTCTGCTTTTTCAACGCCTGAAACCTGAAATGAAAAGATAGGAATTAAATTCCCCCGAGCACTTGACATTCTAGAAGTCATCTATGTGAGTTGCTCTGATTCAATTCAAGATCAATGAAGTTCCCCAATAGGTCAGTGGATCAATGTACTGCCTATTCAGATTAGAATTCCAAGGTGAACTCTGGGATTTGTTTTGAATAGGCTGCCACAGCTGAGCTTGCAAAGATGCCATTATTAACACTAGCACTGGGGTTAGGGAGAAAGCTTTTGGGAGGAATGATAACAATCCAGTCAATTTAACCAGGACAGAAACCCTTTAATGTTAAATACAAGATAACAGAGGCTGTACTGATGGCTGGTCATATATACAATCCAAATCTGGAGTACACAAACAAGTAGACAAAACTTGCTCTGTATAACAGTTACCTGCGCCGTACTACAAAACCTCTGTTTGCAGCTTGAATCTTTATTATGCTGTCCCTGAATGCTCTGTATGCTTGCATCTCCTTGTATCGTCGCCAGTGTTTCTGAATGCACAGTGCAGCTAGTCTATACCTGTGGTAATCACGCCACCACTTCTGTATGACAATTGCTGCATCATGCATTTGCAAAAGCATCCTTCTCTGTTGGTACCCTTTCCACACGGCCTGAATACTGGTCGCTGCTGCATTTAAGACACTGGGGTCTGTGCAAATTAGGTGCTCTTTCATTTTGTAGCGTCGCCAACAATTCTGCAGAGAAGAATGGAAGAGAAAAATGTTATATTTGAAATATCTACGAACTATTCCCATGAAAATCATTGAAACAAACTTCTTATACAAGAGCACCCAAAATAATCTCTTAAGATAAGTAATGTAACATTTAAGGTGATTTTTAAAATATAAGATCCATGAAATAACCATTTGTTGGAAATATATTACCACAGTAGATTTATCACTGGACTAACCTCTGCACTCAGATTCAAGCCCAGACTGTGAAGAGGCTTACAGTAAAATCAGTGTAGGCAGTTCTCCTTTTAGTTCTAGGTAGTGGAAGTCCACAGTAAACCTACAGTGAATTGGCAATTCAACTGAAGAGACCACCAATCTAAGGAAAGCTCTTTCAAAGCTCCCAACATACATAGCCCAAACAGATTAAACCAGTGAAAAGGAAATGATGGCACAAACAGAACAGAACTGCCCAAACTTTGTGGCCTGGGCAGCATATAGCACACAGGCAATCATTTGGATACCTGAAAATTATGCAGTTCAGGATACTTATTGTTTAACCTTCAAAGAAGCTTCTTCCTAAGACTGGTGTTAAGATTTCAGCTGAGATTCTACCGACAAAGTTGAAAAACAGCAGTTTCCACTGTTGTACAAACCTGTATTTGAACTGCTGCCCTCTTCTTTTCAAGAAATTGTCGCTGTTCGAGCACAGCACGGAACCAGCTCTGAAGCAAAACAATTCGTCTCAGGACCTCCTTGTGCAACATGTCCTGCAGCTTTTGACGCTCAATCTCCTTCAGGAATATCTATGGAGAACCATACAACAGTAAACGATATTTGCAACAGAGAGGGGGAGAAATATGGATAAGTAAGTATTCAAGGAAAAACTCAGCATGTCTGGCAGCATCTGTGGAGAGAAAGCACAGTTAATGTTTCAGGTCCAGTGACGGTTCATCAGAACTGGTTCTGAGAGGTCATTGGACTCGAAATGTTAACTCTGCATTCTCTCCACAGATGCCGCCAGAACTTCTGAGTTTCTCCAGCAATTTCTGTTTTTACTTCTGATTTCCAGCATCCACAGTTCTTTGTTTTTTTTTTTAAGTATTCAAGAATACTGGTCAAATGGAATTTTCAAAAAAACCTTTCCTGAGATGTAGGCATCGCTGGCAGTACCAGTTTGCTGGCTGTCCCTAACTGATCTCGAACTGAGTTGTTTGCCAAGCATTTCAAAAGTCAGCTTAAAGTCAACCACACCGTAGCAGGTCAGGAGACGTGTAAGCTAGATCAGGCAAGGATAGCAGTTTTCCTTTCCTAAAGGTCATTAGTGAACTAGATAGATTTCTACAATTGATGACAGTTGTCATTGCAGCATTACTGAGACTAATTTGAGATTATAGATTTATTAATTGAATGTAAATTCCACCAACTGCAGTTGTAAGATTTGAATCTATGACCCAAGGTATTAGCCTGAGCATATGTATTGTTAATCCAGTAACCTTTACCACTATAATACCATTTTACAACAGCAATTCCTTCATACAACATTTTCAGTGTAGCAAAACACGCAGTCTGTGAAACAAAAGGAAACAAATGGTTTGCAGGTCCCATTCAAACTTCTAATAAATGCCAGAGAAGAAGAGTTAAGAGATAGTCAAAAACTGTTAAACCTGGGAAGGATGCAGCAGTGCAGAGGGGTTTAGCAATGGAATTGGGTGTAAACGTAAGCTGAGGTGAGGTAATGATAAAATTACAGATAAAGATTAGTCAGAGAAAGCAAGAACTGCAGATGCTGGAGTCAGAGACAACACGGTATGGAGCTGGAGGAACACAGCAGGCCAGGCAGCATCAGAGGAGCAGGAACATTGACATTTTGGTTTGGAATCCTTCTTCAGAAATGGGGAGGCGGAAGGGAGCTCAGAAATAAATAGAGAGGACGGTTGGAGCCGGGGAAGGGAGGTGGGATGGTGATAGGTGATTGGTGATTGCAGGTAGGGAGTGGAGGGGATTGATCAGTGGGATGGGTGGGGCAAATAGGTGGGAGAGAAGATGGACAGGTTACGTTTGGTCGAGGAGGTGGGGATGAGAGGAAGGGCCGGAAATGGAATGAGGCCGGAGGTGGGGAGATTTTAAAACTGGTGAATTCCATGTTCAGGCCGCTGGGCTGTAGGTTCCCGAGGCAGCATATGAGGTGTTGCTCCTCCAGTTTGCGGTTGGTGATATTGTGACACTGGAGGCGGCCCAGGATGGACATATCATCCAGGGAGTGGGAGGGGGAGTTAAAACGGTTGGCGACCTTAAGGTGATTACTATTTTTTTTCAAAAGAGGGAAATAAATCTCAACCCAAGCTCCTGCTCATTATCAAGTGACTCCATTTGCAAAGTGTGAGGCTGAGGACATTTAAGGGGGACACATCATCAGGTTCAATTGCAATGGGCCAAACATTCAAACTCGCAACTATAGCTACTACAGAGACTCCAAAATGAAAACTGGTGTAGGGAAACTGCTAGTTTTATTCATGCTCAGCATGAATGCTGGCCTTCAGCAAACCAAGTGGGAGAAGCAGACACTTTTGTTTTCAAGTGACAACAGACCAGCTACAAATTCTTTGAGTCCTCAGCATGAGTAATTTAAAGTTGCATCATTGGCTGCAGAGATTACAAGAAATAAATTATAAAAAGACTTCATAATCTGAACAATATGATCCATCTAAAATCCCCAGAAACGTAGGACACAGATGTTCACCTTATGTTCCTCCATTAGGAATTTGCAAAGCAGCTTGCATTATCTGTGCGCATCATACTCAAATAAGCATATCAACTGGCAGTTGCATAACAAAATTATAACATACCATTGTTTTTCCTACTTGATAAGTGGCTACGTCGAGGTTTGCATTTCTCATAAATTTCCTGATATTGCACTGAGAACAGATGGTGCCTTGTGGCAGAAGCACATGGAAATGAGCCACAAATTCCTGAAAATGATTCAGAAGAATTATAGAATTACTTTCACTACAGCTTTACAGTGATACCAAAATGTATCAGTTTAACAATGCGTTTTAAATAAAACATACCACAGAAAAGATTACATTATCTAGTGACAATTAAGACCATAGATCAGATAAGGATCACATTCCAAATTAACCAGTTATGTTCCTCCTTTTGGAACATTGAGAAGGTACATCATTTGATGAAATTCCAAAACAAATAAACTCCAGGATAGTCCCAGGTTTCAAATTTGGTTGATGCTGAACGAGTTGACTCCAATAAAGGGAACAGTTGGACATAACAAAGGAGCTTAGTGCGACAGAATGAGGGAAGAGAGAAAGAATGGCAATTCAGTGAAGCTTTCCATTCCTGAATACTAACCAGGAATTCTACTAGTAATAGGCATCTAGTCATTGAATGAGGGATACTTGATAAGATATTCCCAACAATCAAACAGCCTGAAGAAACTCGATGCATGAGTTTGAGAGTGAACAGTGATCACTTGGGAGCGGTAATGGACAACGCTAACAATAAAACCAACGCAACAAACGTTACTGCAAACACTAGAAAAACCTAGGACATGTTTTTAAAAATTACTCTACAAAGCTAAACTGACAGGAATGAATTAATTATAATTTCCAACCAGTGTGCGCTGAACTGATCACAGCCCATAATGCAGCCAAAATCATGCAGTCACAGGTGATGTAAACAAAAATCAAATTCAACTCAATTCTTCAATTATTTTTAAATCAAATGCAAGATTGCACTTGATAAATCCATTCAAGCCTGGAAAGGAATTAACTTCTTTAAACCAGTCTAAATTCAACTTAATTTGACCTGTTCAGTGATGAGCACTTCAGTTCAAATTAGCATAAACATTGTGGAAAAATTGATATTTCACTTGAGATTGACACCATCCATAATTCTGAAAGCAAACTTGAGCAGTGGATTGGAATATTTACGCCTCCAAATAACCAGAGGTTCTCACCTGGAAAGTATACTTAATACTATAACCTGATTGTCGTATCCTCACTGTTTCCAACATGCCTGTGTACCGTAGCTGTCTCAGGACTAGGCGATCATGAAAGCGCAAAGGAAGCTGCAATATTGACGAAAGATCGATCTCAGGCAGGTAAACAAAACAATTTCAATCTAACAGTAATAATTTACATAGGAGAAAGTGAATGCCATTTTGAGTATCTCTTCACAATCTAGGAAGGCTTTGTTAATATCTATTCATAATCCTGGACAGGTAATAGGAAAATTGCCAACGTTTATTTAGAAAGGTAAGGAATCAATAAAACAAGTAACCATAGGTTAGTTGGCTTAACATATATTATTGGGAAAATGTGAAGAGTTTATTATGAAGGGTGTAACAACACAGCATTTAGAAATATAGAATATCATTAAGCAGAGTCAGCACGGCTTTGAAAGGGACATCATGACTAAAAAATTTATTCAAATTCTTTGAGGAGGTAACAAGCAGTATAGTTAAAGGGAAAGCAGTGAATGCAATATATTTGGATTTTCAGAAGGCGTTTGACCACAGGTCAGGCTAGTTAATAAGACAACAGTCTATGGTGCAGGGGTATTAGTATATGAGCATGGACAGGAAGATTGGTTAACCAACAGAAGACAGAGAATTGGGATAAGGGGAGTTTTTAGGATGGTAACCTGTAAAAATGTGGGGTGCCACAGGAATCAGTGCTGGGACTGTAATTATTTACAGCATATATTAATCACTTAGATGAGAAAAGTGAATGTACCACAGCCAAGTTTGAAGATGATGCAAAAATAGATGGGAAGTTAAGTGGTGAGGATGACACAGAGTCTGGAGAGAGATATAGAGGTTAAATGAGTAGGCAAAAATTGGCAGATGGAATATAATGTAGGAAAAACACAAGATGGTGCACTTTGGCAAGAATAGATGAGCTGAATATTACTCTGAAAGCTACAGCACAGTGAGATTTGGGAGTCATCATGCGTAAATCACAAAAAGCTAGCATACAAGTTCAGTAGGTACAGGGAGGGCACATGGAATGCTGGCCTTTAGTTCGATGGGAATGGCGTATAAAAATAGGAAAATCTTGTTAAAACTACACAAGGCACTAGTTAGACCACATCTGGATTAACGTGACAAATTTTGGTCCTTTTATGTAAGGAATGGTATACGGGCATTGGTGGCAGTCTAGACAAGGTGCACTATGTTCATCCTGAGAATAGAGGGACTGTCTTATGAGGAGACATTGAATAGGTTGGGGCTGCACTCCTTAGAGTTTAGATGAACGAGAGGCAGCCTTATTGAAATATACAAGATTCTTCAGGGATTTTACATAGTACATGCGGAAAGATTGATTCCCCTTGTGGGAGAACCCATGACCAGAGGGCATAATCTCAGAGTAAAGAATTGCCTATTTAAGACAGAGGTAAGGAGGAATTTCTTCTCTTAGAAGATAGTGAAGCTGTGGAATTACTTACCACAGTGGGCTGTGGGTCATTCAGTACATTGAAGTTGACATAGATTTTTTAATAAAACAGTAGGGGAATCAAGGGTTAATGGGGTGAAGTCAGGAAAGAGATAAACATTTTCAGATTAGCCACAATCTCACTGAAAATAAGATGAAAAGCCTACTTCCGCTCCTATCTGTTATGGTCTTAACACATGATAAATACTTGAGTGATAACTGTGCACTTACTTCTAAACATAAATTGGCTGTAATTTCCCTCCTATCTTCCCACAACCAATGCATTGCTAACCTTATGACAACTGTCCAACCAGATTTCCCACTCAAAAGCCATATACAGTGTTGTATATGTTTCTCTTTTTCCCTATGTCACCATTGTGCTGAAATCAAGCCTCATTGTACCAATCAGGATCTCTATACCCACCTCAATCGTTTCTCCCTAATGTCTGCAAAAATTTAAACAGATTGTCACTAAATCACGACATCTTAAAATGTAATCAGACTTCTTGTTCCTTATTCAATAAATATGATGCCACGTTCATCATGTGATTATTTAAATGAGAAAAACCTGAAAGCCTACCCAACTTTTGGCAGCCAGCTTTTTTCAGCTTCACTGATAAAATACCTTCATATTAAATGTCATCATATAAAGTTTTCAGTGGCTGTTTGTTCTATTCATCCAAGCAAAGCAAATGCAATTGACCTAACATTATCTTGATTTATCAACCTATTAAATCTCCAGAAGCATAGCTACCTTTTCTGCATTTGATCGAATGCATTTGACAAAGTAGGGCTCTGCCTGTCCCAGAGTCTCCATCAATTTACTGAGAGAAGCCTGCATAAAGGGAAAACATAAAAAGGTGAATTATTGTAGTAAAAACCAAAAGAATTGCGGATGCTGTAAATCAGGGACAAAAACAAAGTTGCTGGAAAAGCTCAGCAGGTCTGGCAGCATCTGTGGAGGAGAAAACAGAGTTAACGTTTCGGGTCCGGTGACCCTTCCTCAGAATTACTGTAGTGTCTGGAATGAATGGACCGAGGTCAAAAAAACCTTAAATAAGAAAATTTAACACATCTTAAAAACCCACAAAAAGTCATACAAATTCCACTGCATTCAGTTGTATTTGTTTTAGGTGAGAAATTTTTCAACAACATTCTCTCAAAACTTCCATTTGAATTTCAAATCATTAGTTTTCTCTTTATTCTCCATCTAGTGTGTTTTAATTGCCATTTTTAGCTAAATGGTTAGACTCCCGCCTTTCAAGCAAAAGGTTGGGATTTGAAGCCTAAAATCAGGAATCAGAAAGACTATCCAAGGTGACACTCCAGTGCAGTCCCAAGAGCGTTGTAGCATCACAGATATCATCTTTCAGACAAGGAATCAAAGATCCCGCCACATCTCAGGAGGATTAAAAGATCTAATGGCACTATTTCAATGAGCAACAGGGGTTATTTTCCTCCCAGTCTTGACTACCAGTCATCACTCCACCAATATTAAAACAATTTAAATGTTCATAGAACTAATTGTTGCTTGTGGGATCACAACAGTGAATACACATCAAAATTACTGTGTTACCAATGCAGTGTTTTAGGATGTGCTCAGGAGATGGAAAATAGATGTATAAATATACGTTTTGCGTTTCTAAGAGCTGCACGGTCTATTTAGAAATCCTTCAACTTAATTTTAATTTCCTAAAGGAAACTTCTGAAAGGTTCTTCTTGCTCTCAGAGGTAAATCCAGATCATCTATTCAACTTTATATTCATAGAATCCCTACAGTGTGGAAACAGGCCCTTCGGCCCAACAAGTCCACATCATACCTCAGAGCATCCCACCCACACCCATCCCCCTATAACCCACCTAATCTACGCCTCCCTGAACACTACAGACAATTTAGCACGGCCAATCCACCTAACCTGCACATCTTTGGACTGTGGGAGGAAACCGGAGCACCTGGAGAAAACCCACACAGACACAGGGAGAACGTGCAAACTCCACACAGATAGTTGCCCAAGGCTGGAATTGAACCCGGGTCCCTCACGCTGTGAGGCAGCAGTGCTAACCACTGTGCCACAGGATCTGAATCATATCAAATTTAGATTTTTTTTATGGCAAGCTGCCAAATGATTGCAGTGATTCAACATACAGAGATCTAGGTATTCAAGTAACAAGTTTCAATTAATCAAGGTATTTTCTCATTCTTGACTTCTTTACATTTTTACGTTCAAGTAGCCTGTTTAATTTTATGATGGTCAAGGTTAGTAAGGAGGAGGATGAAGCTCTTTAGAGTTGAGCAACCCCCCTTTGAACCAGTTAACACACATCAGGCAGCCCCAAAAACAACAAACCACAATTTTAAGTGTTCAAAGTTTTTTCAGAACTTGTCACGTCACTGGCTACCTTACAATCAACACTGGCATTTGAGACTACAGATTAATATCTGTATATGGTTCAAGGAAGGCAGGCAGTAAAATGGGAGAACCAGCCAACTGCATCATGTATTTACCTGAAATTGGGCACTAATGCTGGGTGGCTTTTTCTTTTTGTGCAAATGAAGTAAAGACTTGGTAATACGGTCATGAAGTGTCAGGCTTGTCAGGTACTTCAGCGACTTCACATCTAATAAGTGCTAGAAGGTCAAGATAAAAAAGGTCACAATACTAAATCAACTAAAAGCAATGCACAGAACCTTCGTATTTGTAAAAGTATTAAAATAGGGATAAAAATTACAGTTAGAAAGGTCAGAGAATGACTTAGACAATCTACATGTCTATTTAACTGAAACAAAACTAACATAGAATGAGGGAAGTTGCTAGCACTAGAAGCGCTGGAAATACACAGATCAGTCAACATTCTTAGAGTTTCTTAGAATCCCTACAGTGTGGAAACAGGCCTTCCGGCCCAAAAATTCTGCAAAGAGAATAACGGGCTAAACATTTTTCAGTACCAATCCTTCATCAGGTCAAATGTTTATTTTTCTCATATATTCATTGCCTTTTAAAAGCTACTATTGATTCTGCTTCCACTATTGCCTCTGTTGAAACACCCCAAGTTTTAACAAGTCCAAGCATAAAAATAAAGACTTCTAACAGATCCTTTGTTGTTCTGGTAATGATCTTAAATTCACATCATCTAGTTAGTAATTCACCAGTTATTTTAAAAAAGTTTTTAAAACTAATATCACATTGTGAACACCTCAGAGATATCCTCTCAACTCTGTATTGTAATGAAAAGAGCCCTAGTTTCTCTAGTTGTAGTTCAAAATTTCAAACATTACAATTGCAATCTAACTACATGCCATTATTACAGGATCAAAGCTGCTTGATGTTGCGGTTTCCATAAAGTGAGATTACTCACACTGCATAATATTTTGGTTCTCTCCTATATTCTTGAAGCAGTGATTGGACATATCTCAAAGTGATAATTTGTATATAATTCATTATACCTTGTGTAAATACTAGTTTGCCTAGTTTTGGTTGTAAGGTTTTCATTCAACAGACATCAGTCCAGTTGTGTAGCATCGATACAGATTGACCATTAGATGTAACAGCAGAAGTAAGCCATTTGGCCCAATCGATCTGGTCTGCCATCCAACGAGATCTGGCTGATCCTCAACTCAAATTTCCTGCCTTATCCCCTTAACCCTGGATCACTTTACTGATTAAACATCTACCTCAGACTTGAATGTAATAAAATATCACACCTCTGCAGCCCCCTGCAATAAAGAGTTCCACAGATTAACTATACTCAGAAAAGAACTCCTCACGTCTCGGTCCGAACTTGGCAACCCCTCAGTGAGATTATGTCCCCGTTTCTAGATTCTACCAGAAAGGGAAACAACTTGTCCACATCTACCCTGTCAAGCTTCATCAAAACCTTGTATATTTCAATAAGATCACCTTTCGTTCTTCTAAACCCCAATGCAAATGTGCCCAACCTAATACATGAACAAGGAATTTGAAACAAGTGTTCTATTCAGTAAGATCATGGCTGACCTGATTTTAACCTCAACTCCTGCATCCTGATCATCTTCTTGGTAATCAAGAATTTATTGAAAAATATTTCAAGAACCTGCCTCCACTTCCTTTTGAGGAATGGAATTCCAAAGACTTTCAATCTTAGATAAAGAACATTTCTTCATCTCTGTCTCAAATGAGTGACTCCTTATTTTCAAATTACAACCTGTAGTTCTAGATTCTCCCACAACAGGACCCATCGTTTGCACATCCACAGTCAAGACCCCTCAGGATCTTATACATTTTAATTAAGTCCTGTCTGACTCTACAAAACTCCAGAGATAAAGGGCCTTGCCTGTCTAGCCTTTCCACATAAGGCAAACTGCTCATTCCAGTTATTAGTCCAGTAAACTGCTCTGAACTGCTTTCAACACATTAATATTCTTAGCTATTCAAACTCTAAGAGAATCCTTCAACGCCTAGAATCAACCTGGTTCTTCTGAACCACCTCCAACATAGTAGGTACTATACTAATCACGAAGGAGTCACCTGCATATCGGATCCAAAGTGAGGAGCGCTGTCCGTTCTAACCTTTGCATCACAGCTTCTGCAATTAGTCCTGATGTTGGGGATCCCATTGGTGCTCCGTTGATTTGTTTGTAAATGTTGTTGTTGAAGGTGAAGTGGGTTGTGAGGCACAGATCTAGTAGTTTCATGGTGGTGTCCTTATTGATGTTGTTGGTGTCCTGGGTTGCCTGCTTACTTGATTCGTCCAGCAGTGTGGCAATTGTTTCTTTGGCTTTTACTTTTTTACCATGCAAGGACTGTGGGAAACACTACATAGGCCAAACTTGAAGAAAAGTAACAATAGGATACACAAAAACTAACTAGCCACCAAGAGACATGACCAATTCTCACTTGTCTCACTACACACAAACAACGAGGGACATGAATTCGACTGGGACGACACATCCATAATCACACAAGGTATTCCAACCGGAACTCCATCAACGAACACATTGAATTATACCCTGTTTACAAACCACTGAGAAACAAAACCAAAGTAATACCAACCACCCCAGCAAACTGAGGCATATAAATAACAAGTGGGACAAAACACCGATGCTTCACCGGAGGTGCACTGATGATGTTACCCAGCAGGTTGACGAAACGTTTGCAACCAAACCTACCGGCTCGGAGAGCATGTCTACAACCTCATCCATAACCCAAGCTACAAATCTTCTCGAAAACTTTATAGTAGGTACTTTCCATCGGCCTTAGATTAGAGGACTAAAACTATTGACAATATTCTTGGTGTTGTCTAAGTATGTATTGTCAGTTTTAACAAGACTTCCCTAATTTGCTTAGCTTAATTCCCTTTGAAATACAGGCCAAGGACTCTCAAATCCCTCTGTGCTGCAGCTTTATGCAGTCTACCTCCACTTAAATAATATTCACCTTCTCGTTCTTCCTACAATCTCACACTTTCCACATTGTATTCTACTTTTCAAGTTTTTCCCTGCACACAACCTGCAGGTTCTTTTTGTCATCTTCCCCCACTTGCCTCCCGACCAATTTTTGTGTTTGCTCCAAGCTTGGCAATAGTACAATTACTTCTCTCAGCCAAATCACTAATATACACTGCAAATAACTGCTGGCAAGTCTGTGAATTTCCACTTAATAACAAGCCAGAAAGCTTCTATCTTTGGTAACTAAGCTAAAAAGGAGAGGAGCACCTTCTCAACCCCAACTAACAGCACATTCATCCATTTCACCAATTCATTGTTTGTTCTTTACTGCGGCAATTTCTCCATTCCTATTAACTTGGTCCAGATTTAAATCAGTTCTAATTTATTATTTTAAAAAGGACCACCGTTTTTAGCTGAAGATCAAATGATTCTTCTTTTAGGTTGCACATTATTCAGATTTCAGAAATCTAGCTTGTTACCATTCAGGAAAGAAATAAGGAAATACTTCTTTATGCAAAGAGCTGCAGATATGTCTGGCTCTCCCAAACAAGCCAGTCAATGACTGTTCATTTGATCTTCATAGTTCTAAGGTCAATGGAATTTTGTTAGCCAAATAACACTGGATAGGTCCACATGGCAGATTGACTGAAATTTTGGATCCAAGAGAAAGTGAAAACTTGGATCCCAAATTAGCACAATTGAAGAAAGAAAATGAGAATGAATGATGGGTGCTTTTGCGGCTGGGATTGACAGGACCTTTGGAATGCAAGGCTTTTTTAAGGTGGCAGGAGAGAGACATTAGTTCTTTCTTCTCTCATAGGAAGTAGACAATGTTACCCAAGTCTTTATTCTTTATCTGTTCAGGGGACGTGAGAATCACTAGCTAGGCAGCATTTATTGTCGATCCTTAATTGCCCAGAGGGCGTTAAGGGTCAACCACATTAGCTGTCGGTCTGGACTCACATGTAGGTCAGACCAAGCAAAGATGACAGTTTCCTTCCCTAAAGGATATTAGTGAACCAAATGTGTTTTTCTGACAATCAGCAATGGATTCATGATCATTATTGGACTCTGAATTTTTTTAAACTGAATTCAAATTCCACCATCTGCCATGGTAGGAGTTGAACCTGGGTCCACAGAACATTACCTGGGTCGCTGCATTAACAGTCTGGCAATAATACCACTAGGCCATTACCTCCCCTTTGCATTTATTGTCCTTGAAAAAGTTAAGAGCTGCCTGCTTGAACTGCTGTAGTCCATGCAGTGTAGGTACCTCCACAGTGATGTTAGGAAGCAAGTTCCAGGATTTTGACCCATCAACAAGAGATGGCATGTGTTTGGAGGGGATCTTACAGGCGATGGTGTTCCTATGTATTGTTGGTCTGGTCTTCATGATCAAGAAAACACACAGAGGACATGTCTCATTGGCTAAGATATAGAATAAAACAGCAGGGATATCATGCTACAAAACGTGAGTTAAACCACAGCTAGAGCACTGCATTTTTTTCTGATTACCAATGCTAAAGGAAAAATGTGGTTAAACTAGAAAACTAACAGAAGCATTTTACAAGATTGCTACCAGGGCTGAAAACTTCTAGATTAGCAGAGAGGTCAACAGTCCAGAGGAACAGATTTAAAGTAACTGGCAGAAGATTTGGAGAATCTTTTACACCAGGGCATTTTGGGGTCACAGTCTGAAAAAGTGATAAAGACAGCAACTCTCATCATGCCTGGATAATGCCTCAACCTACAGGACTACAGACCAAAAACTTAAGTGATATTAGATGGTCTCTCTTTGGGCTGGTACAAGCATAAATGACACAGAAGGCAGTCATCCAGCCCAAGGATTCTGCCTGTAAAAATGATCCCAAGCTTCTACTTGTCTGCCACTTCAACAACTATCTTGTTCTGTGCCAACATTCGTGTCTCAGGCCTGTTGCAGTGTTCCAGCAAGGTTCAACGCAAGCGAGAAGAACATCACCTCATTTTCCACTTGGGCACCTTATAGCCTTCAGGTCTCAACATTGTGTTTAACAATTGTAGAGTGTGACCAACTGCTTCCTTATCTTTTACCTATCTCCATTATGCCAAGTCCTATCATGAAAGAGGAACAAAAACAGAAATTGCTGGAAAAACTCAGCAGGTCTAGCAACATCTGTGAACAGAAAATCAGAGTTAACGTTTTAGATTCAGCAACCTGAGGAAGGGTCTGAGGAAAGATCACCAGACCCAAAATGTTAACTCTGATTTCTCTTCACAGATACTACCTGCCTTGCTGAGTTTTTTCAGCAATTTCTGTTTGAGCTTCTCTTCTTCCCTGACCTATCAACAATCCTTTTGCCTGCCTACTCTTTTTCCGCTGTCTCTGGGCTCCCTAACTGCCTATCTGCTCATTCCTTCTTCTGCATAGTCATTAAATTAAATATCTTTTCTTAGCTGCTTCTAGTTCTGAATTAGAGTCACAGGAATCAAAATGCTAATTCAGTTATCTCTCCAAAGATGCTGTCAGACATGATAAGTTTCACCTACAATTTCTGCTAATGTTTGTTTCAGATTTACAGCATCCACAGTTCTTCATTTTATTATAACTGTGATACTGAGCAGCTATGATCTCATTAGAAGACAGAACACTTGAGGGCTGAATGGCCTCCTGTTCAGCTTGAAGAAGTGTGTCATTATGGGTTGACAAATTAATATTTGGATACAGTATTAGTGGCAGTGCCTCCATTGTACCCCATAAAAGACAGGAAGAGTGAAGGGAAAGACAGTATTTTAAAAAATTGAAGTAAAGCATCATATTGCTCAATTTGAAATATAAGAAAGGTCACTTGAATCACCACATTACAACCAAAGACATTTGCACAAAATACAATGAGTATTAGGTAGCACAATTTACAATTTCATCTTGAAGACAAGGGGCTAATTCAACTCTCTCAGGCGGAAGATAGAAAAGCAAAGGTTGTATCCTCACCTTTGGTAGAACAGGTTTAGTTTTGGAGTTCCTATTCCTCCTAGTGAAAGAACATAGTAAGTGTTACAAAGCAAGCACATCCCATTTTGTCAATGAGTCAGCAAGTAGTCAGTATCACTACAGCACTATACTTCTTTAACACAAATGATAATCATTGCCAAATTTTACTGTGTAGAAGTCATCTGTGTTCCCAAAATCCCAAGAAAGAAGCATTGTTAGAGACTACATACTCAGAAAGCCCTTGTGCCGGACGGTACAGTGTCTTAGGGTTTATTAATGGTGTTAGAGGATGTCAGCAGTGATTATGCTGAATCTGCATAAGACACTAGTTGGATCTCAGATGGAGTACTGCGTACAATTCTGGGTGCCACATTTTAGGAAGGAACTGAACATTTTGGAGACAGTACAGAAGAGGTTTATTAGATTGGTTGTAGAGATGAAAAACTTCAACTTTGAAGGTGAATTATAAAAACTGGGACTGCTTTTCTTCGACAAGAAGAAAGACAACATTAGATTTGATTCAAGTTTTCAAACTTGACAGGTCAGACAGAAAAAATCTATTGCCATTCATAAAAGAGGTAAGAACGAAAGGGCACCGATCTGGACTAATTTGTAAAAGTAGTAAATGTGACACAAGAATAAACTTCTCCAGACAGCAAGTGGCTTGGGTCCAAAATTTATTATTTTAAAGTGTGTTTCAATTGAGGCCTTCAAAAGGGAATTAGATGGTTATTTAAACAGAAATAATGTGCAGGGTTAAGGGCAGAGGACAGGAGAATGGCACTAAGGCATGATCCTCATTCAGAGAGCCTGTGCAGGCACAATGGGCTGAATAGCCCCTTCTGCAATGCAGTAATTCTGTAACGCTGCAATTCTAAACTCAAAGAGTGCATCAGCTATTCAAAGAAAAATATTAAACATAATTTTCACTATAAATGAGTGACTTTTGGGCAAGAGGTCACGGCAGATGCAAAGTGTCTCTTGAAGCACTGCAACGATTTTACACCCCAGTATTTAACTGCATGAGCCCTGTCAGCCAGCCTTCTTCCTTAATCCAGTGGAAAATGCAATCTGGCCACTAAATAGGAGTGGGATTTTATGCAACAGGGGACCACTACAAGAAACCCAAGGGAATACTGAAAGACCACAGACCTGGAACATTAACTGTTTCTTTTTCCACAGATTCTGCCATACCTGTTGAATGTTCCCAAAATGTGTGTTTTATCAGACCAAAGAAAATGGTATCAGCAGTCAGGTAATCAGTTAGAAGGGGTCAGAAAGACTTCATGCGTTTGGGGAAACAGCACAATTTAGGCCAAAGAAGGCATGATTGATTCTCCTTGCCCATAAGAAAACATAAAAGTGACAAATTTGGCAGCTTTCACTTGTCACCAGAATTGAAAGCACTACAGCTTCACTTCAATGGTTTTGGGTTAAAATTGCAACCACATATCCCTAAGACACAATCAATATTTATTCTGCATAATCTTAAAAAGAACCACACAACCTATGCTGAACACAGAGTTCACCTGCTATGTGCTTAAATAATTGCTTAAAATTGAAACTTGTATTGGATATGGTGAATCAGTGATCATTATAACAAATAGCTCATTTTATTGCTCCATTATTATTATTATTATTATCATCCTTGTTGTTATTTCCATAGCTGTATGTTAGTAACATGCTAGTAAGTGAACAAATTCAGAGGAAATTACATACAGAATACAACAGAAAACTCAAGGCTTTGTCAATCTATGTCAATCTAAGGTGCTGTCAGTCTACAGATCAAGAATACTTAATGCCCTTGCAGAAATCAGTTTGAAAATTATTCCAAGGAAGGCATCAAGAGACTTGGGCTTTCACAATATAACAAGCCATAGTTTGGGAAGGGACTGAGGTAGGTCATCAGGAGTTTCAAGGCTCAACACAAATACAAAATGCAAGAAGAAATCTTAAATTTTAATCATAAATTTTTGAATGTAGAACTAAAGTCACATTTTAATTTTATTGATTCTTGTCTGGGTGGCAACCATTCAAATATCATCCAACTTGGAGTATCAAATAATTTTAAATGCTTAAAATGACATAACTTCATAGATGATAATGGATGAGTGCACACATACATGGACAAATGCGAATTCATATCTGCTAGTGAATGATTCATTAATAGAAGAATAGGAGAAATAGTGGTATGGCAAGGGTAGACTGTGGACATTCTGCACTCTGTCGTAAAATACTTGCAAGCGAGAACATTCGAACAGAGTGGTGAATGGCAAATAAATTAACTATTTCAGAATATTTGTGTCACATTTCTTTCCCAGCCTTCCCACTTTGTGCCCCTGAGTTCAAAAGGGCTTACTGGCCTACAATTTCCACAAGCACTGGCACTTCTCTGATTCCTTGTCCAAATGGCCATTTTTTATTTCCAAACTCACAATGAGAGAGTTGGCAAGGTGTTCAACAATGGAAAGCATCCTAATTAAGTCCATCACTGACATTCACTTTCCAAAAGGAATAAACAGTATGATTAGTAGCAGGGCAACATTTTCTCCCCCCTTCTCCTTAATTGAGAGTTGAACTGGAGTGTTGTTGCCACCACATTAGGATTCTGACCGAGCAGCATAGAACCACAAGATTGTTACGGTTCAGCAAGAGACCAAAACGCCCATCTTATTTGTAATTGTGCTGAGCATTTTAAGAGTGCCAATCTCTTGCCTTTGCCTGTGCCCTACATACATTTCCTATTTAAATAATCACCCAATGCCCTCTTGAATGTCTCAATTGTATCACCTTTCATCACACTTCCAGGTAATGCATTCCTATCCTGACTGCTTGCTGTGTGCAAGTTTTTTTCTCACTTCACATTCTTTTCTCTTGAAAAAGACTTTAAAACGGAGCCCTCTAATTCTCAATCAGTTTATGAGTGGAAACAGTTTCCCTCTACTCACTGCTTCCAGGACCATTACAGTTTTGAAAATTTTTATATTATTTTCATTTAGTCTTCTCGTTAAATAGTCCCAACATCTCAAATCTACCCTCATAACTGAAGTGTCTCATCCCTGGAATCATTATCTTAAACCTCTTCTGCCCCCTCTCCTGTTCACATTATTCCTATGTTGTGGTGCCCAGGACTGTATGGAATACTCCATCCAAGGCCTAGAATACTGAATGCTTTATTTAACAGCTCTTTCTGCCTGCCCTGCCATCTTTAATGACTTGCATCGATGGGCACCCAGGTCTGCCTGCTCATGAATGCACTTTAGAATAATCCCCTTTATTTTATGCTACCTTGCCATATACTTTACAACAAAGTGCATCACCTCACACTTTTGCACTCAAACTTCAACTGCCACCTATCCGCCCACTGAGGTCACAATGAAGGCCCTGCCTCCTTAACCACACCCCTCACCTGACATGCTGCGACCCTCAGGTTAAGCTTGCCACCAGCCATCTCTCTCTCTGGGTGAACAAAAGGTATCAATGTTCTTTTGAAGTTGTAATCTATCATCCTTACAGTTTACAATTCTACTGGGTTTTTTCACCAGCAAACTTGGAAATTGTCCCCTGCACAAAAATCTAGATCATTAACATACATCAGGAAAAGCAGGGGTCCTAAAACTGAATCAGAGATAGTAGGAACTGCAGATGCTGGAGAATCCGAGACAACAAGGTGCAGGGCTGGATGAACACAGCAGGCCAAGCAGCATCATAGGAGCAGAGAGGCTGACGTTTCGGGCCTAGACCCTTCATCAGAAAAGGGGGAGGGGAAGGGGGTTTTGAAATAAATAGGGAGAGAGT
>NC_063367.1:21328074-21347353 GCF_021869965.1 Rhincodon typus | reverse complement strand
ACCTCCCGGGGAACTCCATTACAAACCTTCTTCCAGCCTGGAATACACCCATTAACCATTACTTGGTTTCCCATCCTTCAGCCAGTTTTGTATCCATGTTTTGACTGTC
This sequence comes from Rhincodon typus, assembly GCF_021869965.1. Lineage (NCBI taxonomy): Eukaryota > Metazoa > Chordata > Chondrichthyes > Orectolobiformes > Rhincodontidae > Rhincodon > Rhincodon typus. The sequence goes on along the minus strand of NC_063367.1, from coordinate 21,347,244 downwards.
CCTTTTGCTACGTGACCTATTACTGTCCTTACAAGTCTGTTGTGTGGCATAGTATAGAATGCCTTTTGGAAGTCCATGGGCACTGCATCAACAGCATTAATTTCAAATCTCTCTGTCATGTTTTCAAAAAAGCTTGCACAAGTTAGATAGACTCAATTTTCCCTTAACAAATCCATGTTGACTCTTCTAAATCAATCTATATTTTGCGACGTGACTACTAAACCTATCCCAAATAACATCATGGGCCGAAGGGCCTGTACTGTGCTGTACTGTTCTAACTGCTTCTAAAAAATTTCCTCACCATTGAGATTCAACTGAGTGATCTATAATTGCTGGCAAATTCTCCAATCCAGGGAAGTTTGAAAGATAACTGCCAATTGCCTTTGCAATTTCCATTCTCACTTCAGTTAAAATCCTTGGATGTTTTTCTTTCAGTCCCAGCACCTTATCAACTTACAGTATCAACATCTCATCCAATACCTCCTCCTGATCAAATTTAAACCCTACCAATCACAGTTTCCTCCTTTGTCGTCATGGGTTGGCAGCATCTGCTTCATAGCTAGACAGATGCAAACTACTCAGCCTTGCCTCTAGGTGTAAGTTCTCTTTTTGGTCTGAAATTAGCCCCAATCCTTCATTTAGCACCTTTTTACTATTATGTATTTATTGAAGACTTTGGGATTTCCTTCTATGTTAGCTCCCAGTCTTTCTTTCATAATCCCTTTGCTTCTCATATTTGCTTTTCCACCTCCCTTCTGAACCTTCTGCACTCAACTTGTTTCTCAACTGTATTCAATAAATACTGTAATCAGCACAATTCTTCTTCTTTAACTTAATTTCCATCTCCTTCGTCATGCAGGGAGCTCTGGATTTGTTTATCCTACCTGTACCTTTAGAGGGAGTATACCCAGCTGCACCCAAACCATCCCCTGTTTGAAAATATAGCAGTGTTCAGCTACTCATTTTAAAGCCGACCTTTGGTTCCAGTCTATTCAGCTCAGCTCTATTCTTGCCCCATTGAAGTCAGCTCTCCACCAGTTGATTATTCTGACTTTGGGTTGACCAATGTCATTTCCTACTACCATCCTAAGCTGTACAATACAATGATCACTGCTCACTAAATGTTGTCCCACTGTCAGTGAGCTCGTTAGTCCACCTTGTTCCAAAGACCTAGTCGAGCAGTGACGCCTTTCCTGTTAGACTGACAGACACTGCTGCAGTAAACTTTTGTAAACGCAATCTAGGAACGCTAGTCTTTCATTGCCCTTTGCACTACCATTATCCCAGTTGATACACGGAAAATTAAAGCCCCCCTGTTATAACTACTCTATGCTGTCTATATCTTTGTGATTTTTTTGCAGATTTTTCTATATTCTTCTTACAAGTTGCTGCTCTATACCTTATACTGAGCAGCAACAATACTCTTGTTATTCTTTACCTACAGCAATGTTCTCCATAACAAAAAAACCAACCTACCTTTTTTGCACTCTTTCCTGCATTGCAGAATTACCATTATTTGTTTCTTGAAATAAATTAGATTTGAGTAATACCTTATTCCAGTCAACATTAATTATATTAATACAGTAGCAACTTACCCTGTTTGAACACTGACTTGAAGCTATTCCTTTTCGGTAAATGTTCAAGGTGGCAAATTAAGCATTTATACAAAATTCTGCTTCTCAGTGCATAGGAGCTGTTTGCATTTTCTGGTAGAGAAGCTGCATACTCACATCAGGATACCATGAGCTCTCTCCAATAGCTTTGTGCTAGAAGAATTCAAAAAAATCCCTTCATCGTCAATCAACGAATGACTACAGGGAAGCCTTGCAGCCTGAACTCCTGTCCTGCCATTCCAGCTCATTCCACGTAGGTCACTGTTCAAAGAAAAGAAACATCAGAGTTTAACAAAAAAAAAACTTTGGATACTAGACACCGAAAATAAAAACAGGAAATACCCAAAAAACACAACAGGTTCATCATCATTTCAAAGGATAAAGGCATGCTAATACTTAAGACTATACAGCCCTCATCAGAATTAGCACAAATCCTGAACACAAATTATAATTATACTCTCCTTCAATCCAAAGACTAAAAATATAATGCACAGCAATATCTATTGTTTCAAGTGTTATTTTTCCTGTAATTAAAGACACATCTGTATTATGCAACAACAAATGTGATTTTATATTACTAGGAATGTAGGACAGGAGGAATAGTTCAATCGGCCCATCGAACTTGCTCTGCCATTTGAACAGATGATGGCTGACCAGCTATTTTAATGTCACTTACCTGAATTATCCTAGTATCCACTGATGGCATTAATTTCCAGAAATCTATTTCTGTCTTGAAATACTCAATGATGATGCTTCTATTAGGAAGTCATTGATTTGAAACTTTAGCTCAGTTTCTCTGTCCACAGATGTTCCGTAATTCCAGCATTCATGGTATTTTCTTTTTATTTTATTAACTCATCTCTTGAATGGAAGACTATGAATGCTCAATTTCAGTGGATGTGACACAAAAACTCAGACTCTGTCAGCCTTGATCCAGCCCAGATTCAGCCCGTACTCACTCAGTAATTAACAGCCTTACACTGCCCTTGGTAACAGTCCCACTGTATTGAAGTCACATTACCCCAGAAAAATGAATTCAATGAATGAAATTAATTTTGTAATAATTCTCTTAGGAACAAACACAATTACTTTCATACAAATTGTGTGCAGAAGTCGGGCCAGCATTATATCATGGTTCACTAATTGTCTTAACTAACTTCATTCAGATGACTCTGCTTTACATTTTTCACTTATAATCAACCAAGCTAGACTCCATCATCATATCTGCCATGCACACATATTTAAATGGAATATTCCAGATTCTTGATTTTAAAAGAATGAGAAACTATTAAAATTTCACCATGGATAACATGAAAGACCTTCAGCAAGTCTGTACATGAAAATTTGAGACAAAAGAACAAAGATAAATTGACAGCAAGAAATACTCAGCAGACCAAGACCTAAGACTTTCAGATACTTCTTAAAGTTTGACTCTAAAGTAACAGGATGGCGGCAGAGTAGGACTCCTGAGCTGGAGCATGCCTGCTCAATCTTTTTTTTTCTCTTTTCTCCCCCCTCTCTTTTTTTGCGTTTTTCTTTTTTCTTTTTCTTTTTACCTCCCATCCTTGGGTGGCATTGACGATGTCAGGGGTAAAAGCCAGCACGGACCCCTGGCCTCAGTATCGTCTCGGATTTTTGGCCTCATCGTGGATTCGACTCCCAGCCTCAAGATGAAGACCAGCAGGGTCTGGCTTGGATGGACTGTTATTCTGAACTCTTATTTCCCTACTTTTCCAATTTATTGCTGGACTTCTTATTTCTTTATTTTTCTAATTCATTTCCCCTGAGAATTTGTATTTAAAAATCTGTATCTAGGTACCTTTGTATCTAAGACGGTGCTGTAAGTGGCGACTGGTAAACATTTATGTACTCATGCGAGTACATATGACAATGAAACTAATTCTAATTGCTACTTAAATTGAGAAACACAGATAAAAGTCAAGATCCCACTGTGTAAAGATAGCTGCGGCTGAAAATAGTAAGAGATCAAAGTTAAATTAAAAAGTTGTGCTCAGGTGATGCCAAGTTCAGGTTTAAAGCCTAAAAATGAAGTTCAAAAATTAAAAAAAAACTGATGGGGGGTGGGGGAAAGGGAAAGGAGTTCCATAGTCTTTCTATTGTGGGAATGTACAAATTAATGGCTCATATGTCAGCATGACAGACATTTCACCTTTCTAAAGCACAATCAGACCTGAAAAGTGAGATTTGAAAACAAATTTGAAAATTGAGGCATTCCTGAGGTGACAAGGATTGGCAAAATCTAGCAACATTATGGAGCCCGAACAAAATCAAAGTCAGTGGACATCAAGGGTAAGATTATCCACTGGCTGGAGTCACACCAAGCAAAAAGGAATCTAGCTGTGTTTTTGGAGGCCAATCATATTAGTTCTAGGACATTGCAACAGGAGTAGGCCATTCAGCCTCTCAAGCCAGTTCCACTGTACAGATCACCATGGCTGATCTGTACACTAACTCCATACTTGGCCCATATCCATCAGTGCCTTTGGGTGAAGGGTGGTAGCGAATGGAAAATATTCAACATGGTGCTCAGTTACGAGTGGAGTACCACAAGGATCTGTTCTGGGTCCTCTTCTATTTGTGATTTTTGTAAATGATTTGGATGAAGGAGTGGAAGGGTGGATTAGTAAGTTCGCGGACGATACGAAGGTGGGTTGAGTTGTGGATAGAGCGGAGGGCTGTTCTAGGTTACAAAGCAACATTGATAGGATGCGGAGCTGGCCTGAGAAGTGGCAGATGGAGTTGAACCCTGAAAAGTGTGAGGTGATTCATTTTGGAAGGACAAATTTGAAAGCAGAATACAGGGTTAATGGAAAGATGCTTGGCAGTGTGGAGGAACAGAGGGATCTTGGGGTTCATGTCCACAGTTCCCTGAAAGCTGCCACCCAGGTGGATAGAGTTGTTAAGAAGGTGTATGGTGTGTTAGCTTTCATTAATAGAGGGATCGAGTTCAAGAGCCGTGAAGTTATGCTCCAGCTATACAAGAGCCTTGTTTGGCCACATCTGGAGTATTGTGTCCAGTTCTGGTCGCTTCATTACAGGAAAGATATGGAAACGTTGGAAAAGGTGCAGAGGAGATTTACCAGGATGTTGCCTGGAATGGAGGGAAGGTCTTATGAGGAATGGTTGAGAGAGGCTTTTCTCTTTCGAACGACGAAGGATGAGAGGTGACTTGATAGAGGTCTACAAAATGATCAGAGGTATAGATAGAGTGGACAGCCAGGGACTTTTTCCTAGGGTGGAGGTAGCTATTACAAGGGGGCATAGTTTTAAAGTGAGTGGAGGTAGATATAGGGGAGACGTCAGAGGTAGGTTCTTTACTCAGAGTGGTAGGGGCGTGGAATGCATTGCCAGAGACGGTAGTGGAGTCGGCCTCATTAGGGGCATTTAAGTGGCTATTAGATAGGCATATGGATGATAGTAAAAGGTAGGGTGGAGGTTAGATAGACCTTAGGTTTAGGGTAAAAGTTCGGCACAACATTGTGGGCCGAAGGGCCTGTACTGTGCTGTACTGTTCTATGTTCTGTGCCTTTGCTTAACAAAAATTTCTCTCTCAGATTTAAACAATTTAAACAATCTTGCATCCACTGCTGATTATGGGAGAGAGTTCCAAATACCTATCATCATTTGTGCACAGTAGTGCTTCCTAATCTCTCGAATGGTCTGGCCATAATTCTCAGATTATGACCCCTAGTTCTGAAATCCCCAAACTAGCGGAAATAGGTTATCTTCATCTACTCCCTATCTTTTCCTGTTAATATCTTGAAGACTTTGATCAGATCTTCCCTTAACTTTCTGAATTTTAAAACAAACAGGCCTCCTCAAATTAACCCAAGTCCAAGTATCATTCCTGTAAACGAATCCCCACCACTGCCTAGCTACTTCAAGGCCAATATATCCTTCCTCAGGTGTACTGCTCACAGTACTTCAAGTGGGGTCTAACAAGGTTTTGTATAACTACAGCATAACTTTTGCATCCTTGTACTCCAGTCCTCTAGATATAAAGACCAACATTCTATTAGCTACCTTGATTATTTTTTGCACCTGTTCGGGACATTTTAAAAATCTATGTACCTGGACCTTAAGTCTCTTCAGACAACACCTCTAGTTCCTCAGAAGGCTAATGAAATTTGACATGTCCACAACGAGTCTTAACAATTTTTATAGATGCACCATAGAAAGCATCCTATCTGGATGCATCACAGCTTGATATGGCAACTGCTCTGCCCAAGACTTCAAGAAACTACAGAGTTGTGAAAGCAGACCAGACCATCACACAAAGACTTTCATCCACTGACTCCCTCTATACTTCCTGCTGCCTCCGGAAAGCAGCCAACATAATTAAAGAGCCCTTGCATCCCATTTATGGTCTCTTCCACCCTCTTCCATCAGGCAGAAGATACAAAAGTTTGAGAACGCATACTAATAAATTCAAGAACAGCTTCTTTGCTGCTTTTATAGGGCTTTTGAATGGACCTCCCATGTTAAAGTTGATCTTTCTCTGCACCTTGTCTGTAGCTGATACACTATATTCTATCAGATAGTAGGAACTGCAGATGCTGGAAAATCTGAGATAACAAGGTGTAGAGCTGGATGAACACGGCATCCTTAGAAGAGACCTACCTACTAACCTCATCCCGCCCCCTTGACCTGTCCGTCCTCCCTGGACTGACCTATCCCCTCCCTACATCCCCACCTACACTCACCTTTACTGGCTCCATCCCCGCCTCTTTGACCTGTCTGTTTCCTCTCCACCTATCTTCTCCTCTATCCATCTTCTATCCGCCTCCTCCTCTCTCCCTATTTATTTCAGAACCCCCTTCCCCTCCCCCATTTCTGATGAAGGGTCTAGGCCCGAAACGTCAGCCTCTCTGCTCCTATGATGCTGCTTGGCCTGCTGTGTTCATCCAGCTCTACACCTTGTTATCTCACTATATTCTGTTCTATATTCTGTTCTATTACCCTGATGTGCTAAGATAAGATATGATTTGCCTGGATAGCATGCAAAACAATACTTTTCACTGCATCCCAGTACATGTGACAATAATAAATCAAATCAAACATCCACTGCATTTAACTTCATACCATTTAGAAAGTACCCTGACAGCACAGTAGGAATTCCTCAGGATAGTGTCCTAAAACCAACCATCTTTCTCTGCTTCATCAATAATCATCCCTTAATGATAAGGTCAGGGTGGAAGGGACAGGATATTTTCTGATGATTACAGTGTTCAGTTCTACTCACAACACCTCAGATACTGAAACAGCCCACAGTCACATGCAGCAAGACCTGGACAACATCAGGCTTGGGCTAATATGTGGCAGCTAACATTCACAACAAACCAACAAGCAATGACCATCTCCAACAAGAATCAAATCATCTCACTGTGACATTCAGCAATATTAACATCACTGAAACCCCCATGCTAATATCTTGGGCATTCCATTAGCCAGAAACATAACTGGAATAGCCATATAAATACTGCAGTCACAAGAATAGGTCAGAGGTTGAGAATTCTGTGGAAACAACTCAGCTTGACTTAGAAGTGGTGGACAAGCAATGCAATGGATTACTCTCCACTTGCTTAGACGAGTGTGACTCCAACAGGTTCGACACAGTCCAGGACAAAGCAGCCCCTTTGATTGGCACCTGATCTATCATCTTACACATGCATTCATTCCTTCTACCATATGCAAAATGCATTGCAGTTGCTCACTAAGGCTCCTTCAAAAACACCAAACTTGCAGCCTCCACCGGATAAGGACAGTAGCTGCATGCGAACACCACCTCCAAGTTTGCCTCAAATTCACATAACATCTTGACTTGGCAGGGATGAGAGGGAGGGTTGGCTACTAGTTTCAAATTCTCCCCAAACCTGGCCTCATCCCATGACCAACCCTCCCTCTCATCCCCACCTCCTTGACCTGAAACAACCTGTCCATCTTCTCTCCCACCTATCCGCTCCTCCCACCTCACTGACCAATCCCCATCACTGTCTACTTGCACTCACCTATCACCATCCCACCTACCTTCCCCAGCCCCACCCCTCCTCTCTCTCTTTATTTCTGAGCTCCTTTCCCCCTCCCCATTTCTGAAGAAGGGTCCCGACCCGAAACGTCAACTTTCCTGCTCCTCTGATGTTGCCTGGCCTGCTGTGTTCCTCCAACTCCACACTGTTATATCTGAGATGCAAAGGGATTGGACTTGTTAGAAGGATTAGACTTTCTTGTGAGAATGTGATGGTTAGGGGAAGGAATCTAGAAGATTTTAAATGACAGAAGGTGAAGAAGAATCACAAATGTTACAAAGACCCTAGATGAGGTGACAAACAGCCAAAATTGTGTGCTGACAACAGGCTGAAACGGGTCTACTAGGGGAGTCTGCTCGTGAATCTTGGGAGGGAGATAAACCGGACTGCACTGAGGTGGGTGCTTGGGGTTGGAGGCTATGGAGTTCTGATTTTAAGAGGAGCTGAGATCAGTGAAAGTTCTGAAAACAGTGGTTGGATGTTTAGTAGCAGCGTCATGGTTGGAGGATTTAGGAGATCAGATGAGAGAGTTGATATTTAATCTGTGTATGGTAGTGATCAATTTGCTCAAAATATACAGTGTTACTCTTGTTAGCATTTTTCATTAAAATGCTGGAATTCAGTTTGTGGATATGAAGTGCTACAAGTTCAGTAGGAGGACATTACAATGTGTGAAGGGAGCAGAGATCTCAAAGTGGCTAAATTCAAGCCAACAGTTTTCCAATGAAAGAATCGAGACAGTAGAAGGCCTGAGAGAGGACGTGGGTGAAACAAACTTCTGAATATGAACAGACAAGAAAAGATGCTTGGTAAATCAAGAGACTGCAAGGCAATGACAATGAATGAAGAGCTCAGCTCTTAGGCTCTCAAAGTCCTCAATGTCATGCTAAGCTTGAAATTCTTTGAGTTGAAGAGTGAGTGGATGAAGCTGAGAATTTTACTCAAGACATATTACTATGGCTGAGTTATATTTAGTGAAATTAAATGTACACTAATAAACATTAACCAGACATTGACTTAAAGGCAATAAAGTTCATGCTATTCATGTCTTTTTGCTCTGGAATACTTCAAATTTGATGATGACTCATATCAAAAACAGGCTCCCAATGGCTGCCTACAAGAAATGCACGTATAGCCACAATGTGCCTGAGCATAATATATGCCTTAAATGGCTAAGTTGATTAAAATAGTGAGCCTTACACACCAGGGGGTCACAAGTTCAGCCTGCGCCTATTTAGTGATCCCACCGGAGACAGCAGTAGGGATGGAATATAACTGGCCCAAGTGCCTCTGGATTTGGAAACAGAGAAAAGGAAAATCAAATGTTCTACCTCCTCCTTGCTATTCAGTGACTTATGAAAGTGCATTATATCTGTTTTTTTTAATTGATTTTTACTGGATTTCAGAAGATACATTTTACCCGGGTTGAAAAGCACAAAAGATGACTGAACAGCATAGAATGCCAGAAGAGAGCTTGTAGTTCATTCCTTATTTAATCATAGGATATAGGCATCATTGGCGGAGTCAGGTATTTATTGCCCATCCCTAACTGACCTGAAGAAAGTTACAGCAGGCTTTGAACCACTGCAGTCCTTGGTATGTAGACACACCCAGAAATGCTGTTATGTAGTGAGTTCCAAGATTTTGACCCAGAGACAGTTAATGAACAGAAATAGGAACTGAGGATAGTGTGTGACAGGAGAACTTGCAGGTAGTGGTGTTCCCTTGCTCGGAACCAGTACGTCACAGCATTCACGAATATGCAACAGCTGAGGACAAAGAAATTCGATTCAAACCTTAACCAATCTCTCTCAGGGGTCCCTGCAGTGGACAAACTAATCGTCCTCGGTGACTTCAACGCCAGAGTTGGCAAAAATGCAGCATTGAGGCAATGTAATCAGCAAAGAGGGAGTTGTGAAGCAAAACTCCAGTGGCACCCTTCTCCTGAGGAAATGCTGTGAACACAACCTCGTCATCACTAACACACTGTTCCGCCAAAGGGACAAATACAAGACAACATGGTGCTGCACTCCAAACACTGGCACCTCCTTGACAATGTCATCACCAGATCGAGGGATTGGGAAGATGTTAAAATCACACGCTACAACAGAAGCCAGCGACTGCTGGACGGACCATTGCCTGATCTGAGCCAGGATCAACATAAGTATAGCCCTGCCGCAAAAAGTTCAATATTGAGGCACCTGAAGACTCAAAAAATAATCTCATACAACCAACGCCTCTCCACAAACCTAGCAATGCTCAGCAACAGAGTCGTGGGATCCCAACAGTCTCTCGTCTGCCCTTAAGACCGCCATTGATGCCTGCAAAAACTCAGTCGGCCACTCAACCAGGAAACACCAAGACTGGTTTCATGAGAATGATGAGGAGACCCAGGAACTATTAATCCAGAAGCGCGTGGCATTTCTGAATCTAAAACAACAACTGCACTTGGAAGAGAAAAGGTAGGCCCACAGGTGACTGAAGGTAGAGATACAAGAATAAACCTGTGACATAAGTAACAGGTGGTAGGTGGTAAAAGGGCTGGAGGGCTAATGCATGGCCGACAACCATGACACGCACGGTTTCTTGTGCTGTCAAGACCACATACGAACCAAACACCTAGTGCCCCACACCACTGCTGGCCAAGGACGGAATGACCCCTATCAAAGATAAAAAATATCATCAAAAAACACTGGGGGGAATCCCTTCAGAGACCTCCTCAAACAGGCCTCTGTCATTGATCCAAGGGTTCTTGAACACATCCTACAGCATGCTACACGTCATGAGTTCAGCAACACCCCAGCCTTGCACAAAGTAGAGAAGGCCGTCCACCAGATTAAAAAAAACAAGGCTGCTAGAGCAGATGGTATCCCACTGAAGCACTGAAGTGCAGAAGCAAAGAGCTCCTACAGCAACTGTGTACCCTTGTCATCTTATCTGGAAGGAGGAGTGCATCCCCGGAGAGCTCCAGGACACCACAGTCATGAGTATTTTCGAAAAAGGGAACTGATCAGTCTGTGGTAACTACAGGGGAGTCATCGCCAGGGTCCGCTGCAACCATCTCCTCCCTGGGATTGAGGAAATCCTCCGAGAGTCACAGTGTGGCATTTGACCATAGAGAGGCACAAAGGACACAACTGTTACCACGTGACAGCTGCAGGAGAAATGCAGAGAAAATAACCTATCCCTATACATGGCTTTCTTCGACCTAACAAAGGCCTTTGACATCATCAATCGGGAAGTACTATGGAACATTCTTTTCCGCTTTGGTTGCACCATGAAGTTTGTCATCATCCTTTGCCTGCTCCATGACAACACAGAAGTTGTGGTAACGAGAAATGGCTCCACCACCGACCCATTCCCTGTTTGGGCTGGTGTGAAGAATCATCGCCCCAACACTGTTTTCAATCTACCTCATTGCAGTGCTTTATTTCACCACAGACAAGCTCCCTGCTCGAGTGGAGCTAACTTAGAGAACCTGTGGGAAATTATTCAAACTCCAATGCCTTCAAGCCAAAAGCAAAGATACCTCAATCAGTGTTATTGAGTTGCAGTATGCAGGTGATGCTTGTGTGTGCACAAACATTGAGGATGTACTCCAGACCATATTCAGTACCTGTATAGAGGCACAGGAGAACATGGGTCTCACCCCAAACATTCACAAGACAAAGAACATAGAAGAACTTAGAACAGTACAGGACAGTACAGGCCCTTCGGCCCATGATATTGTGCCAACCTATCATCCCACTAAGATCAAACTACCCTGCATATCCTACAATTTACTTTACTCCATGTGCCTATCCAAGAGCCGCTTAAAAGTCTCTAAAGTATCTGACTCCACTATCACTGCCAGCAGCACATTTCACACGCCCACCACTCTCTTGACATCTCCCTGTACCTTCCTCCAATCATCTTAAAATTGTGCCTCCTCATAATAGTCATTTCCACCCCGGGAAAAAGTCTCTGACTATCCACTCTATCTATGCCTCTCATCATCTTGTACACCTCCATCAAGTCACCTCTCATCCTTCTTCGCTCCAATGAAAAAAGCCCGAGCTCCCTCAACCTTTCCTCATAAGACCTGCCCTCCAGTCCAGGCAGCATCCTGGTAAATCTCCTGCACCCTCTCTAAAGCTTCCACATCTTTCCTATAATGAGGTGACCAGAACTGAACACAATATTCCAAGTGTGGTCTAACCAGACTTTTATAGAGCTGCAGCATAACCGCGCAGCTCTGGTTGCCATGGTGTAATGGTGAGCGTGCTGGTTTCTGAACTCTGTGATCTGAGTTCAAATCTAAGTGTAGCCTTCTTCCGGGTGAAGGCAGTGACGATCCTTGGAAAGTCTCGTTAGGGCAGCACAGTGGCTCAGTGGTTAGCACTGCTGCCTCACAGCGCCAGGGACCCGGGTTCAATTCCACCCTCAGGCGACTGTCTGTGTGGAGTTTGCACATTCTCCCCGTGTCTGCGTGGGTTTCCTCCGGGTGCTCTGGTTTCCTCCCACAGTCCAAAGATGTGCAGGTTAGGCGGATTGGCTAAGCTAAATTGCCCATAGTGTTCAGGGGTCTGTAGATTAGGTGGGTTATAGGGGGATGGGTCTGGGTGGGATGCTCCAAGGGTCAGTGTGGACTTGTTGGGCTGAAGGGCCTGTTTCCACACTGAAGGGATTCTATGATTCTTAAACTCAATTCCCCTGCCAATGAAAGCCAATACACCACATGCCTCCTTTACAACCCTATCAACTTGGGTAGCAACTTTGAGGGATCTATGGACTTGGACCCCAAGATCCCTCTGTTCCTCCACACTGCCGAGAATCCTGCCATTAACCTTGTATTCTGCATTCAAATGTGACCTTCCAAAATGAATCACTTCACACTTTTCTGGGTTGAATTCCATCTGCCACTTCTTTGCCCAGTTCTGCATCCTGTCAATGTTCTGTTGCAACCTACACCAGCCCTCCACGCTGTCCACAACTCCACCAACCTTCGTGTCATCGGCAAACTTACTAACCCACCCTTCCACTTCCTCATCCAAGACATTTACAAAGATCACAAAGAGTAGAGGTCCCAGAGAGTCACCGAGCTCCAGGCTGAATACCTTCTATCGAGTACCACACTCTGTCTTCTATGGGACAGCCAGTTTTGTATCCAGACAGCCAAATTTCCCTGAATCCCACGATCCTTGCTTTCTGAATGAGCCTACCATGTGGAACCTTATCAAATGCCTTGCTGAAACCCATATACACTACATCCACCTCTCTGCCTTCATCGATGTGTTTTGTCACATCCTCTAAGAATTCAATAAGGCTTGTGAGGCATGACCTGCCCCTCACAAAGCCATGCTGACTATTTCTAATCAAACTGTGCTTTTCCAAATAATCATAAATACTATTTCTCAGAATCCTCTCCAATAATTTGCCCACCACAGAAGAAAGACTGACCAGTCCTAAATTTTCAGGATTATCCCTATTCCCTTTCTTGAACAAGGGAATGACATCTGCCACCCTCCAATCTTCTGGGACTACTCCAGTGGACAGTGAGGATGCAAAGATCATTGCCAAAGGGGCAGCAATCTCTTCCCTCGCCTCCCGTAGTAACCTTGGCTATATCCCGTCTGGCCCTATCCTCACGTTTTTCAAATTTTCTAGCACATCCTCCTTCCTAACATCAACCTGTTTGAACAAATCTGCCTGTTTCATGCTGTCCTCACAAACGTCAAGGTTCCTCTCGCTGGTGAATATTGAAGCAAATTATTCATTAAGGGCTTCCCCTACCTCCTCTGACTCCGTGCACAAGTTCTCTCCACTATCCCTGATTGGCCCTACCCTCACTCTGGCCATCCTCTTGTTCCTCACATAAGCATAGAACACCTTTTGGATTTTCTTGATCCTACCCTCCAAGGTTCTCTCATACTCCCTTCTAGCTCTCCTAAGTCCATTCTTCAGTTCCTTCCTGGCTACCTTGTAGATCTCAAGAGCCCTGTCCGATCCTTGCTTCCTCAACCTTAAGTCAGCTTCCTTCTTCCTCTTGACTAGGTGTTCCACATGTCTTGTCATCCAAGGTTCCTTCACCTTACCATCCTTTCCTTGCCTCAGTGGGACAAACTATCCAGTACTTGTAGCAACTGCTCCTTAAACAACCTCCAAATTTCTGTTGTGCATTTCCCTGAGAACATCTGATCCCAGTTTATCCTCCGCAGTTCTTGCCTAATAGCATTGTAATTCCTCCTCCGCCAATTAAATACTTTCCCATACCGTCTGCTCCTTTACCTCTCCATGACTATAGTAAAGATCAGGGAGTTATGATCACTATCACCGAATTGTTCTCCCACCGAGATATCTGACACCTGGCCTGGTTCATTGCCAAGCACCAAATCCAATATGGCCTCCCCTCTCGTCAGCCTATCTACATATTGAGTCAGAAATCCTTCCGGACACACCTGACAAAATCTGCTCCATCCAAACTATTTGCATTTAGGAGGTTCCAGTCTATATTAGGGAAGCTGAAGTCACCCATGACAACAAAGGCCCTTCATCAACCTGTCCTGGCATCGTGGAACAAACCCCTGATCCTCAAGGTCCATGGGGAGGCCTTAAAGAACGTTAACCACTTCTAATACCTCAGGAGCGTCCTATCGGCCACAGCAGCAAATGATTAAGAGATCCAGCATCGCTTCCAGTGTGCTAGCGCAGCCTTCAGCTGCCTAGGGAAAAAAGTGTTCAAGAACAACAACATTAGTCTGACACCAAGATCATGGTTTACAGAGCTGTGGTGGTTACCATTCTCCTATATGGCTCTGAGACGAGGACTCACTTCAAGACACTATAGTATCACCAACGCTGCCTGCGCAAGATCCCACAAATCCGCTGGGAAAAAAGACACACCAACACCACCATCTTCCACCAGGATCTTGGTGTCTTCGCCAAGACACACCAACTTCATCGGCATCGAGGCACTGACCACCTTTGATCAGCTACGATGGGCTGGGCACATCATTTGTAGGACCAACAAGAGACTCCCCAAGCAGGTGCTCTGCTCCCAACTTCAAAATGGCATGCGAACCCCAGGTGAACAGAGGAAGTGATACCCTCAAGGCTTCAATGGCAAAGTGCGACATTTCCATAGACACCCAGAAATCACTGGCCCAAGGGTGTCCAAAGTGAAAGAGGAGCTCCTGGAAAGACATGAGCACCTCGAGACTTGCCATCGGGAAAAAATTGGAAGACAGGCACAAACAGCAAAAGGAGTGCACTGCCACACCAACACCGCAAACACCCCTTCCCATAACCACCACTCACTTTGAAAATTCTGATGGATGAAAAGTCATTGAGGACCCAGCTGGAAATATTGGGCCTAGGACACTATCCTGAGGAACTTGTCAGAAGTCTCATGACACCAGGATATAGCCCAACAGATTTATTTGAAACCACAAACTTTCGATGTGCTGCTCCTTTGTCAGGTGAAGTGGAAGGAAGTGCAAAGGCACAGAATATATAGGTGGAGAGATAATGGCAAGATAATTCCAGGTAATTAAGAGTATCAACAGATAAGTACAAATAGTGTGAGTAGACTATCAACAGGCTGAAATCCAAGTCTTTGCAGGTGATCAAAAGTGTCAACAGCTGACTAACAAGTGAAGGGATGACCTATGAGGAACTGATGCAGCAATGTCTTGAGGTTGTGATGGATGACCTCTGACAACACAATCATCTTCTTTTGTGTTACTATTACTCCAATCAATACAGAGTTGCCTCCAAATCCAATTGACTCCAGTTTTTCCAGTGCTCCTTGATGCAATGCACAGTCACTCTCACCTAACCTCAGAATCTAAGTTGGTATATAAAAGCAGTTTGAGAGAATTCGGGTGAAAACAGCGTCAGAGTTGGTTGATGTCTCCCACAGTCATAAAGACAACTAACACTCTACGTAGGGTCACACAGAATGACTACTGTGATTCCAAAGTCCACGACAAGCCAGACACTGCTGGACAAGGTTTGGGTAAATATGTGAAGGGGGAGTGTCCTGCATTTATAATGGAATAAAAAGAACAAGCATTCTAAGCAGTGGACTGAAGATTGTGGGTTTCGAAAGAGATTATTATTAAAAACTAATATGCTGTTAAATGACGTAGACTGTGTAAACACTGATGATAGGGTAGCCAGAAAATCTGAAGTTGAGCCAAATCAATGGCCTTGTTTGGCTCTCAAAGTCAAAACTTAACTAGAGCCAACTAAAAATTTTAGACGATATTAAAAAAGTGCATTAAAAACCTCAAGAGAAAACTGCGTACTTTTTTTTAAAATGTAGAATTGCAGATACAACTGCTGTGTATACATGATCTGGTTAGAAATAACAACACAAAATTTCTAACAATTAAAATACAACAACTTTTGAGGAAACTTGGGCTTTCATGGTTCTTTCCCACCTTTAGCTTGGAAACCATGTCTAAGGATTTACTGGAGCCATGACTCAATTCAGCAGCTCACAAATACATTCCTGTAAACCATTCAAGTACATCTATTAAGTGTTAATTGCAGTAGATTGTACACCAAACCAAACAGAATGAGACAAAGATTGATATTAATAATTTACATTAACTTTAAAAACTGATCAAATCCCATGAACTAGCAGATTATTTATTGTTAGAATTACATGTGCCACTAATCTATAGATTCTTCATTTATCTCAAATACTCTACTATTTCGGCTCCACTTCTACAGCATTAAGAAACTGCAAACCGATTGCTATGTTAAAGCATCTTCCTAAATTTTAATCTTGCTCCAGAAAATGTAGGCTTAGCTGGGGAATGGTGCTAAGACACTGGGTTTTCCTGGTACCTTTTACAGATAGCCTACGTCTGCTTATGAGTTGCAAAGCAGTGAAGATTGACAGATTATCTGACTACTGGAGACCAACAATGCCAAAGTAATCCTGTGCACAGCTGAGTTCTACACTTCCCATTATCAGTAATGGGATAGCAACTAGGCATGGTAATATCTGACTGATTTCTTTACTGTTCACTCTATTTCTAGGTACAGGAAAGGAAGGAGGCAGGATTGAGATGGATGAAAGATGACGGTTGCCAAATCTAATTCTCTAAACAAATGGATGTAAATCTGGTGCTAAGGGAATAGTACCCACCATATTGTAAAAGGGCATGTAACAGAATTCAAACTTCAGATGATTCGGTCTTAGTGTGATGATTTAATTAGTCACACGCAGTATCCTAAAAACTACCAAGTGAAGAATGTTAATGCTGGTCACTGTCAGGAAGTAGTATTCCCAGATCAGTAAAAGTTACATGTCGGAACTGTTCACATTTCACATCAGACTTTTACAACCAGCCAAAATAGGACAGATTTTAATCTGGATAACAGGGCTGAGGGGCCAGCATCCAACCCATCATCAATAACTCATTTTGGGGGCAAAATTATTCTGATTCTGTTACTTCTTTCCCCTGATACTACCTTGATACAGTTTTATCATTTAAACCAATCTTATGATTAGCATTCTTAGTTTAGCACTCTCATTAGTTTATTTTCATGAAGTTGAAACATCATATTTTAAAATTCTGCACACCAGGAAGACACTTTCTCAGGATATAGCCGCAGTTTTCTAAATTATGTTCTAACATTTAGCATCAGTAACTCACATGAAAAAGTGTTTGAAGCAACAAGCATCTAAAAACAACTTGCACTTCTTATCATTAAAAATATCACATCATATTTAAGAAAATAAAAGTCAAGTACTTACCATGGTGATTTTTCATTGATGGTGTTTGTCCCTTGCAAGTTAGATAACGGCATCCTGGGGCTTTTCCTCATAATACCTATCACAGCAAAACAAGTGCTAAAATGGTAACTGATCAAAGAGAAACTAGCAGCAGAAGTGAATCATGCATGCGTTGCACCATGCTGCAGACAGTTTAGCAGGGACAACCTGAAGTATTCCTACAGAACCTCTGCAGGTGCCATGTAGAATCACTCCACACAAGGCAATGGCTATGACCACAACAGGGTGGAATAAGTGACGTTGTCAAAAACGGAAAGCCAAAAAGAGATATCAAATCAAATCCTCATACTTGTAAAAAAATCATTAGGATTTACTGAATAATAAACCAGTCTATTACAAGAATTATTCCTCTTAAGAGTTAATCACAGCCAGTACCTTTCTATAATTAATACATAACCTATAGAATGCACAGGCCAAAGGCTGGAAGCTGAACAAGCATTACAAATATATTAGGGGAAAAAAATCAATGTGGTTATAAGACCAGAAGCAAAGGGAGCAACAAAAATATTTAGGGTGCATCATATATTTGCCATTTATCAACTGTACTCAGAAAATTAAGGCTCTGAGTGAACACAAGGAGACTTATTTATTTATATTTTCTGTCCATTTCACCTCAAATTCAAGGTTCTCACAGGGTCTCCCCCAAATTCAACTTGGCATAGCTAGCATAAAGGATAATTCTCAAAGGATTGGGTGCTATGCATCAATTGTGTTAAATTTGAACTGTTAATGAATGCAATTAACCATCAAAACAATTTTATCAACACAAATAGCTCACTGTACTTGGTCAAGAATTCTGGCTACCAATTTAACAAAACCTTTCATCATATGATCCTTAGTTAACATATTGAAATTTTGTGTTTGAAGTGGAAATGTTCTAGAATCCATTTACCATCAAATATTCAAGGCAGCTGAACATGGCTACCTATCTTACTTATTCAAACTTACGCTCTCTGGACAAACTTCAAAAGAAACTGGCTTACAATTAATGGGAAAAGAGGTATCAAATCAGAGGCAATCTCTTCCTACTAACGAACATATGGCCACCCCTGCCCACAATGAACACATCTATCCTTTCCCAATAATCAACACACACCCATCTTGTCCCAGTAGTAAGGAAAAAAATCGATCATTTGCCCTGAAGTATAGCTTGACCATCACAGTTTGTGGACAGTGGTACCATTTCAGCTGGGAAATTCATTTTAATTTTATGAAACCCTGGATCTATACAAATGGAATGTATTTGGAGTTATCAAGACAGACAATATACGGCTTCAAAACTCAACAGTACCTATGCAATTAAAGATAGTAGGAACTGCAGATGCTGGAGAATCCGAGACAACAAGGTGCAGGGCTGGATGAACACAGCAGGCCAAGCAGCATCATAGGAGCAGAGAGGCTGACGTTTCGGGCCGAGACCCTTCATCAGAAAAGGGGGAGGGGAAGGGGGTTTTGAAATAAATAGGGAGAGAGTGGGAGGCGGATAGAAGAGGGATAGAGGAGAGGATAGGTGGAGAGGAAACAAACAGGTCGAAGAGGCGGGGATGGAGCCAGTAAAGGTGAGTGTAGGTAGGGAGTTAGGAAGGGGATAGGTCAGTCCAGGGAGGACGGACAGGTCAAGGGGGCGGGATGAGGTTGGTCGGTAGGAGATGGAGGTGCGGCTTGAGGTGGGAGGAGGGGATAGGTGGGAGGAAGAACAGGTTAGGGAGGCAGGGACGAG
>NC_063367.1:21317457-21327974 GCF_021869965.1 Rhincodon typus | reverse complement strand
GGACCTTGAACGAAATTTATATTTTATTAATTCTGTCTTTTGTGTCATTAGGATTTTCAATGAGATTTAATCAAAAGGAATTGAACTTAAAGCCCTGATCTTACAAATATGAGAAAGCAGCACTCTGCGGACATTTTCTAATGAACTTGCTCAGATATTATTACACACCTCAAGAGCAGATATGAATTGAACATGGATCTCCTGGCCCAGAGTAGGAACAGGACCACTGTACCACAAGAATCGTAGCAACAGTCTGAATTGCAAACTAACCAACCTAGAACAGACAATTGCTTAAAACACAAATATAACTGAAGGTAAGGGTGTCAAGAGTCTCCAAAATGAGAAGCTAATCACCTAACAGCCATAATTTCCCCAATTAATGTTTTCAATTTCATATTCATGTGGTCAGGTGAATTGAAATTGGTGCTATGTAACTAGAATTCAAAGGACCAATGAAATTATTAGTCCTCAAACAGGGCGATCAGCTTAGAGCATGCAGAATTAGTGTTAGTAACCACACAGAAAGAAGACCTGCAAAAATGGACACAGAGGACATTGAGACCAACACCATTCACTCTATCAGCAAAGCCAAAGAATTGTGGGATGTGTATTCACACTATCTTTAAGAATACAGTGCAAAGAAATTGAAAATAATCAGTAATGGTATTTTGAAGTTTATACAATTGGAAAGTTCATTGAAAAATTCTTGTAAAGAAATCGCAACTGTTTCTCATTTAATCCTCTGCAAATTGTTCAGAATACTTAAGAAATTTGCATTACTTATCCACAGCTTCTCTTTTAAAAACATAATATGCATACTTTAAAGTGTGTGGTTTAGAAGCCACAAACATCCCAGAATCCTTTGGTGTTGTTTGGCTTCAAGTCAGTGGTCTTCATTACCCACTGTGAACAGCTGGTGCGGCCACAAGTACATGGTTGGATCATTTTCAAAATCAATCCGGCATACTGCTCTCACGCCCTCGGATTAGCAAAACTCAAAATTGTAACCTCAGCTAGCCGGCAATACCAGTAACTTCATAGAACCTTTTTAAAAAATTAATGAAGACCACCAGCACTGAGTGAATGCTCTTGGATTCCCAGTTCCTATGGGTTAAGTTAAATTTGAGAACACATTGCTGGATTTGGAGCCTTACTGTACTTCTCTTCCTTGCACCTTTGGAGAATCTCTAAACTCCTCTGATGAACTGGGTGATGCAGAAAGCTAAAACTATCGACACTTTTCAAAACCGGAAATGGAACAGCATCATCATGCCCTTGGGAAGCATAATAAAAACAAAAGAAAAAGTAAAAGACACAAGATAGAAATATTCATAAAAGACAGAAATTTGAAAGACTGAGAAACCTCTACAAGAAACCAAATATCACAATTACAGTGAGACACCTTTAATCATTGATTCTTTTTTGTTGGAAATGAGACCGTTTTTCCTCCTAATTTAGAGATAATGAGTTAGTGAATTGCAGAAAGCTTGTATGTTCTTCACTGGAGAAGAAAGGCAATGCAAGAAAAAGACAGATTTTACAAAGTGCAGTTATGGATATTCATTAAAGAAAATCAGCACTTATTAAAATACTATCAACAATGAAATGTATTCGTCTTTTTCTTTTAAGTAATTGAATTTAACAACCAGAAATACAAATAGTTCACTTTCTGAAAGTTTCATCCTTTTTAGATTGATAGGCTCTTGATAAATCAGGCCACCACATGGGAGTTCTCAAAATTACAGCAGCATTTGCTCTGAAAAAAGTCTAGAAGAAATAAAAAGATTTTAAATTATAAACTTCAATTATTATTGATGCATTGTTTCATCTACTGATCCAGTTGTCATCACCACCAGGTTTCAGATCTAGATAAGACAATCTTAAATGGAGATGGCAGATCAGGAAAGCAAGCAGAATCTGAGTTATATAGCCAAAACAGCAGTGCATATGTGGATATCAGCTGAAGATAGGAATAAACTGAAACGTGACATCTCTCACAGCTGAAGAGCCCACTAAGATTTATCTGGGTTTGCACATGAGAAACAGCTACTCAGTGAGGTTACAGGGGCTGCTGACGCCTTTGGAACTGTATTTCTAAATACAAATCAGGGTCTTCAGGAGATGGACAGGAAGGAGGGCAATATAATAAAAACTTAATAGGAACGGCTTCATTTCATACCAAAAAAACTACCAATTACAGAACTAAGTTCATACCTTTCACACTAGGGCACTTTTATTTCCTTCAACAGCTTCAAATTACCATATGGTTATTCATAAAGAAAAGTAACCAAACACGTCAGTTTTCACAAGGTATTTTATTTTGCAGATCTTCAGCACAGAGAAGGGAGAAGAAAGAGGTTACACTACAAGAGCGGAAGAAATATAGAGCAGCATTCTACTTCTCTACCAAGATTAGATCTAGACAGAGCAAGACTGTACTAGGCAGTGAATTCAGAGTGCAGACCAGCTGCTACAGCATGATGATGCGTCTTTCTATAAAATAAGCACATTTTCCTACATTTAGAAGGGCAGAAGTGCACTGATTAGAGTGAGAAAAAGCTAACCAAAGCCTACATAACATCAGCATAAACATTAAACTGCTCACAAACTGTAATTTACACAAATAGGTCAATCTAAGATTGGAGAAATCTCTAAGATTGGAGAAATCCCAAAGATTGGCAGATATGTTCAAAATGAATGCAGACCTAATAAAATGAATTTAAGTAATACAGATTCAAATATTTCACCACTAGATGGAGTTTAATGTTTGTGGGATTAGAATATTTAAATTAATTAGGCTCTGGAACAAGATAGCTAAAAGTCACCGATATATCATGGTTTAAGGTACCAAGACATGCATCACCCAGTATATAGAAACTAACCAGTACAATTTAAAACTTTATATACCTGTCTTTGTTCTCCCAAAGTGTACTTTATGATGGTTTCTTTGTGAAATGACATAATGGGTAGTTTAAGTATTATTCTAAACTGCCATGAACACACTATCACTTGGGCAAATGATTTTTTGTCATACAAAGCCCATAACATAGAACATAGAACATAGAACAGTACAGCACAGTACAGGCCCTTTGGCCCACAATGTTGTGCCGAACTTTTACCCTAATCCTAAGGTCTATCCAACCTCCGCCCCTACCTTATACTATCATCCATATGCCTATCTAACAGCCGCTTAAATGCCCCTAATGAGGCCGACTCCACTACCCTCTCCGGCAATGCATTCCACGCCCCGACCACTCTCTGAGTAAAGAACCTGTGAAAGGAGCACCACTGTTTCTGTCCGGCTTCGAAACAGGGACCTTTTGCGTGTGAGACGAACGTGATAACCACTACACTACAGAAACACGAGAGTAACACCTGATGTTCTGCTCAAGTACCACAGTTACATTAAATTCCTGAAGCAGTGGAATACCAGACCCTAGCATTAAATCAAACAGTTGAACAAATCATTGCCTTTGTTTGGCAGCAAAGTACATGTTTCTCAAAGCTACTACAGTGAGAAACCTGCACTTTACGAATTTAAAAGATTTATGGTGGCCATCATACGTATACTCAATAAGTCACTGATCAATTCATTGGCACTTAGAAACTGAAGTCATATACAAAGTCAGATACTACCTAGCACAATGAAGAATAGCCCCCGCCCTAGGGAAAAGACACCTGCCATTCACCTTATCTATACCCCTGCGAGATATTGGACCCCTGCGAGATATTGTATTATGATTCTCTTTACTAACTCACTTACAAGCGCACTACGTTTACTACACCGTGTTTCTATTCATTCATTCATAAAACAGTGTTAAAGTAAACATCCCTTCCAACTCATTACTGTTTCTTTGCATCTTTCAATACTTAATGACCCTATGCTGCAAGCAGCATTTAGACCTGTTTCTGTATCAAAGGCTACCCCTGAATAAGTGTTAATACCGGAACCTACTCAGAACAATGCCATTCTCACCATTGTGTCTCCAGAAATCACTCGAAACTATGGAAAGATTATTACATTAATTAGTCCTTAGCACCGTCTCTCAGAACCTGAATAGGTTACAAAACATCAAACAGTTTCCTCCACTAGTACGTACTTTTTAAATACATATTAAATAGAGCCACTACCTCTTTAAGAAACTTACTATCAAAACAGCGCTTCTGTGAAACTGCCTGATTGAATGTGTAAGAACTGTCAAACCAGCAATAGTAAATGAAATCTCACAATCCAGCAGTGGGAGATCAGTTTAATATCCTCTATACTTTTATTTAGTACACATATAATTTCTCATTTATTTAGATCATACAGGTCTAGTATTTTTACTAACATTACTAACCTTAAAGACAAAAAGACTAACACCTCTTAATTATATAAGCTCACATCGGACAGACATTCTAATCCCATCAACAATAAGAGCCAGCATTTAGCAAGTGCTTAAACCATTTCCTGCTTCCCCAGCACAGATATCATGCAAACTTTTGTACAGTAAATATAACAATGTGACACCATGACCTAATAATATGATTTGGGCTCATGTCTGAAGAATGACTCATTGGCCCAAAATGCTATAAGGTGTACAAAATGATCAGAGGTATAGATAGAGTAGACAGCCAGAGACTTTTTCCTAGGGTGGAGATAGCTATTACGAGGGGGCACAGTTTTAAAGTGAGTGGAGGTAGATACAGGGGAGACGTCAGAGGTAGGTTTCCTACTCAGAGAGTGGTAGGGGCGTGTCTTTGTTCTCCCAAAGTGTACATTATGATGGTTTCTTTGTGAAATGACATAATGGGTAGTTTAAATATTATTCTAAACTGCCATGAACACACTATCACTTGGGCAAATGATTTTTTGTCGTACAAACCTTTCACAGGTTCTTTACTCAGAGAGTGGTCGGGGCGTGGAATGCATTGCCGGAGAGGGTAGTGGAGTCGGCCTCATTAGGGGCATTGAAGCGGCTATTAGATAGGATATGGATGATAGTATAAGGTAGGGGTGGAGGTTAGATAGACCTTAGGATTAGGGTAAAAGTTCGGCACAACATCGTGGGCCGAAGGGCCTGTACTGTGCTGTACAATTCTATGTTCAATGTTCTATGATGCTAAAATTTTAATGCACGTAAAAACTCTGTATAAAGAGGCGACTGTAAAAGTGTATTTTGGATTCCATCACCGCCTCGAACTGTGCTACTGCGGATGCTCAATAGAGAGGCTATTTTTGCCACTCACCGATCTCAGTCATTATTGAACATGATCCCACACCCCTCATGATTTTGTAAGCCTCCACAAGTTCACCCCCCAACCTCTTATGCTCCAGTGAAATAAGTCCCAGGCTATCCAGCCTCTGCTTATAACTCAAGCACTCCATTCCCAGCAACTTCTTGGTAAATCTCTTCTCCAGCTTAATAGTATCCTTCCTATAACAGGGCGACCAGAACTGGACACAGTACTCCAGAAGTGGCCTCACAAACGTCCTGTACAACTTCAACATAACATTCCAACTCCTATACTGAAAGGTCTGAGCAATGAAGGCAAGTGTGCTAACTGCCTTCTTAACCACCCTACCTATATATGATGCAAACTTCAAAGAATTATGCACCTGAACCCCTAGGCCTCTCTTTCTATAACACTACCCAAGGCCCTATCATTAACTGTATAAGTCCTGCCCTTGTTTGTTTTAACAAAATGCAATAACTCACATTTATCCAAATTGAACTCTTTCTGCCACTCTTCAGTCCATTGATCCAATTGATCAATGTCCCTTTGTAATCTCAGATCACCTTCTTCACTGTCCACTATACCACCAATTTTGGTGTCATCTACAGACTTACTAAGCATGCTTTCCACATTGTCATCTAAATCATTTATATAAATGACAAACAAAAGTGGATCCAGCACTGATCCCTGTGGAACATTGCTAGTCACAGGCCTCCAGTCAGAAAAACAACACATCAACATCACTCTCTGTCTCCTGCCATTAAGCCAATTTTCTATAAACTGGCAAGCTCACTGAATCCCATGTGATTTAAATTTACTAATTAGGCTACCATACGGAACCTTGTCAAAGGCTTTACTAAAGTCCAAGTAAACAAAGTCTACCACTCTGCCCTCAATCATCTTGGTTACTTCCTTAAAAAAACTCAATCAGGTTAGTGAGACATGATTTTCTTCACATAAAACCATGCTGACTATCCCTAATCATTCCTTGCTTCTCCATATGTATATAAATCCTATCTTTCAGAATCACTTCCAACAACTTACGCACCACTGAAGTCTGACTCTCAAGTCTATCGTTCCCAAGCTTCTCCTTACATCCCTTCTTAAACAAAGGTACACCATTAGTCACTCTCCAGTAATCCGGCACATCACCCATAATTATAGATGATACAAATATTTCTGTGTGGGACCTCGCAATTTCCTCCTTAACTTCCCATTGCATCCTGGGATACACAAAGTCAGGTTCCTGGAGGTTGATTCACATTTATGTTTTCTAAGACCTCCAATATTTCCTCTCCTATAGTAAGAACTGCTTTCAAAACATCAATATTAATTTCCCCGTTCTCCAGCCTCCATTTCTTTCTCCACAGTAAGAACTGACACAAAGTATTCATTTAATATCTCTCCCACCTCCTGAGGTTCAACATAAAGGTGACGTCTTTGATCGTTAAGGGTCCCTACTCTCTCTAGTTGCTCTCTTGCTCTTAATGCACTTTTAGAATCTCTTTGGATTATCTTTAACCTTATATGCCAAGGCTATCTCTTTGCCTTCCTGATCTCCCCTTTACTCTCTTTATACTGTTCAAGAGATTCATTTGAACTAGTTGTCTATATCTAATAGATGATTTTTTTCATTCTTGACTAGAACCTCAATATCTTTATTCATCTATTGTTCTCTAATCCTACCAGCTTTACTTTTCACTAACAGGAACATGACGACTCTAAAATCTCGTTATCACACTTTTGTAAGCTTCCCACTTATCACACATCCCTTTACCTGAAAACAGTAGAAGAAAGAAGAAAATGGACTAATGGAAAGTGAAGAATAATTGCCATTTTTGCTTCAAAAAACATCTCCAATTTCAATAAAAAAATTTCTTCAAAGGGAGGGGGAAAAATGCACACACACTGCTGCCCAACTTAAGCATTGGAAGCTAAGGTTAACTGTAAGTAACTAAACAGTGAGCTTTTAATCTAACACATCAGATGAGTTGCCCATTTTAAGGGACATTACTTGCCAGAAAAAGTTCTAACTGAAAACCTGGTGTTACATCTGTCAATATATGCAGTATCAAACTCCTTACAGGAGTCAGGATGAGTGGCAGTCTGCATAATTGCTGAACATTTCCGAAGGATAGATTTGCATGTATCCTTTGAATTGCCTTTTTATCCAGTGGATGATGAGACCTTTGCCACAAAGAAGTGACCTGATAAAAGGCCTTCAGAGACATAACTCCACAGTTAGAGTTATACCTTGCATACTTTGGCATGTTACAAAAATTCAATTAACGTACAATAGCTTTGACAATGGAGACATTCAAGGGAGATTTTGTGTCAATCTAGATTGCAGCAGTACAGAAAAAAAGAACAAACTTCTGTACTATATATTGAAAAATATTCAAAGTCCTGATAGCGAAAAGCTACGCAGAGAAAAAGGGTCACCGGACCCAAAACATTAACTCTGTTTTTCCCTTCACAGATGCTGCCAGACCTGCTGAGCTTTTCCAGCAACTTTGTTTTTGTTCCAGATTTACTGTGCCTTGATCCAGGGTGTGAAAGGAAATTTAAGTGCGGCATGCATCAAGTGGGCTGAATAACCTGTTCCTGTGTCATGTATTCCAGGTAATCCTTTGTAAAAACATAGCTTTTTTCTTTTTCTGGCCAGATGTTAAAAGACCTATTGCACATTTCCAGCTTTTATTTTAGATTCGCAGCACTTATTATATTTCTTATCTTTACAAAGTATTGTGATTCTGTCTCTTTCAACATTCCACCGCCTGAACTCTAAAGCTAAGTTGTATTAAAAGACTAGTTAAAACACATGTAAAATTTAGTTGTTACAGCTTGATTACAGAATCCATCAAAAAAAAGCTTGCATGGCAATGCTATAAGCAATGCCTTATGAAAGAAATGACAGCCTCCAGTGTCTAAGAGTAAGGAAATTGAGGCCAAAAGCATTCACATCATTAGGAATAGGTTATGGATCATATTAAATACTGACCAGATTCTATCAGAATCTTTCAACATTTTTGTTTTATTCACTCGTGAGACATAAGCAATAACGGCTGGCCAGTGTTTATTGCCTGTCCCTAGTTGCCCTTGAGAAGGTGATGGTAGGCTGTGTTCTTGAATCGCTATAGTCCATGACCTATTCATAGATCCACGTGCCCTTGAGGAGGGAACTCCAGGATTTTGACACAGTGACAATGAAGGAACTACAATATATTTCCAAGTCAGGATAGTGAGTGG
Organism: Rhincodon typus; assembly: GCF_021869965.1. NCBI lineage: Eukaryota > Metazoa > Chordata > Chondrichthyes > Orectolobiformes > Rhincodontidae > Rhincodon > Rhincodon typus. The sequence goes on along the minus strand of NC_063367.1, from coordinate 21,319,508 downwards.
CTTGGAGGGGAATTTGCAGGGGCTCATGTTCCCATGTCTCTGCTGCCCTTGTCTCTCTAGTCTGAAGTGGTCTTTGGTTTGGAAGGTGCTGTTTAAGGATGTTTTGTTGAATTTCTGCAGTGCATCTTGCAGATAGTACATACTGCTGCTACTGAGCATCAGTGGTGGAGGGAGTGGATGCTTCCTGATGTGGTGCCAGAGGGGGCTGAATTCTGAATAAGCAGTGGCCTAATTATATAAATGCTAGACTATTAAATCAGAACTCAGCTAATGTTCTGGGGATCCAGGTTCAAATCCTACCATGCCAGATGGTAGAATTTGAATTCAATACAGAATCTGGAATTAAGGGTTGAATGATGACCATGAAACCATCGTCAATTGTCGGTAAAACCCATCTGGTTCACTAAATGTCCTTTAGGGAGGGAAACCTATTATCATTACCTGGTCTGGCCTACATGTCACTACAGACCCACAGCAATGGGGCTGACTCTAGGCTGCCGTCTGCGATAGGGAATAATTTCTGGCCTCACCAGAGATACCCACATCCCATGAGTGAACAAAAAAAAAACTGTGCCCGCCACTTCTGCTGTGTCTGTCTTGCCAGTGGAACAGAACATACCCAGGGCAGGTAGTGTCTGGGACATTATCTGTAAAGTGTGATTCTGTGATTATGTCAGGCTGTTGCCTGACTAGTGAGAGAGAGACAGCTCTCCCAATTTTGGCAGTAGCCCCTAGTGGTTAGAATGGAGGACTTTGGAGCGTCGACAGGGCTTCTGTTGCAGTTGTTGTTTTGGGTACCTAGGTCAATGCCAGGTAGTCTGTCTGGTTTCATTTCTTTGTCGAGCATTTGTGGCGATTGATACAAACGAGTAGCTTGTTAGGCCATTTCAGAGGTTGTTGAGAGTCAACCATATTGCTGTGGCTCTGGAGTTACATGTAGGTCAGACCAGGTGAGGATGAGAAATTTTCTTCCTTGAAGGACATTAGTGAACCAGACAGGTTTTCCAGCAACCAATGGTTTCATGGTCATCAGTAGATTCTTAATTTGAGATTTTTTATGAAATACAATTCCGCCATCTGCCGGGCCCCCCGAACATTAACTGAGTTTCTGAATTAATAGTCCAGCAATATTATCACTTGGTGGCACAGTGGTTCAATGGTTAGCACTGCTGTCTCACAGCATCAGGGATCTGGGTTTGATTCCAGCCTCGGGTGACTGTGTGGAGTTTGCACAGACTTTCTGTATGGAGTTTGCACATTCTCCCCGTTTCTGCATGGATTTCTGCCAGGTGCTCTGGTTTCCTCCCACAGTCCAAAGATGTGAAGGTTAGGTGGACTGGCCATGCTAAATTGCTCATAGTGTCCAGGGACATGCAGGCTACATGGATTAGTCATGGGCATTGTAGGGTTACAGGAATAGGGTATAGGGGTGGATCTGGGTGGGATGCTCTTCAGACGGTCAGTGTAGACTCAATGGACTAAATGGCCTGCTTCTACAGATAGGAATTCTATGATTTTAGAATTCTGTGGGATTCTATAACTAGAACATTTTCTTGAACTATGCCCAACAACTGAATGCACGGAAATACCCTCACTTTCCCTTACCAGGTTTCTTCTCAACATGGCATTTTCCAGCCTCTCGGAAAGCCACAGCTGCTCGGAAGTAGGACCTCAGTATTGACCAGCGGAAGACAGCTACTGGGTCAATGCCAATCAGACTGCTGATGAAGGCGTTCTTACTGCTTTTCAGAAGTGCGACAATGTCAGGACGCATGTGGTCTGTATTCTTTTCTCGAAAATCCTACAACATACGTTAATAAGGAATAATGAATGATCTAATTTTATAGGTGCATATCTTATTCACAATCATGATTCTTTTCTCAATGAAGGTAATTTCCACTACTTCCATCACACTTCTCCCCATCAACTGAGAGAAACCAACTCGTGGATATACAATAATAAAAACCGAAAGAACTGCGGATGCTGCAAATCAGGAACAAAAACAAAGTTGCTGGAGAAGCTCTGCAGGTCTGGCAGCATCTGTGAAGGAA
>NC_063367.1:21303540-21317357 GCF_021869965.1 Rhincodon typus | reverse complement strand
TTTTTTCCTTCACAGATGCTGCCAGACCTGCTGAGCTTCTCCAGCAACTTTGTTTTGTTCATGTGGATATACAAGTCCACAGGGACCTCTTCCAATTTCTTTTTTTTGGAGGGGGGGCACTTATAGAAAGAGGAGATGATCATTCAATTATAGTTCTTAAATTTTCAATCGACTCCCAGACTCAACAGCTTTTTGGGAAAGGAAAAATTTCCATTACTTTACATGTGGTGCACCATGAGATCACCCTGAATCGTCTAACATTAACTTTTAAGGTTATAATCCATGATCTACAAGAAGAAAGAGATTTATTCCCATTAAAAGAAACAATGCCATAGTATCCATCAAAATCATTAATCATCTTGAACATGTCAATTTGATATCTCTTTAATTGTCTATAGTCAAGGAATGCAAGCATAGTTTAATTTTGAAAAACATGAGGATAGATAAGTCCCCTGGGCCAGACGGGATATACCCAAGGTTACTATGGGAAGCAAGGGAAGAGATTACTGCCCCTTTGACAATGATCTTTGCATCCTCACTGCCCACTGGAGTAGTACCAAAAGATTGGAGGGTGGCAAATGTCATTCCCTTGTTCAAGAAAGGGAATAGGGATAATCCTGGAAACTTAGGACCGGTCAGTCTTTCTTCTGTGGTGGGCAAATTATTGGAGAGGATTCTGAGAAATAGTATTTATGATTATTTGGAAAAGCACAGTTTGATTAGAAATAGTCAGCATGGCTTTGTGAGGGGCAGGTCATGCCTCACAAGCCTTATTGAATTCTTAGAGAATATGACAAAACACATCAATGAAGGTAGAGTAGTGGATGTAGTGTATATGGGTTTTAGCAAGGCATTTGATAAGGTTCCACATGGTAGGCTCATTCAGAAAGTAAGGAGGCATGGGATTCAGGGAAATTTGGTTGTCTGGATACAAAACTGGCTGTCCCATAGAAGACAGAGTGTGATACTCGATACAAAGTATTCAGCCTGGAGCTCGGTGACCAGTGGTGTTCTGCAGGGATCTGTTCTGGGGCCTCTACTCTTTGTGATCTTTACAACTGACTTGAATGAGGAAGTGGAAGGGTGGGTTAGTAAGTTTGCCGGTGGTGCGAAGGTTGGTGGAGCTGTGGACAGCATGGAGGGCTGGCGTAGGTTGCAACGGGACATTGACAGGATGCAGAGCTGGGCAAAGAAGTGGCAGATGGAATTCAACCCAGAAAAGTGTGAAGTGATTCATTTTGGAAGGTCAAATTTGAATGCAGAATACAGGGTTAATGGCAGGATTCTCGGCAGTGTGGAGGAACAGACGGATCTTGGGGTCCACGTCCATAGATCCCTCAAAGGTGCTACCCAAGTTGATTGGGTTGTAAAGAAGGCGTACGGTGTGTTGGCTTTCATTGGCAGGGGAATTGAGTTTAAGAGCTGTGAAGTTATGCTGCAGCTCTATAAAACTCTGGTTAGACCACACTTGGAATATTGTGTTCAGTTCTGGTCACCTCATTACAGGAAAGATGTGAAAGCTTTAGAGAGGGTGCAGGATATTTACCAGGATGCTGCCTGGACTGGAGCGCAGGTCTTATGAGGAAAGGTTGAGGGAACTCGGGCTTTTTTCATTGGAGCAAAGAAGGATGTGAGGTGACTTGATAGAGGTGTACAAGACGATGAGAGGCATAGATAGAGTGGATATTCAGAGACTTTTTCCCAGGGCAGAAATGACTATTACAAGGAGGCATAATTTTAAGCTGATTGGAGGAAGATATAGGGGAGATGTCAGAGGTAGGTTCTTCACACAGAGAGTGGTGGGCGTGTGAAATGCACTGCCAACAGTGGTAGTGGAGTCAGATAATTCAGAGACTTTTAAGCGACTCTTGGATAGGCATATGGAGGACAGTAAAATGTAAGGTATGCAGGCTAGATTGATCTTAGTAGGATAATAGGTCGGCACAACATCATGGGCCGAAGGGCCTGTTCTACGTTTCTATGTTTCAACAGTACAATCTATCCTTGTAACTTAATCCCTTTAGTACCTATATGGTACTGGTGAATCTATGCTTCCACTGATCCCAAGCCAACATATCCTTTTGGAGGTGTGGTGCCCAGAGCAGAAGGCTGACTTCAAAAGACCTCTAGCCAGAAATCATTAATTTATCAGAGTATGAAGGGTTATTACAACATGGAAAGCACAACATGATGCTCGATTGAAGCTCTATCAAGATATAAATATCATGACCTAAGTCTCAGTAAGGGTAACTGGATTATGATCAGGAGCTGCAACGTGCTTATTTGTCTGTCCTTAATCAAGGCACATTGCAGCTTTCCAGCCGTTATTCACCAACTTAGTACAGACTGCGGACTGAACCATGACTTTTCCCTGCTCTGGATGTTAGATGCACTGCACAAAGTACATTTTTTGGCTCAAGCACTCTACTGTTCAGATGGTCTACGCCTCCTCCAATACCTATTCAATACTCTTCTAGAGCAATGGATGACCATTATTTACACAGCACAGACCTTCATTTGGTACTTGACTTTCCCTGCGTAGTGCTTTATTATAAAAGCTTGCTCCATCACCGCTGGGAACTCAATATAATTGTTCCCTTCATACTGCCGCTTGAATTTGTCCAACAGCGTCTGATTTGTTGCCTGTGGAAAACTGAATTGAAAGGAAAATAATTACATATAAAACCTCAGCTGTGTGATTCTTATCAGCGTGGAAACAGCAGGATCTAGTTAACCTAGTTGTTTCATAGCTTTCATAAAGCATACCCTGCTACTGAAGATGGAACTTTGTTAGACAGGCTTCATCCTTGGCCTGTGCTGAGTTAACTGATTTCATCTGGAGTGGCACTGTGTTCAGCATTAATACCCCTAGATTATAAAGGGAAGAAGAGAGGAATGGGTTTCAAAAAAGAAAGAGCTAATTTGATCATGTAGCTCAGCTGGTAGCATTCAAATAGAATCAGGTCATACATCAAAAGTCCACTCCAGGACTTGATCACATAATTTAAACTGACACCGCTGGAATGACTATGATAGCAAGAAATGATCTTGGATATGATGATGTAGAACCCATATGGGTGGAAGTAAGAAATAACAAGGGGCTGACTACACTGGTGGGAGTAGTCTAAAGAACCCCCTAATAGTATCGGCTCTGTAGGAAAGAATTAATCATGAGGTAATGAGGGAATGTAAAAAAGGCAGTACGCTAGTCATGGGTGACTGTCATCTTCATGCAGATTTGGAAAATCAACTTTGCGAAAATAGCCAGTAGAATTTAGAGAGTATATTTGGGACAGTTTCCTGGGTCAATATGTCATGGATTCAACCAAGAATCAGGCTATTTTGGCTCTGAGAATGTCTAATGAGGAAGGTAAAGTAAGTAAGAAATTCCCTAAAAAACAGTGACCATAACAGAGTAGAATTCAGCATTTAGTTCAAGAGTGAGAAACGTGGGTTGAAATACCTGTGCTGAACTAAGGGTAGTTTCACAGGGATGAAATGCGAGTTGTCTTGAGTGGACTGGAAAAGGAGTATAGTAAAAAAGATGCTTGAGGAACAATGGCAGATAGTTAAGAAATTAGTTCGTGACTCATGGTGTAGATATAGCTCAGTGAGTAAGACAGGATTCTAGGGAAAGGGATAAAACAACCATGATTAACTAAGGAAGTTAAATACAGTATCAAACTGAAAGAAAAAAGAACATACAACGTAACAAACATTCGTGGTAAACCAGAAGATTAGGTAGGTTTTAAAAGCAAACAAAAGATGACCAAAAAATGAAGCAGAAAATAAATTATGAAGGAAAACTAGCAAACATGATTAAAATTGACAGCAAGAGCTTCTTTAAATATATGAAAAGGAAATGAGGGGCCAAAGTGTACATAGGCCCCTTAGAGGACAAGGCTGGGGAAATAACAATGGAGAACCAAGAAATGACAAAGGAGTAGAGGATCCTTAAAGGATGCAGTAGCAGACCATTTAGAAGTACGTAACAAAATCAAGCAGAATCAGCAAGGCTTCATGAAGGGGCAAACACACCTGGCAAGTTTATTAGAATTCTTTGAGGAAGCAAAGGGCAACCAATAGATGTAATGTATTTAGTCCATAAGGTACCATACAAATCTATTTAATAAGAGCCTGTGGTGTTCGGGTAGTGTATTAGCATTGTAAAGCATTTGCTAACTAATAGAAGATAGGGAGTTGTGATAAAAGGAAGCATTTTCAGAATAGTAAAATGTAACACAGGGATTGGTGCTGGATGCACAATTATTTATAACAGAAATTAATGCCTTCGGTGAGGGACGAATACACTATCGCTAAGCTTGTCAATTATGATACAAAAATGGCTGGGGAGGCAAGTGGTAAGGACAATACAAACAGCCTAGAGGGATATAGACAGGTTGCACGAGTGGACAAAGACTTGGCAGATAAAACACTATGTGGGAAAATGTGAAGTTACAAACCGGAAGAACAGAAATGTTGAATATTACTTAAAAGAGGAAAGACTGCACAACAAAGAAATTTGAGGTCCATGTGCATAAATCACAAAAAGTTAATATAAAAGTTCAGTGGGTAATAGGGAAGGAAATTCAAACGTTGACCTTTATTTCAAAGGGAATGGAGTATAAAAATATGGTAGTCATGGTAAAACTATACAAGGCAATAGTTAGACCACATCTAGAATATTGTGAACAGTTTTGAGTTTCCGATCAATTAAAGGATATACTGGCATTGGAGGCAATCCAGAGAAGATTCATTACGTTGATTCCGAGTATTGAGGGATTCTTTTATGAGGAGAGGTTGAGTGGGTTGGGTTTGTACTCATTAGAGTTTAGAAGAATGAGAGATGACCTTATTGAAACATACGATTCTTAGGGGGCTTGACAGAGTAGATTCTGATGTTGAAGTTGTTGACTTGCTCGCCGAGCTGGCTTGTTTTTGTTCAGACGTTTCGTCACCATGCTAGGTAACATCATTAGTGGAGCCTCCGATGAGCAGTGTTATTCTACTCCGCTTGGAATTTATATTGTCTGGTCCGTTATGGTGAGTAGTGTCATTTCCGGTTTTGATCTGTATGGATTTGTATATGGGGTCCAATTCTATATGATTGTTGATTGAAGTATGGGTGAACCATATCTCTAGGAATTCCCATGCATGTCTATGTTTGGCTTGGGCTACTACGGTTACTCTGTCCCAGTTAACTGGACGACATTCATTATCTGATTGTACTGATATTAAGGAGAGTTCGTCATGCCGTTTTGCTGCTAGCTGATGTCCATGTATTCTGATGGCTAGTTTCCTTCCAGTCTGTCCGATGTAATGTTTGTGGCAGTTGTTGCATGGTATTTTGTAAACCACGTTCGTTCTGCATGTGGTGGGAATGGGGTTTTTAGTCCTTCTGAGTGTTTGTCATAGAGTGGCTGTGGACTTGTGGGCCACCATGATTCCTAGTGGTCTTAGGAGTCTTGTTGTCATTTCTGATATGTTCTTGATGTACAGCAGTGTGGCCAGTATGTTAGGTTGTACTGTGTACTCCTGTTGTTTGTTTTGTAGGCATCTGCGGATGAAGTTGCAGGGATATCAGTTTAAAGCCAGGATCTTGTATAAGTGACAACAAGGTGCAGGGCTGGATGAACACAGCAGGCCAAGCAGCATCATAGGAGCAGAGAGGCTGACGTTTCGGGCCTAGAGACATTGGGGTGGTTGCTGTGGCAGTTGAGGATTTGATCTGTATGGGTTGCTTTTCTGTATACTGAGATTTGGAACTTCCCGTTCGTCAATCGCTCTACTTTAACATCCAGAAAAGGAAGTTGATTGTTGTTTTCTTCCCTTGTGAATTTAATCCCTGTGAATACGCTGTTGATGAGGTGGTGGGTGTCTTCTAATTTGTTGCGTTTAATAATGACAAATGTGTCGTCTACATACCGGATCCACAGTTTAGGTTAAATGCGGGGGATGGTGGAGTTTCTAGTCTTTGCATGACTACTTCTGTGATGAGTCTTGAGACCAACGACGCTTTCTTTATAAGCCCCAGATTCGTTGCAAGAGTAGAAAATGTTAGACAGAAGATTGAGCTTGAATGAGAGACCCTCAACTATAGCTTTAACCTATATTTATCTTCCCAGATGCTCGCGCTCTCTCTGAATTTCAGCAATTCCACATTTTTATAATTTTCTGCAAGTAATGATATTTTCCATAAGATAATCAAGTTAAGCCTGGAAGATATTCTAGCAGTGTTGGCTGCCCCATGAGTTGGGTTTATTGTTCACTGACAATATAGGTCACAGCTAGATCAAGTTGGTCTCAATCATCAGGTTTAATGCAGCATGATCCAGGACCTTGCAGCAATCTCAAACCGGTTATTCACCAGCACCTGGATACAAATAATCACAGCCGTAACCCCCTCCATTTGAACATCGATTTGATCCTCTGGGCCAATGAGTGAGAGGTCTGTCTTGGGGCAGGTAAATGCTACCAACCAGCATACAGATATACATTATTTACAGCGATGACAGATTCTGTTGCTGTTATGAAATTCAATTTTGTTTTCATCAGGGATTACGTGACAGTCACATTCTGGTTCCAATTTGTGCTTGATTTACACAAAATACAAATAAAATCTCAGATTAAATTGCACTGCACTGATCAGGCTATCCTATTTGATGCTCTATGAGAATAAGAACGTGTAGTTACCAGGTATTTTAATAGTTACAACCTTGTGTTGTCACTTCTTTACAAATCACTGAAGAAACCAGAACAGACAGCAGTGAGAGTCGCCACCTTTGCAAGTATCCATCATGGATACTGACAAAATAATCTTTCATTGGACAGATTCTGAAACAACCAAAATGACTTATCCAAACTGTTCAACAAAGTCCTAGCCACTTTGAAATGATTCATTAAAGTTGTCCCTGTGACAAGGTCAACACTGGAGGTAGCAATTTGATGGTGCAAATTCAGGACAATATCCTATTTATAGTACAACACAGTGTTGATGTCTTAAAGTGGCAATGTCCCTATGGTCCCCATACATCTGTAAGTCTTATTTATTTCCAACTACATCACATAGGTTTAGTTATTGATATTAACAGGGCAGAGAAAAATAAAATGAAATGTAAGCTATTTCTCATCCTCCACTACAGTCTTCTAGCTGCTTTTACATCAAGTCAGTTTTAATTTAAATGCCAGGAGGACAGTTCATTACACTCATATCTAGTATGGCCAATTCCCTTATCCTGACAGTAACCTCAAATGAATCCTCTTCCATACCATGTGATGTATATCTCCTATGATGCTCCTAATTCATTAAGAATTGATCTATGAATAATGATATCTTTATGCACCAGTATTTCACCTTAGTGCTTTACAATGTTCCTTTTGAATGCAACCTAAGTTTGGAGGAAATAATCTGTGACTGAATTGTTCAGTAACTTTCATGAATCACAAGGACAAACTACTGAAATTTTAAATATTCCAACCCACCAGCAAAGACTGCTGAAATTCCAGAGCCGACACTGTCCATTTTTAGCATGTAATTCTTCTTGTACAATGTCAAATAGAAGACTGATTTTAAAAGAAACGTTGAACAGATCATGATGTTTGCAACCAGTTTAGACAGGAAGTAAAATAAGAAATAATTCTGGTAAGTTTAAACTAAAATAATTTATTGTTAATTAACTCTCCTTACATAGAATTATATTGAAGTAGCATAATCACAAATCTGGATAATTTTCTTAGCTCTGGGAAAAATGTGAAGCAAGGAAAATTAGTATATTGAAAGACTTACAAAGGCAGGAACAGCATTCAAATTAACTCACACAACTATGTTTAACTTCACAGTTAAGAAAAACGCTTTGCATTTGAGGTGGCCATAGTCATTGTTTAAACATAAGGAGTAAACCCTATTAGGACTGAAATCAGGAGAAATTTCTTCACCTATAGAGTAGTGAACCTGTGGAATTCACTACCAAAGGAGGTGGAAGAAATAGCTCGTGGCTAACGGAATCAACGGATATGGGGAAGGAGGTGGGATTAGGGTACTGAGCTCAATGATCAGCCATGATCATACTGAATGGCGGAGCAGGCTTAAGGGTTGAACGGCCTACGCCTGCACCTAGCTTTTGTGTTTCCATTCCAATCATGGAACTGTTCACTTTCTATTCAAAAACCCACTGCCAGCCTCCTGACTATTTAGCTGTTGGCCCACATCTAGTCTTCTTTAATGCTATGATCAGGAAGTAATTGCAAGGTATTCCACCTAAAGGTCTGAGTAGCATCAAAAGTTAGAACAACAAAGGTTTATCACTGCGTTCTTAGATTATGGGCTTGGAATTGTTTAAATATATTAGACATCCACCAATTAAAAGGTTATGTTAGAAATTAGAGTCAGGAATAATGTACAAAGAAAACTCTCCCAAACTACATGCTTTACTGTTTTAGTAGACATATTAATGAGTTAAATTAAATTAAGTGAATATGTCTCATTATATTGTGAACACAGGAATTTGGTACTGTTGTATCCATATTGTAAATTCACTATCGACTATATATTGTATCAGGTTATTCTGAATACTCACTTGCACTCCTCATCCAATAGGTTCAGTAAGCCTGTGGGTTTCTTGCTGATGAGGTTAATGCAACCACTGTTGTCTGTATAATCTATATTGTGCCAACTGATTCCTTCTGACCTGTACTCCTCCTGTAGGATGAAAATTTAAGGTTAAGTATAAAATCAGCAATATAAACCAAACTACAAGGAGCTTATTAGTCTACCAAAATGCAGATAAGGAATATATTTACATATTACTTGTCCTCTTTTCCTCGGACCTTTCTGTTATGTATTTGGAATCATACAGGTCTCCCGGACAAAAAAAGGCTGTTCAGCTGATTGAGTCTGTGCTGGTCAACAACAACCAGCTAACTATTCTAATCCCATTTTCCAGCACTTGGCCCATAGCCTTATCTGCCTTAGCATCGTGAGTGCACATATAAATACTTGGGCAAGTGTTACTCTTAAAGACAGCGGGTTCCAAATTCCCACCATCATCTGGTTTAAAAAAAACTTTCCTCTCATCTCCTTTAAACCTCCTGTCCTTTACCTTAAATCCATACCCCTGGTCAATGATCCCTCCACTCGAGGAAAAAGTTTCTTCCTGTCTATATCCATTATAATTTTATACATCTCCATCACATTCCCATTTAGTGTCCTCTGCTCCATGTAAGACAACTCCAGCCTATCCAACATCTCTTCGTAACATTTTTTGGGGAGGTTGACCTGTACTGATACACAGGCTGTGCCATGGAACCCAGACATTTGGTGCACACACAAATGTTAATTTCCAGCCTGTCCAAATGCAGAGCATATGGTTTCACTTGTGTAACTACTCAGAGAAAAGTCAACTACAAGTGCAAAAATAGGACTAGTCTTTTGAAAAGAGCGTAGTATCTATGTTGGAAAGCTGCCAGGAATGACAGGAGACTCCTAATGAGAAATGTGTTTCTGCTTGAAAAGGAAAGGAAAGATAGATTAGAGTTGGGCAGTAAAAGGATGAATGTGACATTTTGGACTCTAATGTCCAAAATAAATTGAAAGAATGATGCAAAATCAATAAAATCTACGAAATATGGCTCAAATCAATAGGTATCAATAGGTGATCTTCAATCACAGGCGATTCAGTTGTTTACAGGGTCAAGCTTTCTGTTTATGGGCAAATCTAAACAGGAAGTAATTTTTGGGCTATTATTCTTCTTAAGTGTAAATATGATGCACCTGCTAAGTACAAGTTATAGCATTTGGTTCCAGTGAACTCCCGATCCATCCCTCAGAAGCCCATTTTAACAGCTTCCATTTCAACAAGGAGCTCAGCATTTCAGTTCTTATATTAAATCCACTTTATTAATGAAGATGTAAAGTCCTTCCTTTACATTTAGAAATACTGATGGATCAATAGTATGAGGGTTATCGGAAAAGTCCATTTCCTGATTCACCTGTATGCAACTTAGCAAAATGATTCAAGGGTATGACTCAGTGTTAGTGCAGTCAGGCAGTCTCTCCCCTCTTTCCCAAAGGCAGATTACAATATAAAAACCAAAAGAACTGCGGATGCTGTAAATCAGGAACAAAAACAAAGTTGCTGGAAAAGCTCAGCAGGTCTGGCAGCATCTGTGAAGGAGAAAACAGAGTTAACATTTCGGGTCCGGTGTTCTGAGGAAGGATCACCCAACCCCGAAATGTTAATTCTGTTTTCTCCTTCACAGATGCTGCCAGACCTGCAGATTACAATATACTGTTTGAAGAGGAGCCAATCCACTCCTGAGCATATGCTGCTTCATGTTCAGGTCAGCATTTCAGCTCAAAAATACGAATGAAGGACAAGCATATTTTTATTCGAACAGCTGATGATGCTCTTTGCATAAAAGTGCAGGACACTACCAAAGGCAAAAAGTGGAAGACAGAAGTAGGATAACCCAGAAAGCACTTAAATGGCGACAAAGCTGATCTTAAAAGCTTGTACAACAACTTGTATTCATGTAGCACTTTTAACCTAGCAGAACATCCCAAAGCATTTCACAGGGACATAATCAGAAGACGATTTGACACTTTCTTTTCTTTATTCATAAACAGGATGAGGTCTTCGCTGGCTACGTAGCATTTATTGTCCATTATTGTCCTAATTGCCCAGAGGGCAGTTCAGAGTCAACTATATTGCTGAGAGTCTGGAGTCACATGTAGGCCAGACCAGGTAAGGATGGCAGTTTCCTTCCCTAAAGGACATTAGTGATCCAGGTGGGTTTTTTCCGACAATCAACAATGGATTGAGGGTCATTATTAAACTCTTAATTCCAGTTATATTTTACTGAATTCAAATTCCACTATCTGTCATGGCAGGATTCAAACCCAGGTCACCAGAATATTATCTGGGTTTCTGGATTAACAGTCCAGCGATAATACCACTAGGCCATTGCCTCCCCTTGGAGGAGCTACATACGAAGATATTAAGACAGATCATTAAAACCTTAAATCAACAATGTAGGTTTTAAGAGCACCTTCAAGGAGAGTAAAGCAGAGGTCTGCAGCAGGAATCTAGAACTTAGGCCTATGCAGTTAAAAGCATGACTGCTAACAATAGAGAGACTAAATTTAGGAAAATTCTGTCTCCTCTCATTACTGAGATGAAACCTTAACCCTTTTTCTCTCCCCACAGATGCTGCCAAACTTGCAGCATTCAGGTATTTTCAGCATTTTCTGTTTTTATTTCAGATTTCCAGTATATGTTATTTAGCTTTGGTATAACAAAACTCAATTTAGATCAGTGCAGATTTAGGGAGCAAGGAACAGCATGAAGAACAGTGAATTACAACTCTAAGAACATCAGAGGAAATGCAATACTCCGCAATTCTACGTTCCCTTATCACCTGTCAAGGTGGTGACATTTTGAGCAATGTAGGACTAGCTTGAGATTACATATGTAACCCAAACATTCAAGAGGCTCCCTCCTTAAGGGGAGCTAGAAGGGGAGATGTATTAATAATCTCTTTGGGGAGGAATGCCCTGATGAAACCAGTTTGGAGCTGTTAATGTGGAGCAATAAGTAGGAGTACACTCAAACTTTCATAAGCCTTTCTCCATTTGATAGTTTTGATAGGGGGCAGCATGATGCCTCATAGTGCCAGGGACTAGGTTCAATTCTACCCTTGAGCAACTATCTGTCTGGAGTTTGCAAATTCTCCCCATGTCTGCATGGGTTTCCTCCCACTGTCCAAAGATGTGCAGGTCAGGTGGATTGGCCATGCTAAATTGCCCATAGTATCCAGCAAAGTGCAGGCTGGGTGGATTAGCCATGGGAAATGCTGGGTTATAGGAATAGGGTAGTGGGGAGGGTCGGGGGGGGATGCTCTTTGGAGGGTCAGTGTGGACTCAGTGGGCTGATTGGCCTGCTTCATATTGTAGGGAATCTATGATTCTATAATTACTTTTGAATTAGTATAGTATTTGCAGTGCTGGCTTGACTAATTTTGCAGCAGTGCCAAATCTCAGTTAGTAACTTTCAGGTTAAAATCATGAACTAAGCTAAAAGGGTCCCAACAGCCTTTTCCATAGGTCAGGGAAACAAAAGACTATGCACTATGTGTTTTCCAAATTTTGTTTACCTTTGACCAATAACTAGCTTAGATAGATGAATCAGTCATTTCATTGTGTGTTGCTTCTTAATATTTACCTACATAACAAGAGCTATTCTCGTTCAGATAAAAATGTTGAGTCATCTGGTATGATGTAAAGCTCTGTAAATGCCATTATTTTGCATTCTTCAGTGAATATATAATACAGGAACAGGCGTTTACACCATTATTAACCACTAGTTCTCTCCCCCTCCCTCACTCAACCCATTTTCAGTCTTGCACTACCATGCAAGAAGGTATAAATACTACTAACAGCAACAGCAGCAATTATTCCTCTAGCCCCCTTTTAACTATGCAAACAGTGTTTAACAAGTGAGAGTCTAGAGAGAAAAGAACATCACAAAAAGACTGCCATATATGACCTCATCTAAAATTCAGTTTTATTCCTCAAGGACTGCAAACCGCTTGCCAAAGTGACACTGGCCCATTTCCAGCCAAAAAAACAACAGCTAGCTACATAATGTGTTTTTGTGTTCCAGCAAGCACTCTTTCCTAGTCTCAGGTCACAGCGTTATTAATATGAAAGGCATTTGTAACATTTCCACACAGAGTCAGCATTTCCTGGAATGTTTGGAAACAAAAAAAAATTTAATAAGCAAATTTATTCAATAGGTCACAGACAAAAGATATTTATCCTTTATGTCAAAAAATACACATTTAAAAAGGCTTTTTTACCTAATAGTACAACATAAATATTACATTGCAGCTTTGCTGAAACAAGTTTAAAGCAATAAATTAAGCACTTAAAGAGATTAAGCCTGTAAGGAAATACACAATTCCAGAGATAATTCTTTACCATTTAAGGAAACTCATGAATTAACGTTGCAAGGTTCCCCCAAGACATGTGGTTAAGAATCTGGCAAGCTTAATAACTGGCTTAGCACCATTAGTGTATAGGTCACAGATGGCATAAAAGCTTTTAAACTATTTGAAACTCCGCAAAACAAATATCCCGGGCAAGCGCTCACACAGTGCAGCAAAATTGCTCTGGCAGTAACCATCCTTCATGTCCACTCCTTTGAGAATATTCATGCAGCCAAGTTTACATACTCCACTATTTTGAACTGCTTTACTTCAACAGCATCAAAGCTGAAAGATAAAGCTCAGTCCTGCGTGACCTCCACACACTACACGCAAGGTCTGGTTGTGTGCTTTATTTGACATGTTTCTCACAGCTCCAAAGACCTGACACTCAAGAGGCAAGACACCTTCTTTAAAGACAAGACTCAGCACTTCCCCAAAAATATTCAACATCCTACATTCCTTATGCTTACAATTTCTTACATAGAACAATGATCATATCACAATGGCCTTTACTTATTCTGAAACAAAAATCATTTTTTTTAAAATAAAAAATTGCATTTTGTTATGAGACATCTTCATGGCAGATGGGATTTCCGAATATGACCATCTAGTCCAGAACTGGGGACACTACTGCTGTGCAATAAGACCCCAAACAATCACATTAGAGCTCAAAACCACAATCTTTTGCTAACACCACAATCCACAGTGAAGTCAGACACCTTAGCCATTAGAGACAACAAGGTGCAGGGCTGGATGAACACAGCAGGCCAAGCAGCATCATAGGAGCAGAGAGGCTGACGTTTCGGGCCTAGACCCTTCATCTGATGAAGGGT
>NC_063367.1:21292896-21303440 GCF_021869965.1 Rhincodon typus | reverse complement strand
GATGAAGGGTCTAGGCCCGAAACGTCAGCCTCTCTGCTCCTATGATGCTGCTTGGCCTGCTGTGTTCATCCAGCCCTGCACCTTGTTGTCTCGGATTCTCCAGCATCTGCAGTTCCTACTACCTTAGCCATTAGACCATGTGACCATCTATTTTAAGTCAACAAACCAAGAAAACAACCGTTAGCCCAAAGTCTTTGCAAACTACTGTTACAGCTCTAACTTCATCCTCTCCAAAGCACTTGTGCTCTGCTCTTAACAAATCCGAGCCCAATTTTTCCAGAACTTTCCGAACTAAGAGGGGTCTCAAAGTCACAAACAACATGCTAGATAGGGTGCATTGTGCGTGTCATAGCTCTGTTGGCAGCACATTCATCTCTGAATTACCAACATTTAAGTTTAAGTTCAAGTTCCATCCCAGACTTAATCACCAGAATTAAGGCCAAAATTACAGTGAAGCACAGCATTGTTGAAGATGCCATCGAACCAAGACCCCATCTAGTAGATTGGGCAGACAGAGACTGTAGAATATCCCACAGCATATTTCAACGAAACATACAGGAGTAATCCTGGTGCCCGAGCCAATCTTTATCCCTAAATTAATATCTCAAAAGAAAAGAGATTAGCACTATCACATTGTTGTTTATGGAAGTTAGCATCCACATTTCCTACATGACAAGTGACAACATATCAAAGCACTTCAATGGTTGTAAAACACCTTGATATATCTGGTGTTCAAGAAAAATATTACAAAAATGCAAGATCTTTCCTCATTGGTGAAGGTGACCTATCTTTCTTGCCCTTCTCGATCTGTCTGAAGCCTTTGACCACATAATCCTCCTCCAAAGCCTCCCCACTACCATCCAATTTAGTGTAGTTCCACTCAGCTGGTTCCATTATTATCTAACTGTACTTACAAATACCTGCATTAGTTTCTCTTCTTGTTCCTGCACCGTAACCTCTGGTAACGATCTATCCATAGCTCCTTCTATTTTTCATCTATATGTTGTGTCTCAGCAACATGACCTGAAAAGTTAGTTTTCACATAATGACAGCCCGCTCTACATCAGAAGCACCCCTTGCAACTACTCCACTGTCACAAAGCTATCTGATAGCTCATCCAAAATCTAGTAAATGAATGTGTAGAAATTTCCTCAAAACCTCCAAAACAAATTGTGTTGTAAACCACCAACTCCATTCTTCTCCCTTAACAACACTGTCCTAGTCTGAATCAGACCAATTACAACCCTGGTGTGATATGTGACTTCAAGAAGAGCTTCCAAGCTTCAGACCACCTAACTCCATCGCCATGACAACACCATACTCCAATCCTGTCTCTGCTCATTTGCTGCCTGAACATTTATAGATGTCTTTACTGTCTTCAGATTTGACTATTCTAACATGCTCCAGGCTGACTTTACACATTCTATCTTTCATAAACTGGAGGACATCCAAGATTCTGCTGTCCATGCCCCAACTTAAATCAAGTCCTGTTCACCAATCACCCTGTAGTTGCTAGCCTACAATGGCTCAGAATTAGGCAACATCTTGATTTTAAACTGACCATCCATACATTCAAATCCCTCTATGATATCTCCCATATCTCTGCAGTCTCTTCCAGCCCCCAACACTCCAAGATATCTGTGCTCATCTAACTCGGACATCTCGAGTTTCCTTGATTTTAATTACTGTACCTTTGGTGGCTATGCTTTCAGCTGATCAGGTACTAAGCTCTAGAATTCCCTTTCTTCATGAAAACATAGCTCTTTGACCAAGCTTTTGGTTATATGAACAAAAATTTCTTACGTGACCTGACAAAACATCTTACTTGATAACACTGGCGTAATTCTGCAAATGTCAAAATGGCTGGTAAAACTCCACCAGCATAAACACAGATGATGTTAGTCATGTCAACTGTTTGCAACAGCTTCATGATCTGTCTGCACATGTGCTGCTGCCATCACCACATTCCATGCACAGCAAGGTTAGCACATGCACAGACTCCACCATCTTTGCTTGAGAGTAATATGCTTTTAAAAGCAACAACCGATCCTATGTGAGATAACAAGGTGTAGAGCTGGATGAGCACAGCAAGCCAAGCGGCATCAGAGGAGCAGGAAAGCTGACGTTTCAGGTCTGGACCCTTCTGCAGTTCTCACTATCTCTGAACCGATCCTATGTGCTGCTTCAGCCCCTTCCTCCTCGTGCTGATTCAGTCTGGGGAGAGGGGACAAAGTGGTTGCTCGAAAGAAAGCAAAGCCTCATTTTATCAAGATCCCTCAAAATGCAAGAATTATCAGATGTAGCATGCATACTCAGCGAAGCCTCTGAACTTCACGTGTTCTGAAGAAGAGTTATATCAGACACGAAATATTAACTCTATTTCTCTTTCCATAGATGGTGTCAGACCTGCTGAGTTTCTCCAGCACTCTCATTTTATACTTATATTGAAGAATACTGGAGATGAACAAGATGGCTTCAGAATTGGAGAAATACAGTGTCACTGGACTGGAGAAAATAGGAAGGCTGAAGGCCACATGAAGACAAAGCTAAGGGAACTGTAAATTCAAGGCACTGCCAAATTGGAGCATAAAAAGAGAAAAATCTTTATAACCTCTATACATGTCTCTCTCACTTACAGATGAATGCACTTTGTGGATTAAAATGTGGGTCGAATAGTCCAGTTCTAAACATAACTAGGCACTCTTCCTCTCCCTGCATCCTCAATGATAATTTGAGCACTCACTGAAGGACATACAACACACTTTCACCCAAAGTAAAAATTGGAAAGTTTGTCAACTGACAGCCAATTAAGAAATTAAATTCTAAAGTTGATTCTGAAGAAGATAATTTTCATCTTAGTGAATCAGTGGACGGTTCTGGATTTTGTTTTAAAAGAACTTCTGGATAAGAGCGAAAAGAAAGATTGGAAAAGAATGTGACTATCTTAGCTGATGTGCATGCCTTATCAAATTATGCATCAAACCAGTGATGGCAACTAATACCCCATGCTCACTGACAATATATTAAGCAATGTAAGTATTTTAACAAAGCAATAAACATCTAAGATTTGAAATACCCTTTTTTAAAATTTATTCATGCTATGTGAGAATGGCTGACTAGACCAGCATTTACTGCCCATTCTTAATGCCCTGGTCAAGGTGGTGACAAGCTGCCTCCTTGGAACTGCTGCAGACTTTGGATTGCAGGTTGACTCACAGTTCTATTAGGTAGGGAGATTGAGGATTTGGTGCCAGGTACACCGAGGGGATGGCAATATTGCTCCAAGTCAGATTGTTGAATGGCTTGGAGGGAAACTTGCAGATGCCAGTGTTCACATGTATCTGCTGCCTTTGTCCTTCTCAGGAATAGAGGTTGTGGGTTTGAAAGGCGCTACCAAAGAAACCTCAGTGGGCTGTTGCAGTTCGATTAGTAGATGGTTCACACTGCTGTTACTGCACAGTGGTGAAAGGAGTAAATATTTAAGATGGCAAACAGAAGGTCAATCAAGCAGGCTACTTTGTCCTGGATTGTGTCAAGTTTTCTGAGTGTTGTCGGAGATGCACCCAATAGGCAAGTGGACTATATTCTATCACACCCACGACGTGCATTGTAGAAGTGGACAGGTTTTTGCCCATGAGGAATAATTTCCTGAGTTTTCAATCAATAACATACAAAGCATTAAACATAACTTACTGAAGATAGCAGACAGTTTGATGAGGAAAGTTTATACGGTGAATAATGCACAAGTGCCTTGTCCAAGGATGACATTAAGTACTTCTTAATCCTGCATTCTATTTTTCATAAAGCAGAACAGTCAACTTACCTCAAGTCATGACAGTAAGGTGGGAAAAAATCTTACCACCAGACGAAAAGAAATTCATGTCTCATGCAATACTGAAAGCAGCGTATCGCTATGCCCTGTAGTTGCTATTGCCCTCAGAAGAATTTGTCACAAGAACTCTCAATGCGTCCTGAGTCACAGGACTCACATGAATACACACCATCATCTGTGAATAATTCTTGCGACACACACCAATTATTACATGGCTGAAAATGTCTTCACGCAGGACAAGGCTTTACTGGTACTTTGACAATCTAAGCTCATGCTGGGCAGTGTTTAGTCACACTGATAATTATATTACTTACAACATCTTGTGACAATTCTTGGAAGTGTGCATGAATCTCATACTCTCAAGACCAGCACATTATAAAGATCAAAATATTTCAAATTGTAGGAAATTTGTGAATATAAACCAAGTATAGCATATCAGTTACAACAATGGTTTCCAAAATGATATTAATAGGAGATTTATTTTTTAAAAATACATCCACACAAATTCCTTGACATCTCAGTTAGCAAATCCACACAGTAACTAGCAAGGTTCCAGACTGAAACGGTATTTGCAACTTGGGCAGCTTTTGAAGGTAATACAGTTAGCTCCAGTGCTCCAGGATAATGGGGAAAACATTCAAGGTATGGGTGAAGAAGGGACTAGGTTCCACTGTGATGCACAACACTCTTGTATTGTCTGCCATTAGTACTGCTCAGGGAGAAAGAATCTATATGCAATGACGTCCTGAAATGAGTAAATCAGAGATGAGAAAAAATATTTTGACTTGAAATGACATAGTCTTTAGGTTCTGCAGTAACACATACGTGAATGATGCAACATTAGAAACACAATATACCCAAAGTTTGGGAACAGAGAGATACCAGCTGCCTGCCTCAGAAATGGAGCAAGCAGCAACAGGGATATTGATTGATCATCCAAAAAATTATTTTTGAATCTCGGGTTCAGCTGATGTCCCAACATCAATCACAACAGGGCAATTTAGGTGACACCACTTTTCCTGAAAGCAATGCAACTGCTGTATTGATTTGCTTTAATGCTGCCAATCATTATCAACATATTTTCAAGAGTTTAAAAAAAGGCATAGTCAATCTGAATAATTCGGATACACTCAATACTATGCTCCTGAACTAGAAAAACCAGAAAAGTGCTAGACTGAATCTCTATCCTCTGATGGGTGAGTTGATCATTGCCTGGCAGGGGAGACACCCTGATCCAGATTTTGAGCTGAGAAACTTCATCACTGGAAGATCTTGAGATTATTGTTGAAATGTGAGCAGAAATTGGAAGATCATCAGTTGAGCTGAGCTGAAATTGGTGGACCCTTATGCTGGCTGCGGCCTAACACCAACTCAGTGACCCACCAACCAACCAGAGCTATGGCCACTGCTAGTGCCTGCACCCCAGGCCAGGGGGTCCACAACACAGTCAGGGTGACTGTAAAGAAGGTGGAGGAAGGATTGCCAGTCGACTGGACCTTCTTTATGAAGAGAATTTTCCTGGATTGCTGCAGATTCCAAGCAGCGGATATTTTCTGCCTATACGATTTCCCCAGCAGAGGCTACTTCGACATGACCTTCAGGAGTGTAAAGCAACGTGAGCACCTCCTGTCCTGAAAGTATTTGAGGAGAAAGGAGGCAAGGATCTCTTCTCCATCCTGTCTGCGGCACCATTGTTCATTCTCCCCACACAGAGGAGCCATGATGTTACAATCCACATGTACAACCCCTACATCCCGGCAACATATGTCCTGACCTGCCTAGAAAGGTAAATACAGCTTAAAGGAGGCAGTACCGATGTAGTAGGCCCCTTCGGAATCTGGACCAGCAAGTAGCAGATCAAGGTGACCCTGAAGGCGGACACTGGTGGTAACATTCTCCAGCTTCACAACCTGACATACGTAGGGCAGCCTGGAGTGTGCCACCTGCAGTAGAGCAGGGAACATGGTGGCAGACTGCAAACAAGAGGAGAAGTCCAAGAGCTGCAATCTATGTGGTAAAGCGGGCCAACAATACAAGGCCTGTCCAAGATGGGGGGTGCCACATATGCTCAGATGGAAGAGGCAATGCGAGCCATGGTCCTCCAAAGGACAGTAAGGAGCCACTCTCCAGCAAAAAAAGCTGAAAAAGAGGGGTATCCAGAAGGAGGGACAGGCTAGAGAGGAAGAAGGTAGCCAGCGCGGCGGCATAGCAACCAACCAAACCTTCACCAGAACAGACAGAGTCAGTGAAGGAAGAGGAAACAAAGGAGGCAGGGAATGGATATTGATGAGAAACAACTAGAAAAGGAAAACACATCACGGCCCCAAAGGTCCACAGCAAAACAAAACAAGGCAGCTGCACGATGGACGCACCAACAGCTCCTCTGATGATGAAGGCGTGCAGTGGAATGACCACCAACACAAAGAGAGGCACAGCACAACAGGGAGAAAGAGAGCAGCCCCCTCCAACCTGGAAACACAGACACCCCAAGGGTTTTGGAGAAACACAACCTCTAGCCATTAGGGAGCAGTGAGTACCCACCACACCACAGCTCCAGGCAAGTGAGAGCAACAAAACTCCAAATTAGGAACAAAAGCAAAGTTTCTGGAAAAGCTCAGCAGGCCTGGCAGCATCTGTGAGGGAGAAAACAAAATTAACGTTTCAGGTCCAGTGACCGTTCCTCAGAACTGACGCTTTATGCCAGTTTCAAAACTTCCAGTTTACCGGCTCCAGCCACCTCCTCTTTACCATGGACGTGCAATCCCTTTACGCGTCCATTCCCCACCATGAGGGTCTTAGGGCTCTCCACTTCTTCTTGGAGCAAAAACCTGAACAATTCCCACCCACCACCACCCTCCTCCTCCGCTTGGCGGAGCTTGTCCTCACCCTCAACAACTTCTCTTTCAACTCCTCTCATTTTCTTCAGGTAAGAGGGGTTGCCATGGACTCTAGTTATGCCTGTCTCTTCATGGGGTACGTGGAACATTCCTTGTTCCAGTCCTATTCTGGCCCCCACCCACAACTCTTTCTCCGATACATCGATGATATCATCGGTGCTGATTCCCTCTCTCCACTCGAATTGGAAAACTTCATCAATTTCATCTCCAATTTCCACCCTGCCCTCACTGTCACCTGGTCTCTCCCTGACTCCTCCCTTCTCTTCTTCGACATTTCTGTTTCCATTTCTGCGGATAGACTGGCCGCAAATATCCACTACAAACCCAGTGACTCCCACAGCTACCTGGACTATACATCCTCACACCCCACTTCCTGTAAAGACTCCATCCCATTCTCTCAGTTCCTCTGTCTCCATCGCATATGTTCAGATGAGGCCAACTTCGACAAGGGAGCCTCTGAAATGTCCACCTTCTTCCTCAACCGAGGATTCCCCCGCTCTGTTGTCGACAGGGCCCTCAGCCAGGTCCGACCCATCTCTCACACTTCCACCCTCACCCCTTCTCTTCCCTCCCGCAACAGCAATAGGGTTCCCCCTTATCCTCACCTACTATCCCACCAGCATCCACATCCAGAAGATCATCAGACGCCATTTCTGCCATCTCCAGCGAGTTGCCACCACCAGACACATATTCCCCTCTGCTCCCTTGTCCGCCTTCCGCAGGGACCGTTCCCTCCAGGACACCCTGGTCCACACTTCCTTCACCTCCAACACCTCCCACATCCCTATGGCATCTTGCACTGTAACTGGCAAAGGTGCAACACCTGCCCATTTACCTCCTCCCTCCCCAGTATCCAAGGGCCCAAACATATCTTCCAGGTGAAGTAACACTTCACCTGCACTTCCCAGAATCTAGTCTACTGCATTCACTGCTCACAATGTGGTCTCCTCTACATTGGGGAAACGAAGCGTAGACTTGGCGACCGCTTCGCAGAACATCTACGTTCTGCTCGCAAAAAAGACCCTGAACTACCTGTTGCCTGCCACTTCAACACACCACCCTGCTCCCTGGCCAACATCTCAGTCTCTGACTTGTTGCAGTGTTCCAGCGAACCCCAAAGCAAGCTGGAGGAACAACACTTCATTTTCCGCTTGGGGACCCTACAGCCCTCCGGACTCAATATTGAGTTCAATAATTTTAGGGCCTAAACTCTCCCATGTCCCAGCCCCCTACCCAACACACCAGGCCTGGTTACCACATAACCTGCCATTACACACCCCCTGTTGTTAGTCATTAACAGTCCCCATTAACAACTATTCACCCTCCCAGCCTGATTGCTAGCAACTCCTTAAAAAAAAAAGTTCTGAGGAAGGGTCACCCCGGACCGGAAACGTTAACTCTGTTTTCTCCTTCATAGATGCTGCCAGACCTGCTGAGCTTTTCCAGCAACTTTGTTTTTGTTCCTGATTTACAGCATTCGCAGTTCTTTCGGTTTTCATTCCAAATTAGGAGCTGTGCACTGCCAGACTCAGAAGTGGGCTTTCCTGGCTTCCTTCTCGCCACAATAACACTAGATCAGCACAACACACATGCGTGTGCAAGCACACACACCACATACCACGCACTCCCCAAACCTCTGGAACAGGTTGGCTATCTCAGTGATGAAAGTGTCCAACAGTTTGCCCATGCCACGGAAATGCAGGGAGTCCCCCCATGACAAGATGTGCGGGTGAATGGACATTGGATAATTCTACAAAATCTTAAAATGGGTTTTAAAATTGCCAGTATTAATGTGCAAGCATTAAATCTACTGTGTCTCCACATTGGCATACCTAGCCAACGTCACAGCAGACCTCCTGTTTCTGCATGAATGTGAATACCACACCTCAGCAGCTACAGGAAAAGATCGAGCTCATGGGCCCATGGGCCTTCAATGTGGTCGAGGGGAAACGATAGCCATTCCTCTGGCCGGAGTATTCTGCTGCAAAGAAGCAACTTCACCGTCTCTGAAGTTAAGGAGGTGGCGAATGGGTGTCTCCTTGTAGCAGACATTACGTACAGAAACACTCCCCTGAGACTAATTAATGTGTACGCCTCAGTTGTAAAGAGTGAGCTGGTGCAACATCCAGGCTGGTCATTCTGGCCAGAGACTTCAATTGCATCATCGATGCAGACGGATAATCCGGACAGACTGACAGCAAACTGGCTCCATATCCAGATTCCTGATGGAAACAAGTCGTCAAGCTGCACGATGTCTTCCGCACTCCTACAGACAGAGCGCAGCGTAGACACACCTAGTCATGGCCTGATGGGTCTATCCGCTCAAGGATAGATTTCCTGTTTACGTCCCGCGCATTCCCAGTCAGATCCTCCAACATCAAGCCAGTGTTCTTCTCTGACCACTGCCTCCTGCTAGCCGACTGTCACCTACAGGACAACCAGCAGGCCAGCAAGGGTACGTGGTAGCGGAACACGAAAGTGTTGACCCTAGAAAACAATGAGGAGCTCAAAAGAGATTTCACAGGTTGGAGAACCGGGAAGCCCCTTAATCTGTATTGAACTGGTGGGAAACAGTCAAGGGGAACATCAAGAGTTTCTTTATCCTCAAAGGTGTTCAGAAGGAGAGAAAGAGACAGGGAAAACCGTCCAAGCTTCAGAAGATGATGCAGAACCTATTCCTGCTGCAGATGATGGGGTTCGATGTCACTGACAATCTCTAGCAGGTGAAGAGCCAGCAAGCTCTTTGCCTCACAGGCCTCCAAGATAATCTTCCCGTCCAGGGCCCACACCATGGAGTAGGATGAGATGGGTTCGCGTTTCTTCTCCCGGAAAGTGCACGAGAACTTTGTGTTCAGCAGCCTGAAGGATACAGATGGCTCAATAGCATCATCTCAGTCTGATGTACTGAGGATCAGCAAATTCTTTTTAAGCCAGTCTGTACGACACGAAGCCCACAGACAGTGTGGCCTCCCAGTCATTCCCAGTAAACGACAGCATACAGGAGAGGCTGGACCAGCTGTTATCTCAAGTCCTTAGAAACCTTTTGGTAGCACTGCTTCCTCTCCATTGCAGGTAAAAACCTGATCATAACGTGTGTTGTATTTAGTGCATGTCTGGCCCATTCTCCGAAACCACGCTGTTGCAGTCACCCAAGCCATCTTCCACTTATTTTGAAGGTTTAAGATGGACTGTGACTGCAGGGACTCCATGTACAAAACTCTGGATGGCGGTGGGGGGCATGTTCCCAATGTCACCCTTACCCTGATGGCCACCTTTGTGTGCGGCTGCATTTGTGCATAGACCCTCAGTATGCAAACACCAATAGTCACTTATGTACGGAGCTTCTACATTCGCCCAGTGCTGAGAAGGACGGGACTGGTTCTCATTGCTGCGGAACTCTCAAAGCAGTTGCACCATTTCATATCACCTGTCCTTTGTGGAGACATTTGCAAAGAAAAACACCTTTGACCACGAGTCCATCAGGAAGTGGTCAGCATGTAGTGTCTTTGAGACCCTGTGGGAAAAGGAGAGGATGGATCCTGTCGTGTGCTTAGATACTGTATCCCATAGAGTGACAGGGTTAGATACTGTATCCCATAGAGTGACAGGGTTAGACACTGTATCCCATACAGTGACAGGGTTAGATACTGTATCCCATAGAGTGACAGGGCTAGATACTATATCCCATAGAGTGACAGGGTTAGATACTGTATCCCGTAGAGTGACAGGGTTAGATACTGTATCTCATAGAGTGACAGGGCTAGAGACTGTATAGAGTATGGAGTGTGATACTGCACCCAAGCGTTGGCCATTAC
>NC_063367.1:21276148-21292796 GCF_021869965.1 Rhincodon typus | reverse complement strand
GGCGGGGATGATGAGATCTTGAGACTATCACACATCTCCTTCTGGAACATGCCTTTGCAAAGGAAGTCTGAAGAAAGATGCAGTGGTTTTTGTCAAGGTTCATCCACAGCAGCTCTGCACTCTAAGATCTGTTCCCTGGGAGGCACACCGAGACAAACATTGATTGCATTGGAGAACCATCAACTCAGTAAAAGATACTCATTGCTTTGCTCGAAACTTGTTGATTTTCCAGAGCAAGGAGTTGACCTCGACTGAGAGTTGCAGACTGGCACATTCCAAGGTCCAGGACTACATGCTCAGAGATGCACTAAAGCTTGGGCAGCCGCTGCCAAGGTGCAGTGGGTAAAGAACACTTCCTGCTGATGTTAAATGGGGGTCTGTTCAGTTATCACATTCTCCTAGAGATGTCTCTGGAGTTTGATTCTATCGAAACAAACCAATGGTTGTTTCCTTGATATGCTACTGTACAGAACTGCATTTATGAATATCTACAAAGATAACCTTTATGAATAAAGTACATTTTTGAAATAAAAAATCATAGCCTCGACCTTCTGCTCCTGTGGGTTAATATTAAATGGATAATCTATAGTATCTCATCAAAAACTGACACTTTATACATAGATCTTAAGTTGACATTTGGCAATCAATTCACATATCAAGGTACCAAAGAAATCCCTCTTCTAGCCTCAGAATATCCACAAATTTTCACACAAATGAACTTTAATTGATTTTCTCCTCTATAATCCATGGACAATAATTGCAACGCTAATAAGAGTACTGGGGTAAATACTGGTGATGTATTCTGAGGTTAGCTAATGAAAACCAGATAGGAGATTGTTACAAAAACTTTCTCACATGTAGGACCCCAACATTTGATTTTAAAACTGAACCCCTAAGAAAGCTATCCAGTTTTTTGCTTAATGTGGCAGTGTGTGATACAACGATAGGAAAAATAAATCACAGACATTTTGAATTCAGCAGAAGAAATGCCAAAGAACTCTTGCAGGAGCAGTCAAACATTAGCTTCAGTTCAAGAGTTTCAAATTTGCAAGCTGTGGGCATGTGTGCTTGATAACCTAATTATGCAAGTGCTGACTGGAATTCATGCAGCATCTCCTGATGAATGAATTTATTTAGATTGGGGAGCAAGACTAGGCTACCGGTCAGAATCGGCTGACTAGGACAGACAGGCAGGGTTTTTGTCAATTTTGATTTTAAAAAAATCTACTAGGAAAAGAAACCAAGAATGTCAGATTCTTCTCTGCACGTAACAGTTTGTAGCACCACAATAGAGTGTCCAACCATGAAATCACTTACTGAATGTATGAACACAGACAGAAGGCGTTATTGAAGGAAACCAATTCTAGTTGAAAGTTTTGGCGCAGGCCCACCAGGTTGAGTCCATATGCATCCTAGCACTAATGTGACTAAAATAACTCTACACCAGTATCAAGTTGTCCTATTTTAGCTTGAAGTGGCTATCTGCAGTCAATAGAACACAGCATTCTCACAATGAATCCCACTAATACTATATCCAGTGTATTCCACCACTAAAAATGAAATGTATATCTCTAATAATGGCCAAGGACTAAATCATGATCCAACCTAGCATATTTAGGAGTGACTCAAGATAGAACGTTGTCCTCCAAGAATGTCGAAAGAAAACAGTAGCAAAAATCCAAAGCCATAAACAGTCTACTGATCAAATTTGCTGGATCTATGTAAAATGCTACTGTCACATAATTCCAGAACTTAGCGCTTGTCCTATCATATTATACAGCACAGTATTATGAATCTATCTGGCAAAAGTTATGTATACATCATGTTGGCCATCAACTGAATGCAATAATGCACTGGAACATTCCACTCAACAACCAACATTCATTTTCCTGCCCTTGCAAACATCACTTGTCCACACAATGTTGTCTTACAAAAATAAGCAAGCTGGTTGAAGCCATTCATGCTGCACCTCATTTCACAGAATCACGCAGATGGAGGCCATAGGCCATTGTGTCTGCATTGGTGATCCAAATGAGTATCACTTCACGCTATTCTCCTCTCTTTTCCACATACCTTTGCACTTTATCCAAACAAAACAATAATCCAATACTTGCTTGAATGCCTCAACTGAACTTGCCTCTACTACACCTCCACGCAGTGCATTCCATGTCTGAACCATTTGTGTGAAAATGTTTTTCCTCACCTTGCATTTTCTTCTTTTGCAAGTCAATTTAAATCTGTACCCTCTCACTCTTGATCCTTTTGAATAAGAACAATTTCTCCCTATCTACTCTAACCAGCCACCTCGCGATTTTGAAAGCTTCTCTCAGATTTCCTTTCAGCCATCTTCCTACCACGCAGTATTGTGCTGACCTCTCCAATCTATCCTCATAATTGATGCTCTCATCCTTAGAACCATTCTTTTGATTGCCACTCCATGACCTATTCGACCCACCTACTTCCATCATGGCATCTCATTTTCCTCAGGAAGACCTCCCAGCAGATATTAAGGAATAATAAATAAAGGAAGTCATTAATTGGTTTCTTCTAACAAATCCCAACTATTGAATGTTTGAGTTATCTTAGTGAGAGCGGCTTTTCCTAAACAGGTTCAGGACAGGGCTCCTAAGCATCCAACCTCCATCAGTCAATACCAACCATTTTTTGCATCTGTGCAGGAACACAAACAATGCCACACATACCAATCTGTAGACTGAGTAGAAGACTACTTAACTTCAGTAAATGAGGAAGCTATTGCTTGGCTTCAGGGAAATATATTCGCTACATAAAATTAAACACTTGCATATCAATCATTGTGAATCATCAGAGGACCCAAGGCACACTGACTATTTGTTGACCAGAAAAAAATTGAAGTAGGGTGGATTATTTATAAAACTGCTAAATCTGATTCTCATTTTTCAATCTCATACACATGCAATAAGAATTTTTTTTTTCATTGTGTAAAAGATGTTTATATGTACACAATGGGAAATGCAGTGGAACACACATACGGGGTCCTGTGGAAACTGAGAACTCAGTCTATTCATGAATATATTTTAAAACTCAGTATTTTAAAACTAAGTTTCTACTGTTCCAACATTTGATCAACAAAATTACTGAGTGTCTACTGACAGCCAGTCTGCAATGTTCCAACCATGGATGCTCATGATGCACCAGAAAGTCCAGAACCTAGATGCAATCTTCGTGTTTTAGAAGAACACTGTGTACTTCAAATGCTAAAAGCAATTTTTAATTAAATCTCAACAATGCAAATGGCATTAGAATTTGACCAAGATCACAGTGTGCAAAATATAAACTAAATTACAAGCAAATTTCCAGTTGTAAGAAGGTTTAGGAGCACAAAGCTGTTGCCAGAACATACTTGCTTCAAGCTGGAAATATATTTTTTTTAAAAAGGAAAAAACAGCTGACAGGAACTTTCTCAGAACAAAATACTAGAAGTTGAACTTTGTACATGGAGTTTTAAATTTCAGAAATAAGTTTCTTCTTGGCCAAAATTTAACTTAACCAGTAACTTCAAAGCAAGTTCCCTCCCTCTCTAAAACGAAAAACATGACCTTTGCTAAAGGTAAAACAAAAAAGAATTTTCTGTTCATCCATGTGAGGCATGTCAAATCTGGGCAATTCAACAATTGTGTCAGTATCAACCACTTGCCAGTTCAAATCCAGCACAGGAGAGATAAGAAAAGTTCATTTTATACTATTACACCAAGGCATATTTTGAATTGCAATGTGTCCAAGAATTTTTTTTTTTTTACCTGCTCCATTTTGAAAATGTGCTGATTGAAGTAGTGCTGAAGCCGCTCATTAGCGAAGTTTATACAGAACTGTTCAAAGCTGTTGTTCTCATAGTCCTCGAAGCCAAAAATATCAAGTACACCAATGGAAAGAATCTACAAATACAAGTGTATTTATTACTATCAATATGCTGATTTATTAAAAGTCAATGTGCCTTTTTGATGGTTTGTGTATAAAATGACGACATGAAGTAAGGTGAAACTAATCAATTAAGATGATTCTCATGTCATATTTGGTTGAGTCATCAGCTCACCACGATCAAATCACAAGACACTGTAATTTGCATACTTAGGTTTGGAGGAGTCAGCTGCAGTTATCGTTGCTCCTTGTAAGCTGGTGCATAGTGGAACCAAGGTTTGGTTCCGTCATGATAAAATCATGAATAGTTGCAGCACCAGAGGAGGGCATTCAGCCTGTTAAACTTGTGCTGGCTCTCTACAACAGCAACATAGCTTCTCTCATTTTCAGGTCCTTTTTCCATTGTGTTGCATAATTTCATCTTCAGGTGCTTATCCAATTCCCATTTCAAAAACACGATTAAATCTGTTTTCACTACCCTTTCAGGTAGTGTACACCCAGTTTCAATTATTTGCTGTGTAAAAATCATTTTTCCAATGTGCCTTTGATTCCTTTCTAAATTTTAAATTTGGACCTGTCTGCCAATGGGAACAATTTTTCCCTGTTTACTGTGGTCAGGTCCCACACAGTTTTGAGTACAATCAAGTGTCCTTGCAACTCTCTCTTCTGCAAGGATGAAAAATCCAACTTCTCCAAATGTAACCATGCAATTGAAGTCCCTCACCCATGGAAAGGTTTCTCATGAATCTTTTCTGTCCCCTTTACAATGCCTTCACATCCTTCCTAAGTGTCCAAAACTGTAAAGGATACTGTGGCTCAGGCCAATGTAGTATTTTATCATGGTTTACCCTCACGTTCTTGCATCGTCTTCAATACCTCTATAAAGCCCAAGATTCCAGATGCCTTTTTAACCATTTTCTCAACTTTGGTGTGTGTTGTATAGTTGAATAGTTTATTTCAATCATTGAGTTGACATATTACATGGATAACTTAGCAACATGTTTCTGAGAATCAATGCATAGAAGGTACAGGTCAAATACAGGCCCATATCAGTGTTATACACCTGACAAGCTTCTTTCCATCCTTCCAGAATACCCAATTAACCCTTTTATTCTCATGTTTGTTTAGTTTTTTGATGTGTCTATGGATCAAATATATGAATGCGAGTCACCTTAATTACATACTGTGGTAAAGAGGTCCATATTTAATCATGCTGTGGGGAAAGAAGTTCCACATAAATTGCCTATCAAATTTATGAACAAATCACTTGGATTTATGGTCCCTGGTTTCAGTCTCCCACACAAAAGGAAATGTTTTCTCTGTGTTGACCCAATCAAACATTTTCATAATCTTATCTAACGAGACCCAAGCACAAGCTGTGCCTTTAGGAGAAATCGGAAATGAGGTTTCAAAATAAAAAGGCAAGTATCCATCTGAACACCAGCTCAAATTCAACCAAGGAAAACTGAGGAGTGTTGAGTGATACCCAAATGAAATGATCCATCAAATTGTTACAATACTCTATTTTCTGAGAATCAGTGTTCAAGAATTTACGTCATACAGCACAGTATTCTATTACTGTATGCTGTTAATATAGCTATGCAGTACGATAAAGATTCTGTGACAGCGTTCCTTGCTTAGTGAGGTCAATACTACAGCATATCATATCAAATAAAGGTGAGACACTTTGCTGTAAGAGAGAACAAGGAAAAGCTGCAAACTGTCCTGAATCATTCACACACTTACCACTGGTGATGTTCAAAGGCCACATCATCCTACTAATAAAGAATGGGTAAAGGGAGGGAAGCAGCATAGAAAAATAGTTAAAATGCGTTACGGCTTTATCATTTACATACATGAATTTCACAGATGATCTGGTCAAACTATTAGTTGAAGAATGATCTGTCAGATTTACGTGATCTGACTCACCTTCTGGCGTTCCTCTAGGTCACGATTGTTAAGGAGTGCATGGTTGATTCGGAATACTATCCAGTCAAATAGGGCACTGTAGAGTGACTTAGCCATGGAGTCACGTACAGTTATTGCCTAAAATACAACAAATTAGCAAGTACTGAAGGGCAACATACAGTATAAACTGAAAACCTTATGGCAACACTCAGAAAATATTATAAATGCTCCACTGTTGATGGATTTCAAAATTCTTATATTTATCCACTAAGGCAGAGCTCTCTGAATGGCAGCGAAAAAGCTCCTGGAGCCACAATGCTTGTACAACAACTAGTTACAGGTTATGATTTTAGCTGTTAAAGTAGTAACTAAATAAAAGCAAACTACTGTAGATGCTGGAAACAAACATAATGCTTAAGGAACTCAACAGGTCTGGCAGCATCAGTGGGGAGGGCAACAGAATTAACATTTTGAATTCAGTATGACTGGTCTTCAGAACTGGTTAATTAAACATTGAAAGTATTTCTCGTGATCTTAAAAATATATAAGTTGATGTTGGTTTGGTGAGCTTCTCCTGTCACCAGTTTGGCCAAATATCAGCCTTGGCTCAGTAATAGGACTAACTTCTGAGTGAAAGGTAGTGCAGTCAAGCCCCATTGCCAATTGAGCCCATAATCAAGGTACACAGTTAAGTTGTAGACCAATATGTGTTCCTCTATTTATGGCCTCCAGTGCATCCTTCAACCTAATTTCTTTATGTCACTGCTTGAAAGTGATCTTTTTGAGAAAGCTTTTGGTCACCTAACCTAGAATCTCCATATGGGGGTTTGGTGTCATGCTCCAGTGAAGTGCCTTGGATCAGTTCATTAAATTAAAGAAACTTCAATTTCTGTAGTCGTCATTTTTGAGGTAACACGTGAAACTGAAGTTTGGTTAACTGCTGGCTTGGATGGATGTAAAGATCCATTAGTTAAAACAACAGGGGGTGTTCTCAGCAATATTAATTCTTCAGCCAACATAATCCAAGGCAAATTAACTAGTCATCCATCTCGTTTGCTATGTTATAACTTACTGCTCGACTACTGGATATTTTGCCGATGTAACAACACTTCAAAAGGTTAACTCATTGGTTGCAAAGCACTGTGGGACATGCTAAGATAAGGAATTAGGAATAGATCATTTCCTTTCTAATGAGTGTGCTTAAATTATATTACTAGATCTCAGCAAATTTGAAATGTAGAGGACTAACTACAGGCAAGTTTGGTGCGTGCGTTCTGGCAATCTTATTTTGTGAATTTAAAGGTTTTACTTTTATCTTATTAGTACTGCTCCAAGCCAATACAAATGAAGTATCACGTTGAGGTTGTACAGGACGCTGGTGAGGCCACTTTAGGAGTACTGCGTGCAGTTCTGGTCGCCCTGTTATAGGAAATATATTGTTAAACTGGAGGGGATTCAGAAAAGATTTACCAGGATATTGCTGGAAATGGAGGGTTTGAGTTATAAAAATAGACTGAATAGGCTGGGGCTTTTGGAACGTAGGTGGTTGAGAGGTGACCTTATAGATGTTTGTAAAATCAGGAGGGGCACAGATAAGGTGAATAGCAAAGGCCTTTTCCCTACTTTTAAGGTGAGAGGAGAAAAGATTTAAAAAGAACATTAGGGGCAACTTTTTTGTTTTAACAGAGTAGGGTAAGT
This sequence comes from Rhincodon typus, assembly GCF_021869965.1. NCBI lineage: Eukaryota > Metazoa > Chordata > Chondrichthyes > Orectolobiformes > Rhincodontidae > Rhincodon > Rhincodon typus. The sequence continues at coordinate 21,285,293 of NC_063367.1, read as the reverse complement.
GTGTGGAATGAACCGCCAGAGGAAGTGGTGGATGCAGGTACAGTTACAACATTTAAAAGACATTTGGATATCAATATGAATAGGAAAGGTTTGGAGGGATATGGGCCAAATGTAGGTAGGCAGGACTAATTTAGGTTGGGAACATGGTCAGGTTGGACTGAAGGGTCTGTTTCCATGCTGTATGACTCTATGACTCTATAACTCTATAATTGAGCACAGCTCTGAGAGCTAATTTCTAACAAGTTGAAGAGAAAACTAGAAATGCTAGGTAACTGAAGTAAAGCAGTGAATTCTGACAATACACAGTAGGCCTGCTAACTTCTGAAAATACAAAAGACTAGATAATATTTTAGCATAAACCAGTCAACAGGTTATACAAAGTGTCTGCAACAAAAAAACATGTTTTCTCTTTCATATGCCCATGTATATTCAATACTATCTTCATTTTTTTCAGTTATTTTTAGGAATGCTAATTGTTCCTCTATTTTTTTAACTAATTTTTATAAACTTCCGTCAAAAGATCAACAATAGAATTCTAGAGAGATTACAGCGTAGGAAGTAGGCGTTCGGCCGTATGCACCAACGCTACCTCCCTGTAAGATCAAAATAGCTGGTGCTACTCTTCAGTCCTCTCCCATAGCTCATGTCACCATCATAAGGTGCATGCCAAAATAATGTCATCTAGTTTTTAACCCTTCTGCCCAGGGCATTATTTTTTTCTCCATCTACTTTGTCAAGACCCCTTGTGATTTAATACCTCTATCAAATAAATACATATGAACACACATATTAGAAGCTAGCCATTTGGTTCTTCAAGCCTGCTCCAACAGTTAGTAACTATTGCTGATCAGATTATGGCCTCAACTTCACTTACCCTATTCTCTCCCATTCTGTCCCATAAGAGGTAAAGTCTTCTGTGCAGACACCGTCCATCATGTCTGAGATCCCCACTAGGTAACGTTTTCATCCCAGGAATTAGTTAAGTGAATTTTCTCTGAACTGCAATTATATCCCTTCTTATACAAGGAGTCCAAACTTTATGCAGATCTCATCAACACTTGTACCACAGTGGCAAAATGTACTACTTATATATCCTATTACTTACCAATAAACAGCAACATTTAATTTTCCAAAGCTCTTCTCGGCCTTCTCTAAAGAGAACAGTCAAAGCTTCTCCAATATCACTAAGTAACCCAGCACCCTCATCCCTGAAATCATTTCCATGAGAATTTTCTGTATCTTTTCTAGTACCTGCACCTCCTTCTAAAGTCTGGTGCCCAGATTCCAGTTGAGGTCATACTGACCTTTTAAAAAGGTTGACCATAATTTTTGTTTTTTTGTACTCTTATGCTCCTACATGTAAAGCCAAAGATTCAGAGACTTATCAGTTCTCTTGACCTGTCCTAATACCTTCAAAGATTTTTGCATATTTAACCCCCAAAACTCTGCTCCTATACCTCTTTTAGAATTTTACTTTTTGTTTTATATTGCCTCTCTTCATTCTTTCTATCAAAATGTAACACGTCATATTTTTTTGCACTAAACTTATATATCTGTCCATATTACCAGTTTACCCTTATCATCTTGAAGTTTAACACTAAACTCCTGACACTTCACAATACTTGCAAAGTTTTGTCAGGCTTTGTTTATAAAATCAAACTGACTGCACACCTTCAAGTCTCTAATATCTCATACAAGATCCAAAAATACATGATAGTAAAGTCTGCATTTTGCAATCCAGTCACATCCATTCCTTTGCTGCTGTTACACTGGCAAGAAGGAACATTGCCATTTTCCCCAGTTGTTCTCCATCTGACAGGATCAGTATATCTCAGCTTGAAATAGATTAATAGTGTCATCTAAATCTTTCATCCAAACCAGAAGTATAGCTTGTTTACTCAAAACTTTCAATTTTAACAGTTTTATCTTTGTCATCAATTTTGAGGTCTTATTCAATTAATCGTGGCCTACCTGCTTGAAAACTGATTTGTTCAATCTACTGGAAGCTGAAATCCAGAAGCATAGATGTGAGATTGCAACGATCAGCAGAGAACTGAGAAAGGGAAAGTCTATGCAAAGACCAGCAGTGATTGGGAATGTTCAGATAAGATGGGGCAAAAGCATCAGGAATGCACAAATGAGTACTTTAAGGCTGGAAAAAGGGAACCAGCAAAGTCTGACAAGGGCAGAGTAATGAAGGGTTTATATTGAATGAAAGAGCACTTAGGCTGGACAATTATTGACTAACTGGAATTTCCTAAGTGCATGAGGCAATATCGGCAAAAAGGACATTTAAGAAATTTATGTACTATTGGGGATGGTGCAGATATAGATGAGGAAGGTGGTAGTGGAGATTTGATAAATTGCTGGTCATGGATTATGACCTTTAAAGCAAACCAATAAATAAGTTAAGTTAAAAAGTGTTCTGAAAATCTAATTAGCATACACACACCACCCTCCTCTGCAGTGTGATATACAGAAGAAACTCAATGGTACAGGATCTCTCAGCTTGGCATGTGCTATTATTGTGAGTTATCTTCTCAAAGACATTGCATTTGAAATTCATGCACTTTGATTTTTGACTAGTTCTGCTCACATCTCAGATACAATAATCCCAATACCCACAGATTGCATTTCCACTGAAGTGACAGCTCCCTTGCTCAATGCCCTTACAAACGCATATTAATGCCATTGCAATAAAAATATCTACTTAATGACACATAAATCTACTTGCATACAAAGATAAATAGATTTTCCATTATCTCCATTTAAAAGTTCCATAACAGACAGCTTCCTTATTTGAAGAAATGAGTCTTATGGAGTGTGAAAGCCAAGGAGTAGCAAGAGGGTGCCTTGTTACCAGAAATCCATGTGGACATGCTCAGAAAAATGATGAAAGGATACTGGAAGATCCATTCCGGTGGAGAAGTGATAAGAGACCCTGCTGAAGGCAGGAGGTGCTTGAGTTTTTATACAGAAGATTACGTGTCTGCTTAGAATGTAGTATAACGTATAAATTTAGTGTGTTTTTTCGTTGCGCTAAGTTAATGGGAAATACCAATTCTGTAGTTGAGTATATTAGTTGCCTACCATATGATGTTTATTCAGCGCCAAACTTTTATCGGAGAAATCTTAAAATGTGTCATGCAATTGTATCAGACACTGAGAAGTTCATATTTCTTTCTAGAGATTACTGGTCTGATACAGGGATCCTGACCTTGCATACTCACATTTACCTCATTGGGAACTTGGCTAACTATGGCTAAGGAACCTCAAGCAAGCTTCATTACACTGAGAAAATATTAATAAATGGAGAGTAAGTTTCTTTTGACCCTTGTTAGTATGTATGCTCAAATTTTAGAAGTCATAATTTTACTACAGGTAAGGTGATGAACTGTATATTTCAATGACTACAGAAGTTTCCCAATGGGGAAAATATCCGAATTTCCCTCATTGCCTTTTGGACCAATTGAATTACATACACTTGTACATAGCACTGATTGGTTAATTAATTCAGCACACAGGACAGAGAACAATGGTGCGATGCTAATATCACAGGACTACAGTCCTCTTGTGGCACAGACGAAGTGTCCCTACCCCTGAACCGAAAGACTGGTTCAAGTCTGAAATGAGTCTTCTTCAGATCAGTTATATTGAACTCAAAACATTAACTTTGTTTCTTTCTCCACAGATGCTGTCAGACCCACTGAGTTTCTTCAAACATTTTTTTTTCAGATTCCCAGCATCTGCATTATTTTGCTTTTACTATTCTGAGAACAAAGGTTCCGAACCCACCGCAACAACAGATGGATTTTAAATTCAATGTAAAAAATTTGGAATTGATAGCTAGACTCAGTTGAGACTATCACCAATTGTCTTAAAAACCTATCCAGGTCACATCGGGCTGAATTTTCAATGTAGTTGTTATGACACAGCAGTAACGTCCCTACTTCTGGGCCAGCAACTCTTGGTACAAGTCCAACACCACGACTTGTTCCATCTGCAGCCAACATTCATGATAATCAGCCCAGGGGTCCTTCCATCTATTCACCAATGGGGAAACAAAGCAAATGAAGACATGCTATATAAAAACCACAAAGTGACACACAAGAGTTCAGTAAAGTCAGGGGATATTTACCCATAATGTTGCACCCCAAATGAGTTTATATCTGAAGTAAAGATTAGCTTTGAATTTTTCCTTTACCAACATGCTATTTGGAGTATAGCACCCAATGTGAGATAGAAAACATGCTGTGTGCATTCAACACACTGCTTTTTATTTACCTCAGATAGTCTATAGGGCAGGATAAGTCTCTCTCCAACTGTCACAGTCTTCCTGGTGGTCAGTGCTTCAAACAGTGCATCTTCTTTAACCTAATTAAAGAGCAGTAAATTTCAACGCGAGTGATATTTAAGAGACTTTATATTCCATAGTGTTAATAGTAGTTGGGTATTAATATAGCTTTAAATCCTCCAATGATAGGTTCTTAATTCAAAGAATTTTTAACTTTTCTAGTTTTATCATGGATTAGGGAATATTTGGCAAATTTGGTTTTCTTTCTCAACTTAAATAGAATTAGACCCTCTCTAGAATTCCTACGGTTTGGAAACAGGTCATTTGGCTCAATGAGTACACACCGTCCCTCCAAACAGCACCTTACCCAGATGCATCCTCCTACCCTTTTCCCTGTAATCCCACATTTCCCATGGCTAGTCCACCAAATTTACACATCCCTGGACACTATGGGCAATTTAACATGACCAATCCACCTAACCCACACATCTTTGGATTGTGGGAAGAAAATAGAGCACGTGGACACGGGGAGAACATGCAAACTCCACACAGACAGTCGCCCAAGGGTGGAATCGAACCCAGGTCTCTGGCCCTGTGAGGCAGCAGTGCTAACCACTAAGTCACCATGCAACTCCAAATTAACCAAAAAGTCAATAGTTGTAATCGTAAAATAGTGAAAATCATTGAGCTTATGCAAAACCTTTCAAAAGTATTCACTATACAGAATAATTTTCTTCCCAGAACAAGAAATAAACAGACATAGCAATTCAGACCTCATGCCCTTCCACAATTTTAATGGCTCCACAACTGGCAGCCATGCCTTCAGCTGCTGAGGCCCTGAAGTTCTGGCATTTCCTCCTGAAACCTCTCCAATTTTGAAAACTCTCTTTCCTCTTTTAAGACATTTCTTAAATCCTACCACTACCGAGGTTTTTGTTGGTCTATCTCAATACCTTCACATGTAACTTGGTGTAAAATTATGTCCAATTATGCTCATACAAAGTACTTCAGAATTTTTTGCGAAATCTAATGTACAATTACAAATAGTTATTACTGTTACATATGCAAAGTGTGGCTCATTCTTTTCAAAAACAAGATGAAATGTACAATTTAGACAGGAAGTCGAGTGTTATACGCTTTGTATCAAAGAAATATATAATTTTGGGCTCATCTCAACTAGGACTTATGATGGCATCAACAATACTCAATTACCCGTACATTCCTTCCAGAGGAAGAATTTTAGTTTTTTAATAGAGAATGGAAGTTATTATGATACAGCATTGAATTGATAAGATTAGTCACTGTAATACCTCCAGAAGCTCCGAGACAATGGGCAACACGTCTGGGTTGCAAATGTCAACCGAATCATCTCGATAGGTCTTCTTTTTGTATTTTATATTCCCAAGGTGTAAAATTGCAGCCAGGAGGCTAAATATCCTGTAATTACAATGCAACTTAAATTATTTTAATTTAATGTCATCTAAAACTCTAACTATATATAACCCTGTAACTATTATAGAACATCAAACTTCCAATAAACAATATGTACATATTTCTAAGAGAAGAAAGGATCTCTAATAACTGGACAAATTTTTTAAAACAGTTCACAGGTTTATAAAATTTGTATTTTTCTTCATGGTGATTGCACAATTTGTATCCAAAGATGCATTTTAGGCATAATAATCCAATCAAAAGAGCCAAACTGTTGTTGTGAAGCAGATGGTAAATGTTGACATTCACACTTTCAGAAAAGATACAAGGCAACACAGTGAGTTACTGTGCACCCTTAATCCATCAACTGCTTAACAATGTATAATGGCACAGCACTAACATGCTTCTGAAACACAGTTTTAATGAGTTTTAATGGGATAAATAGCATTTCAGACTTGCTTAAACTCACGTGCCTAGAAAAGTTCTACTTGTATGCAAAAGGAATAGTGTCAATTTGATCAGTTAAAAACTGCATTATTTTGGTCAAAACTTACTAAGACATAAGAAAAAGGAGCAGAAATAGACTATTCAAATCTGCTCCACCACTCAGTGAGATCAACGTTGATCTGAGAATACAACTCCTCTTTCCTGCCTTTTGCCAATAACCCTCGATTTCTTTACTGACTAAAGGTTTGTCTATCTCAACCCTGAATGTACTTAATGACCCAGTCTTAACAGACTTCTGCAATAAAGAATTCCACAAATTCACTACCCTCTGAGGGAAGAAATTCCTCCTCATCTCTATCTTAAACGGGTGAAGTCATTTTACGAGATTACACTTTCAGTTCCTAAACTTCCCACAAGGGGAGACAACCTCTCCACATCTTCGCCAACAAGCTGTACGTTTCAATAAGGTCACCTCTCATTCTTCTAAACTCTGATGAGTACAGGCTTAAGACACTCAACTTCTCCTCATATTTACTGTCCCTCCATATCCAGGATCAACCTTGTGAACTTTATGTGGGCTGCCACCAATGCCAGTTCATCTTTGCTCAGATAAGAGAACCAAAACTATGCACAGTATTCAAGTCGTGGTCTGACTAGTGCATTGAATATTACTGGAAAGACCTGCCAATTTTATTCTCCGTTCCCTTTGAAATAAAGGCCAACATCCTATTTCCTTTTATTACCTGCTGAACTTGGATGCTAACTTTTTGTGATTCATGCACAAGGATTCCAAATCCCTCTGTGCTGCAGCTTTCTACAATATTTCTCCATTTAAATAATGCTCAGCTCCTCTGTTCTTCCTGCCAGAGTGCATAATCCCTCATTTCCCCACATTAGATTCTATCTGCCAATTTTTTATCCATTCACTGAACCGTCTATGTCCCTTTGCATATTCTATGTGTCATCCTCATTACTTGCCTTCCGACCTACTTTTCAAACTTGATCATTCAAAGAACAAAGAAAATTACAGCACAGGAACAGGCCCTTCAGCCCTCCAAGCCTGCACCGATCCAGATCCTCTATCTAAACCTGTCACCTATTTTCCAAGGATCTGTATCCCTCTGCTCCCTGCCCATTCATGTATCTGTCTAGATACATCTTAAATGATGCTATCGTGCCCGCCTCTACCACCTCCGCTGGCAACGCGTTCCAGGCACCCACCACCCTCTGCGTAAAGAACTTTCAACGCATATCTCCCTTAAACTTTTCCCCTCTCACCCTGAAATCATGACCCCTAGTAATTGAGTCCCCGACTCTGGGAAAAAGCTTCTTGCTATCCACCCTGTCTATACCTCTCATGATTTTGTAGACCTCAATCAGGTCCCCCCTCAACCTCCGTCTTTCTAATGTAAATAAGCCTAATCTACTCAACCTCTCTTCATAGCTAGCGCCCTCCATACAAGGCAACATCCTGGTGAACCTCCTCTGCACCCTCTCCAAAGCATCCACATCCTTTTGGTAATGTGGCGACCAGAACTGTACGCAGTATTCCAAATGTGGTCGAATCAAAGTCCTATACAACTGTAACAAAATTCACTTCTATCTTCCAAGTCATTAACATATATTATAAATAACTGCAGCCTCAACACTCATCCCTGTGAGATTTCATTAGTTACATGTTGTATGGCTGCTTATCCCAATCTAATCTAAACAAGTTGCAATTCAAAAAGTTGTAATACCAAAGTTATGTGCAAGATTTTATGGTAGAGACTAAAGATTCAGCTGAAAAGGAAAAATAACAGAATCCTTCAGCATCCCTGCCACCAGATCTTCGAGTCTGCTTCATAAGACTTCACCATGTGCTTTAACTCTATGACATCTCACGACATTCACAATACGTCTGCATGAAATGTTTTCAAAAAGACCAACTAATCTGCACTCATACTGCCTAAATAAAGCCTGCTTTGTTTTCTTTAACCTATCAATACCTGGCTGGTGTCAGCAACATTCTATCTAAATGTGGAAGTGGCGGTGTTAGACTGGGGTGGAGTCAAAAATCACATGACATCAGATTATAGCCCAACAGGTTCATTAGAAATCACAAGCTTTTGGAGCACAACGCTTTGTCAGATTCAGTGAGAGAACAGCATACAGACACAGTTTATACGGAGAGAGACGAAGGGCAGAGAGCTTAAAGGATCACACAACGAAGATCAGTGGAGTAAACAAACCTAAAATGGCTCCTTGTCGAACCTTAAATCATTCATACATTCCTGCATTCTAGAAATTGCAGAAGGAGGACAAGTAACTAAACCAATCGAAACTAACAAAGCCCAGAATCTGTTTCAAGTCACTGCCCTGACATAATTAAAGGTTTCTTCAGTGACTGCCAAACTTCCCGAACTTCAAATGGGCAGAGCGATAATACCACCATCAGATGTGGGGACACCATCCACCACATACACGGCAGATACTCATGTGACTTGGCCCAGCATGTCTATCTCATATGCAGCAGGCAACGATGCCCGAGGCATGGTACATTGGCGAGACGATGCAGACGCTATGATTAAGGATGAATGGACACCACAAAACAATTGCCAGGCAGGAAAGGTCTCTCCCAGTCCGGGGATACTTCAGCAGTCAACACCATTCAGCCTCTGATTTTCAGGGAAGCCTCTTCCAAGGCAGACTTCAAAATACACAACAACACAGAATCGCCAAGCAGAGACTGATAGCCAAATTGTGCACCCGTGCAAACAGCCTCGACTGCAATATTGCGTTCATGTCGCACCACATGAGACAACACCACACTGATCTACATCCGTAAAATCTCCTGGACAATCCAGGTTTGACAGCATCACCTTGACAAATTGTAATGATCTATTTAATTAGATTGTACAGTTTTGAATTATAGTTCACGCGCTCACGCTCTCACACACACACACACACACACACACACACACACACACACAC
>NC_063367.1:21232368-21275648 GCF_021869965.1 Rhincodon typus | reverse complement strand
CACACAGTCTCACTCACACACACACAGTCTCACTCACACAGTCTCACTCACACACACACAACACACACACAGTCTCACTCACACACACACAACACACACACACAGTCTCACTCACACACACAGTCTCACTCACACACACACAACACACACACACAGTCTCACTCACACACACACAACACACACACACACACACACACACGCAGTCTCACTCACACACACACAACACACACACACACACACACACACGCACAGTCTCTCCAAGTGTCTCATCTTACCGCTTCCGTGTTTTGGGCAGGAAACCAACCATTTCCATGGCCAGTTGTAAGCGTTCAAAGTCGTGTTTCAGATCCTCACCCTCTACAGAAAAACTGTCCTGCTAAAGTTTGAAGGAAAACAATGCTGTTAGAAAAAACTTGTTGACATAACTGCGTTTTTGTTTTTCAGCCTTTCTCCCTGAAGGTATCTGCTCTTCCCTGGAATAACCTTTCACAAGTATTCGTCATCCTCTTATACTATTTCTTACATGAGAGTCTCAACACTGAACATCGTCGGCTGTTTTGCTGCAGAGACCATTAATACCATGCCCAATCCTGTCCTTACTCAATATATAGTCAAGTACACTACTTCAGAGAAGGATCAGTGACACTTTGAACTGGAAAACCTATTCACTGTTCTCTCACTCTGTCCCCTCATGCCCAATCTGTTCATAAATCATTAAATCCTATGTAGCTGCAAGACTGTTTTTCCAACACATCCAGACCCAGATTGTTTCTGGTTCATCGTGTTCAATTGTTCTTTTTTTGAAAGACATATACATCCATCTTTACAGCAAAGGGAATAAAAGCATAAATAGGATTTTCACCTTCTTCCAACAATAAGGAATATATCGGACTAAAGAATAAGATAGTGGTTCCAGCTCTGAGGTTGGTTTAACTGTTGATGAAAACTGACTTAAAACTTATTTAAATTACTCTCATCATAAATCACAGTTTGCTTCATAAGTAAGGCTGCTTTGTAGTTGTGATTCATTGTCTCCTGTTTCTAACTATTCGGCTGATCAGAGAGCTGTTGGAAATTATATTATGGGCAAATGCAACTGAGGGCATAAATTCAATTCAAACAAATGATTTTGCCTCCTTCCCAACAGTTCCACCATGAAACTTAAATGAGGAAACCCACAAAATCAATCCTAATAGGAAAAGTTCTTGCATTGATGATACTTCACGCTTTCCGTAGTTAAGATGCATGCCTTCAGAAGTTCAGACAGCTTTGAAAGAATGCCAAAATTATCAAGATAGGTAGTTATCTTTAAGATCACAGCCAGAGAAAATGTAATCCTGTAGGTAATGGAAGATTCAGATGTTTGCAGTTCAATCTTGTAAAACGGCCTCCCTCCTACCTCAAACAACACTCTTAGCCATTCACTCTTTCAACTGGCAATACCTTTCTCTTCTAATGGTGGAAGATTTGTGTTGTCATCCTCTTTTTTTTTTAAAAAAAAGACACACATTTGCATTGCACTTTTCATAATTTTGGGATAAAGCAGATCTCTTCCGAGCTAATTAAGTATTGTTCAACTGTGGTCTTTTTTTTAAGCAAACAACGCAGGCAATTAAGACACAGAAAAGTCCCACATCCAATAATAAGGTGAATGATCAATTAATCTATGCTAGTTAAGTGAGTTAGCAGATAAATTTTGGGCAGGAAGATTCCCTTGTGTCTCTATGGATAATGTAATGGGGTTTTTGTCAACAACTGGGGACAGACAGAATCTAATGTTAATGGCTCATTGAAAACAAGACAACTTTAACAGCACCACAACAGCATTCTCCCAATACTGTCCCAAAGATTTGGATGGTATACTCAATCCAGAGTGAGGGTAAGTTAAGAAGAGCTATAGATTTTCCAAATCCAAGTATTTTCTACGCATTGCACAGAAGAAGCAATGGTCCTGCAGTTCATGGATAAGAGTTAGCAATTGCAGGTAAATACATTAATGTATCTTGAATGTATCAAGACAGGTGTCTTCACAAAGCCAAGATTACTTCAAGGTAAAGGTAAAGAAGGGAAGGGAGAAAGGGAACGTTTTTGCTAAAACTTTGCTACTTATTCTCAGTCACTTTTAAGGTTGACAAAGCAATACTGCAAGAGACACCAGTGGAAAAAAAAGTTTCCGATTCAAGATGTTCACTTGTTATTGCCTTTTTAAGTGGTTGCCAATACTTAGTAGCTGTGGGAGTTGGCCTGATAATACACTAATCACGTGTACTAGTGGTTGAACAGATGTCCTCTAATGTGGTGCCAGGGAGAAATCCAAAGGTGAGTGAGGGTAATTCTGGGGAAAGCCCAAAGAACAAACTCACAATAATGCAACTTTATTTAATATCAAAAAGCATGTTCACTTGGATCCGTTTACAGTATGCAATGTTTGTGTTGCAAGAGTTCACTGCCTCAAGAAAAGAGGCAATCTAAAACTCAGCCATCAGTTGAATCGTGAAAATACCTGCTCAATGTCAACTCAGATGTTCAACTTCCAGGCCATGACATGTGTGCATAATGTAGGATGATTGTAATATGGTTACAATCACGTTGCACAGTTATAGATGGTCCATTTCAAAGATGTTTAATGAAAGACAAAACAGAATGATAAGGTGATATTGTGGAAGAATGCGATCAAACATGCCTTGTTAACTTTAAGCCATCTTGTGGCATCTTACTTAGATGGTTACCGGTGGCCACAGACGTGACTAAATCTCAAATAGAGGTTGTGATAGTTAGGTCTATAAATGCCTTACTGCAATACTGCACATACTTGATCTGAGCAAAGTCATCAACCTTAAATGTTAACTCTTGCTCTGACCACAACTCTATTTCCAACATGCTCTGTTTTCTTTATAAAAGGTTATCTAATATTTTACTTAAGTAACAGTTGAGTCATTTTGGGGATTTTATGTGAATAAAATGGATGTGAGAAATGGAGACCACCTTACTTTTACGTGTACAAACACAGGAAAATGTAACGGCATATACATAGCGGCACAGTGGCTCAGTGGTTAGCACTGCTGCCTCACTGCACCAGCGACCTGAGTTCGACTCCACCCTCGGGCAACTGTCTGTGTGGAGTTTGCACATTCTCTCAGTGTCTGTGTGGGTTTTTGCTGGACGCTTCAGTTCCCTCCCACAGTCCAAAGATGTGCAGGTTAGGTGGACTGCCCGTGCTAACAGTGCCCATGCCATGTCCACAGTGTCCAGAAATGTACAAGCTAGGTGGATTAGCCACGGGAAATGCAGGGTTACAGGGTTAGAGGTCTGGGTGAGATGCTCTTTGGAGGGTCAGTGTGGACTCGATGGACTGAATGTCCTGCTTCCACACTATAGGGATTCTATGTAACAACTGTTATATTGTAGGTGATGATTACTGGATGTTTAACAATGTGCACAGAAATGGTTTGCGACAGTATTTTCACAGCTTTCATTCTGAAAAGTCTGACAGCAGTTGCATTATAGTGGGTCACAAACCAGACTTCACAATAACTCAAAATAATGTCACATAATTCCTGGTGTCACATTTATTGTGGGTTGAAGTAAATGCTAGAATTTATGCAGCACTTTAAACATGTATCTCAGAAAGCTCACAGAGGAAGGAAAATGCTGTTGTATTGGTAATGCCAATCGACTAGCAATCCAAAGGCCTAGCTTTGGGGACATGAGTTCAAATCCCACCACAGCAGCTGATGGAATTTAAATTCAATTAGTAAAATCTAGAGTTTAATGATAGGTGGAGGAACAGGTAGTGTTAAGAAGCAGGGAGGCCACAGAAGGACTAGCAGAGTGGGCGAAGAATGTGCAGATGGAATACAATGCCGCAAAGTATGAGATTATGCACTTTGGTAGGAAAAATAATTTTCTAAATGGGGAAAGGCTTCAGAAATCTGAAGCACAAAGGGACTTAGGAGTCCTAGTTCAGGAATGTCTTAAGGTTAACATCCAGATTCAGTTGGCAGTTAGGAAGACAAATGCAATGTTGGCATCAAGAGGGCTAGAATACAAGAGCAGAGATATACTGCTGAGGCTCTGGTCAGACCACATTTGGAATACCAAGACCAGTTTTGGGCCCTGTACCTAAGGAAGGATGTGCTGGCATTGGAGAAGGTCCAGTGGAGATTTACAAGCACGATTCAGATGATGAAGGGCTTGTCAGACGAGGAGCAGTTGAGGATTCTGGGTCTGTACTCAGAGTTTAGATGGATGAGTGGGGATCAGATTGAAGCTTACAGAACACTGAAAGGCCTGGATAAAGTGGACATGGAGATGTTTCCATTGGGAGGACAAACCAGGGCCTGAGGGTACAGCCTCAGAGTGAAGGGAATGACCCGTTAGAACTGAAAGGAGGAATGTGTTCAGATAGTGGGCAGATAATTGGTGGAACTCATTGCTGCAGAGGGCTGTGGAGGTTGCATCATTGAGTATATTTAAGACACAGATAGATAGGTTCTTGATTGGTATGGTTATCAAGGGAAGGCAGGAGAACAGGGTTGAGAAACATATCAGACGTAATCAAATGTTGCAGCAGACCCGATGGGCTGAATAGCCCAATTCTGCTCCCATATCTTACGGTCTCAGCAATAGCAATCAAGAAAAGAATTGGAAACCTCGACTAATCTTTTCTTTTCTTTAACCTGCCATCCTTAAAACAGTCTGGCCTATGTGTGACTCCAGACCTACCGCAATGTGGTTGGCTCTTATCTGCCCTCTCAAATAGCCAAGCAAGCCACTAAGTTCAAGGGTAATTAAGGATGGGCAACAACCACTGGTTATGTATAGTATGTAAGTGTGGAACTGGGAGCATTTTTGTCTTGCACACGTCAAGACAATTTGAAAGAATATCAGTAAAGGGGAAAACCAACATTGATACTTGAGAAGAGTGTGCTGGCAAACTGATTAATAAGTGGACTCTGGTACAACTGTCGCTAAGAAGAATGCAGCAGCTTGTTAATGATCATTAATAACTCCCTGCCAAGCCTTGTTTAAATTTTAAACCAAGCAGGTTGACTCTGATTGGCTAGAACACTGCCAATAGAAATGAACCAGCAAATGGTTGTCGCTCATTTTGCTAAGTTGAAACAGTGTGTGCACATTTCTTTCTGTTATAGTGGCGGTGTGAACCAACTGTTGCAATAGCAACGTGAATGGTATTCGCCACCAGCAGGATGTTGCTGTCAAGCTAAAAAGACTTTCTGCCTATTACACAAATTAATAATGTGGTATATGAATTTCAGTACAGGTGTGATGCAAGGTAAGCAAATCATGCAAGGACTAACAGATCATATCAAGCAGCACATTTCTTTCGTTGGTCACAATAAGCAACATACTGAACTGTACCCAACCAGTCTACACTTGGAAAATTCACAAAGGTATCTTACATTAGCAGTGATTCTGCAAGTGAACAACATTTGCTATTTAATTCTGAGTGTATATATAACTACACTGACAATCAATTCAGGATTGTCAGTTCAGCATGCAGTATGGCACACTTGCATGTACAGGAAGCTACATACGTTAATACATAGGGCCTTGTCATTTGCAGATAAAAGAACATTCATACACTCCACCTGCTTTAACTCAACAAAGCAGGTGACAGCCATTTGATGGTTCATCTCTTAGGACAAATCAGAGTCAGAGTGCCTGGTTTAAAATCTAAATAAAGCATGGCAGATAATTATCATCACTAACTGCTGCATTCTCCATGGCCACATCTGTAACAGAGTCTACCGGCCAACCAATCTCTTCTTATCAGTATAAAAATTGGTATTCCTCTTGAATTAGTACTCCTACGAATTTTTCTGGTGAGTACAAGGCAGAAAGCTTTGACAAACCTTATTTCAGCAATACCAAAGGACAGGTTATTCCTGGTGTAATGCATTTTTTGACATAGTTTTAATGTGCAGATAACTCAAAAGCCAGAATGCATATCAGGGTCCAACAAATAGCTATGATGCAAATGACCAGTTAAAATATTGTAGCAAGGTTCGCCAGAAGATGGAAATTCCTACACTTCTACAAATAGTGCCATCTGATCTACAATATTCAAAACTTAACTTTATTTCTTTCTCCAGAAAGCTGCCAGAGATACTGTATTTCCAGCACTTCCAACTTAATTTAACTTCCAGCATCCCAGTATTTTATTTCTGATCTATAGGGAACCACCTGTTTCAACACACCAAGCAACACTGCAGCCCTTATAATTGTACAGTCCCAGAAGACCAGCCAAAGTTTTGCACCTAAAGGCTGGGACTTAATGAAGCCTTGATTCAAAGACAGTGGCTTTAGGGACCCAAGCTGCCTACTTGAATAGCATTGGCTACTTTTGATATCTTTCTCGGTCTCTTTAATTCACTGATTTCGTGTCCACATTCGGGAACTTTTAAGCAGTAAAATACCTGGCAAGTAATAGGAAATTGTCAAATTTTTTTGTACAATATCTAAATACTGGATACAGATATTTGGCCCGCTGAACATACTTCAGCAATTTATAGGTTTTAATATGGCACTAGTCAGACTTCTGTCTTAAATCCTCTGGCTGAAGATAATTTGTGGGAGCTAATACAATATATACTTGTCATTAGTTTAAAGAATATTTGTTCCTTTGGAACTTAATTATTAAATTAAATGCATGATGCAAGGATACTAGATGCTGCTATTACCATAATACCAAGACATGTTTATTTATTTTTGCTCAAACCCATTCATTTTAATACTTAGCACTAGCGTTTGTATGCACGTACCGAACAGCTTTATCCTAATAATTACTTGCAATTAGCTTGTCCTTTCTCCCTTTTCCAAAATAAGTTTTTTTTCTCCTAATAGTACTAATCTCTTTGCTGACGTCTTATTTCTTATTTGCCAGAAATCCTGTGTTTACTCACCTAAACGCATGCTTTACCTACACAGTCCAAGATATTAAGTCCTAGATGGCTTTCAGCTAATATTTGTGTCAAATAACTGATACCCAGCAATTAGGGATCAAGACTGGAAACCATGGCTGATTTTCTTTTCCTTCCTAATCTGAGATGACAAGTCCAGGTATGGGACTCTTGCACTACCCAAAATAAAATGGCGAACACAAGGTTAGTGAATGAACCATGGACTCTTGTGTGATTCAACTGAACACTGCTTTGACTACTTAAACCAGAGAAACCATTAGATTTTTAGAGTCAGAGATGTACAGCACGGAAACAGACCCTTTGGTCCAACTCATCCATGCCGACCAGATATCCCATATAAATCCAGTCCCATTTGCCAGCTTTTGGCCCATATCCGTCTAAACTCTTCCTATTCATATACCCATCCAGATGCCTTTTAAATCCCGTTATTGTACCAGCCTCCACCACTTCCTCGGTGTGAAAAAGTTGCCCCTTAGGTTCTTTTTAAATCTTTCTCTTCTCATCTTAAACCTATGCCCTCCAGTTTTGGAATCCCACAGCCCAAGGAAAAGACCTTGTCTATTTACCCTTTACATGCTCCTCATGATTTTATAAAAGTCTATAAGGTCACCCCTCAGCCTCTGCTCAGGGCAAACAGTCGCAGTCTATTCAGTCTCTCCCTATAGCTCAAACCCTCTCACCCTGTCAACATCCTTGTAAATCTTTTCTGAACCCTTTCAAGTTACATAACATCCTTCCTATAGCAGGGAGGCCAGAACTGCAAGCTGTATTCCAAAAGCAGCCTAACCAATGTCCTGCAAGCCACAACATGACCTCCCAACTCCTATACTTAATGCATTGATCAATAAAGACACGCATACCTAATGCTTTCTTCACTGTCCTCTCTACCTACAACTCCACTTCCAAGGAACTATGAATCTGCATTCCAAGGTGTCTTTGTTCAGCAACACTCTCCAAGACCTTACCACTAAGTGTGCTTTTATCAAAATTCAAAATCAGATTTTGGATGCCTCTGAAATCCAATCAATGAACTGATCTTCTCCAGTCAACAAGTCAAATCATAAGCATCATTACAAAATATTTCCCATGTGTTAAATATTAAGGTATTAGCAGTCTTAAGCTCCCAGCTCAACTGGAGAGAGGCTGGAAGTCTTGTTAATGTCTACACTTTTGAGTAAAACAGATTGGCAGCTGAAGTATCAAAAAATGTAATCTGGAAGTGGTCCACATGCCAAACATCAGATATATAAAAAGTAAAGTTGACAGAGTCAACGATTCACACTGCAACTTGAAGAAGCAGGTAACAGGCAGAAAGCAAGCTCAATCTTTTTTTTTGGTTAATCGTTAATCAAGTAAAATTACTCAAGGTCTTCTGTGCAATTTGTCCTTATTTTGGAGCCTCCCTTCTCTGCCAGCTCTCCCCAAATGACACCCAACATCCTAAAACATTGTTTATTTAACAGATTATTAATATGTTTACAACACTATTCCTCCAGTATCACCTGATTTATGATTACCTACTTTTACTGATGGTCTATTGCACTGAATACTAATATTTAACAAATTAGATTTCCCATTTATATTTAGATCTACATCAGTTTAACTGAAGTCCAAAAGTCAATGATATACTTTATTTCTTCAAACTGATGATTGCAGAAGCACTGCCCTTTTGTGGATCAACTCAAAAAATGATGAATACAGACAATGATCCAAACACTTATAGTCATTCATTGAACCCAACTTTCCCATATCACAAGTCCATGCAATTCAGCTATCATAAATAAAATGTTATTATGCACAGAAGCAAAGAAATGGTGTAGCATTGGTACTACCAATTGTGGTACAGCGGACAAATATGTATAGAAACCATTACAAGGAATCACTACACAGAATCAAACTTGGTATTAATATGTTTTCAACCACAAGGAAAGCAAAGTGTTGGGTAGTGCATTCATGAAATAGTCAAAGCTGTGTAACTTGTATTGCAGCCTGTAATGCAGTGCATGTTAATAGGGCTCATATGGGAGCATTAGTCACCAATTTAACTGCTGGTGGATTAGAGAAGCAAACAAGAGATTGATGAAAAATATGAATGCTTTACAGAAGAAAAAAAATTGTATATAAATATTCTTGAACCTTCTTTTCTGCCCCAATGACACAATCTAGAATGATCAATTTAAGCTGCTTTTGGTTGGATTAAAGATCTAATTGTTTCGAGAAAAACCAACACCTTTTGATAGTTTTGCCCATGCTTTCTTTCTGGAAATACAGTGATATGTCAGCAACTCATCACTAGTAATGAAAAACTCAAATACTAACCAGTTCTGAATCATAGTAATAATCATCCCAAGTCTGTCTGAGCGGTTTCTTTGTCATCTGAGAAAGCAAGATAGATGCCATTAGGAAGTGTACACACCTTAAACAACTTTTACAAGGATGAGTCAAGATCCACATCCAGCAAGTAAAGTTCAAGGGATACCAGTGAGGAGAACCTGTTCTCCTCAAAGAAAAAGCATATATTTTTAACGTTACACTAAATAAATTACAATAATCCTGGTATGATCATAACATCTAATTATCTATCAACAGGTTTTATATTTTCAAACTAATTAATTGCAACTGCAATGAAAAAGGTTCAAGTTCAATTATGAACTTTAGCCATAGACTAACCTCCATTTTCATGAATAATGGTTTTTATCTGTTTAGATTCTTCTCTCACCAAACTCCTGCAGCAGTGATGTCAGAGAGTCTGCGGCCACAGCGACTGGGACTTCCAAAGGGCAGCAGCATTGGCAACAGTGACTTCCAAGAATCTGCAGCAGCAATGAAAGCGACTTTCAAGGGCCTGCAGCTGCAGCAGCGGCAACCTCCAAGGGCCTGTGGTAGCAGCAATGTCTGAGGCCCTGCAGTGGCAGGAGCAACTTCCACAGGCCTGCAGCAGCATGGAGACTCGAGGCTTTGGGACGGTAGGTAAGACTTTTAGATCTGGATGCTTCCCTCTTTCTTGGCTCTATTTTTTCACATTTGTTTTATTTAATTCTGATTTTCGTATTTTATGTGGCTGTTTGGTTTTTGTATCGAGATGGGATTTTTTAAAATTTTGGTTTTTGTACCTGCTGGTGAGTGGCGATTTTCTACACTTTTCACTGTACTCCTGTGTTTGAGTACATGAGACAATAAAACCGAATTTTAATTCTAAAACCCAAAAACGTTCAATTGTGCAAGTGAACTTCTGTAAAGATGTGTTTTGGGTGCATGTTATCAAAACACGCCAAGTGGTCTCTTGCACATCCTTAGAATTTTGACTATTATTCAAAATGAAATCCAATTTGGTAGCAGGGTAGGACACTCCTCCTGTTCTTCTTTTCTTCTCTATTTCTCCTCTTAAGAGTTTTTTCTTCTTTTCTCCTGGCCTCCAGCGACGACTCCTGGCCTAGTGTAGCAACCTCTTAGACTGGTGCAGCAGCCTCCCACAGTGGCCTCCCGGCCTGGCATGGCGACCTACTGGCCTGGTGTAGCAGCCTCCATGCCTATTGTAGTAGCCTCCCAGGGTGGCCTCACGGCATAGCACATCTTGGTCCAGCATGGCGGTCTGAAGTGATCTCCCAGCCTCATGATCCTCAAGGTGAAGCCCAGTGCGGTGTGGAGCCAGGGCCTGGCGCAGACTGGAAGCTGAGTGCCAGCATGGTCTGTTGTTCTGAACATTTATTTTGGCAGCTGGACATTGTATTTCTCTATTGCCCAAGATCTTGTAACTAAAGAAGCTGTACCTAGGTACCTTAATATCTTAAAAAGATGGTGCTGTAAGTGGCGACGTATAAACTTTTCACTATATTCATTGAGGATATGTGACAATAAAGCTAATTTAGTTCAATTCAATCAATGATAAAATAGATCACCTTTAGAATTTTTTTAATTCACATATTCTCCAAGATTATGTCAGCTAAATCTTTTCGCCACTAAGATCGAAAGCTTAGTTATGCAGTGTCTGATCACTCAAGAGATCAACAATCAATACATTATTACAAACGTCATTCATCCTGTAACTTGGGAAAAGGTGGCGACTAACTTATGCATGGCAGAGTCATATAACACGGAAACATACTCTTCAGTCCAACTCATCCAGGCTGACCAAACATCCTAATCTGAACTGGTCCCATTTGCTAGCATTTGGCCCATATCCCTCTAAACCCTTTCTATTCATATACCCATCCAGATGCCTTTTAAATGTCGAAATTGTACCTGCGTCCACCACTTCCTCTGGCAGCTCATCCATACACGCACTACACTCTGCGTGAAAAAGTTACCCATCCTTTTTAAATTTTTCCCCTCTCACCTTAAACCTAAGTCCTCTAGCTTTGGACTCCCCTACCGTGGGAAAAAAAGACCTTGGCTATTCCACCCTATCCATGCCTTTCATGATTTTATAAACTTCTAGAAGGTAATCCCTCAGCCCTCGATGGTCCAGGGAAAAAAGTCCAACAGTTGCAATGTTTTTATTTTTACTTGTTCATGGGAGTGGTCTCATTGGCTGGGCCAGCAGCTGTTGCCTGCTATTATTTGCCCTTTGGAAGGTGATGTTGATCTAGCTTCTAGACCCACTGAAGTTCATGTGATAATGTAATTTGGCTAGTGACTCTGTTTTGTGCACTTGGTAATGTTACTGCAAGAAGGACTATTGGTTAGGACGTCAAAAAAAGTTCAAACAATGCAATAGGACTCATCAAATTTACCTGAGTTATCAGGTATCAGACAGAAAACAACTCTTTTAACATTCCATCTAAAAGACTGCACAGTACTGCTAAAGCCTACGTGACCATGAAATCCTGGATCAAATTTTTAAACTTGGAAATGGAAATGGAACTGTTACAATTATTATTTTGAAATATCTACAATATTTTACTTTAGTTTCTATTCCACTCCATCTTATCTGTATGTGGATTTTTTAAAAAGCCAAGTTAAGAATGGATGCTCATCAGCAAGAATCAAATGCAGAGCTACATTCTATAAATGATAGGTTGAATAGTCAAGGCCTTTTTCCCAAGGTAGGGGTGTCCAAAACTAGAGGGCATGGGTTTAAGGGGAGAGAGGAAAGGATTTAAAAGAGAGCTGAGGAGCAACTTTTTCACATAGAGGGCGGTGAGTGTACGGAATGAGCTGCCAGAGGAGATGGCGGAGATGGGTTGAGTTACAACATTTAAAAGGCATCTGGATGGGCACATGAATAAAAAGGGATTAGAGGGATATGGTCCAAATGCTGGCAAATGGGACTTGGTCAGATTGGGATATTTGGTCAGCATGATGAGTTGAACCGAAGGGTCTGTTTCTGTGCTGTGTAACTCTGACTCTAAATCATGATTGTAACAAAGTGAAATAATTACCACAACCTGAAAAGCTCCTGTAATGTGGTTAAAACATGCACAAATAGAACAGAGAGAAATTGTCCTATTATTAAAAGAGACACAACGGTATCTTAGAATATTAATTTAAAATTGCTCACGAAGACATAAAAAGTGCTTGATTAGGGCTATGTTTTTGTAAGTCAAAAAGTATTATGTGTCAAATTTGTACATTTTAACCTTTCTCAGTAGATTGCAGGTACCGTTCACGGAGTAGGAATTCTATTCAGGGTAAAGGGGAGATGGCAGCAGTGTGCAAGGATAGTGTTAGATGAGCCTGTTAGAACAGCAGCTCTATGCTTTGCACATTAAAACTGCTAACTGTGGCATTTCACGATGCTTTGATTTTTTTTGTCCATTACTTCTCTTTTTCTTTAGGCACCTCATTTCTCACAGTAGCGTGGGCATTAGATATACCCAGTACATCAATAATTTAGCCAACCTTTTGAGGCAAAAGCAACTGTTATCAAGAACAAGCTCAAATTTGTCCTAATTCAATATCTACAAAGAGACTTTTCAGCAGAATGTGATCCAAAACAAGAAGCACACCTTTTCTCCTCTAGGCTAATACAATTGTAACAATATAATTGTTGCCGTGGAAGAGCTTGACTGTCTGTCCTTTGTTAAAGCAATAGCCTAGATTTTCTGATTTGCAAAACTCAATTAGTCAGCCACATATTGCCTTAAGCAATACTACTGACGGAAATTAATGTCCCAAATTGCAATTATCAGTGTTCTCTCTCCTACAAAGAAACTAAATCCAAATTAATTTCATCAAAGGAAGGAAACAAAAAGCCAAAAAGTTGAGTCACAGACTTTTGCAGTCCCATCCAAGGCCTGCTTTTAAAAGAAGTGATACGCTTTTTTTTTATTCTGAAAGATTGAATCATCCATATTTATATTGAGTAAAAATAATCTAGCAAAATAATCAACCTTGTCCATAATTTTGAACTTTGTTTTATATTGCATTGTTTGCATCTAACCAATTATCTTATTCTGAACTTCAGTCAAAAGGCCTTGAGATGTCTTAAAGTTGTTGGTGACATCTTTAAACCCCAAACGTCCATTCAACAGTTAAGAAATGCCATGTCCTTTCCCTGCTGGCTAGGGAACATAACTTCACACCACAGAAACTTCATGATTTAATATAATTTATCAAATACATATTCATAATCAGCTGCCATTAATTTTCTGACATGCATATGAATGCTATGAAACTTTCATGTTCATGCCAGCTGGCACAACTTCAATCCACTTAATACTGAACAAGATACTTTCCAGCTATAATTTCTGAATTTATTATCTTCAATTTTTCACAAATAACATCTGCAATGAAGTATTCTTTACACAGAATTAGCTTTTGGCACTAACCTGATTCAAGTAATGGTATTCTTCAGGCTCCTGCAGGTGGAAACCTTTTTTCTCTTCTTCATTGGATCCTGCCAGCAAGTAGTAGAATACATGATAGTTTCTGAAACAGGAATGTCACATCACAATGTTGCATTAACATTCAAGTGACTGCAACGTGACAATAAAATTGTGAAGATGTGGCAAACTTAAATCAGTTATGTAATATAAACAGAAGCCATTTGTACTATCCTAACAGTAAAAATGCTCAAAATCTAAATGTGTTAATTTATACTGAAATTATTGGAAGTGGAGATGCCTCTAACTGCATATAATTGAGGCTGATCATGCTATCGATGGTACTAATAACAGGCTACATTAATTTTCACACGTCCATATATTGATCCAAGATCATCATGTCCAATTTTTTTTTTTACTCAAGAAATAGGGGATTCACTTTTACAAGCAACCATTAGAGAAACTGAATCCTTCTCTCATAGGATTGGATACCGTTCCTGCCAAACTTGCCACCAGAATTTGTACAAAAGGATCCAAAAAAGTATTTTCATTCTCAAATTGAGCAGCCAACATCAAATAGTGTGTTTTTCCATGGTTCAATGAATGAACAGGTTTGCATAAGGGAGAGTTTGACTTCACTGTGAAGTGTCATACTGAGGTTGGACTTTTTAGCCATTAAGTCAAAGATTAACTTATACAAAGAATACATGAAAAACGAATGATCTTGGGCTAAAAATCAACGATCAACATATCAAATTAACCATCATTAGAGTGTACATATTAAATTATTCACAAACCCAAAGATTACAGTTAAGATTCCCTCTAAGTCTGGCCTCTGGTACCATCCTGTTCCATGTAAAATTTGCTACATTTTGATACACAGAAAAATTAATGAAGAACCAATCTCAATCACTATTCCCCAGTGTCTTGCCAGCTACATTAGTAAGTTAATAATCGCAATTTCTTTCAGAACAAATTATCTTTAATATTCCAATACAGATTCTGTAAAGTATTATTCCAAGACCAAACCATACATTGCTGTTATCCTTAACTACTCAACTGGAAACTATTGCGAGGTAAAAATGATGTATCCT
This sequence comes from Rhincodon typus, assembly GCF_021869965.1. NCBI lineage: Eukaryota > Metazoa > Chordata > Chondrichthyes > Orectolobiformes > Rhincodontidae > Rhincodon > Rhincodon typus. Next base: position 21,260,846 of record NC_063367.1, on the reverse strand, counting down.
ATCTGGGGTGGGGACACAAACCTCACCCCAAATCTTTTAATCATGGGGTGAATTGTGTGTTCATTAAATATTACTGCCTGAAAATAGGGTTAATTCCCATTTCAGATATATCAAGCATAGCACAAAAAAGGTCAAAGTAAAATTCAAATAATTGCTTGTTAGAATGTAAATTAAACACCATTTAAAAAGACATCGCAGGCTTTTTGTCTAGTACTCATCAGGTATGGGCCGCAAGAAAACAAACTTTGAAAAGGGAAACCAATTTATATAGCACAAGAAGAGGGCTGCTGACTCAGTGGCAGAGAGATGCAGCTGGATCTGCAACCTAACTAGATGAATAAGCTCAGTCAAGGCAGGTATTTCTGATTGATCAGGGTATTGTAATAGGAATGCAGCAGGGATTGGCGGGTTCCAAAACCCTTTCTCAATAAAAAAGATGCAATGTGTACACAAATTCTTTTTGTCTACACGTAACAGGGTCCTAAAAGTTACCCAAGTAAATTCTAGCCCATGCTAATGAAAATTTACTGCAAGCCTGACCAAATCTTAAAATGGTCTCTGGTGTAATTCATACGAGTTTTGATTATTTAGTAAATATTGCCTAATTACAGAAACAAATTACACCATTTTGAGTTTTACAAGCAGGTCTGGTTGAGTCCAGTCAGTATGCTGCCCCTTGCAGACAATTAAAAAGATATATTGTTTGACATGGTCTGCTGATCAATGAGACATGCAGTCTACATACCTGGTGTCACATCATTGCTGAAATTCGTGTACCATATTACTCATTTGTTGATATCCACAGTATCTTTTGAGCTTGGCAATAGCATTCTTTGAGTGGAGAATACCACTCATGTGTTTACTGCAAAGTAGTAGCATGAGGCAGCCTCTACAATTTCATTGTTGAGGAATCCCAAGTCAGTTGTACCACTGTTTCATGCAAAGTGAAGCTCTCTCTACGTCATACTTAATTTGTACTGTTCCATGACCTGAAAATCCTGATGGGCCAAAATAAAGCACTATGTACAATATGCCAAACACCTCCATATGCTTGTACAACAAGGTTTAAAAATAAAAATTCCTCCATTCTGTTCTCTCAAACACTCCCAGGTCACATTTATTCTGAGTTATAAAATGCCTTTTAACCTGCCCTAACTTATGAAAAGTACCCCTATTGCATCAATGTGATTTGTTTCACTACCAACAAACTGTTACAAGCAAAATTGCTAATATCGGACCACCTTTGTTTTGCAATAATTGCTTCAAAATTAATTTCAAACAAGTTTACAAGTTTACCATAAACTACAGTTCTTGCCATCTGGCAATTCCATTATAGCAACAAATATCAAACAACAGTGGTAACTGCAGCACAAAAAGATATCATATTTCAGTATGATATCATAAAATGTAATAAAAAAATTCTTTCCAATAACATGGCATTAATCACTATGTTGTAATTCACCTTAAAATGTTATATGATTTTTAAATTGCCAAATACAAAATTAAAATACTAGAGACCTAGTTTATCCTACACTCCAACAAAGAGATGCCATTTTCTTAGTATGTTTGTCCCATGGAAGGCGGACACCACTTTCCGAATTCTGGAAATATTCATGACATTTCAAATTGACTCAGTTAATATTTTGCATGTCTTACCGTTCATTATGCTCCTGGTAGACCAGCCGTGACTTCTCCAGCAGGTACTTTTCAACATAAGCTCTACAAAACCAAAATTATATTACTTGTTAGATCAATAAAAATCTTTCCCAGGAATCAACCACTGAACCTTTGATCCGTTCCCATCATACGTCCAGGATGTGCATACAACTAGGACATGTACATCCTTCCTTAGACAGAGACCCAAGTTGCCTTAAACTACAGAAAACTGTACACAGTACTCCAGGTATGATCACTCCAAAGTGCTCGGCAACTACAGCAAAACTTCCTTAATCTTGAAATCCAACCTCTGAGCATTAAAGCCAACATACTATCAAATCGCTAACTGAAAATTACAGGTTTACTTTGTTTTATGTACAATGCCATAATCCCGGAAGACAGCATCACAGTTATGTTGTGATCCTACTAGGTACCAATAACCATTTTTTTGTTTAAAGTAGGCAAAGTTTGAAATTCGACAGAATAAAGCTAGTGTTCCAAAAGTTTGAAAAACAAAATTAACTTAACTGTACAAGAAAGTAAACAATGCAACTTAAGTATATTCAGGACTAACAGTAAGAAAATATGAGTTAACAGACAAACTGTGGTTGAACATTGCACAGAGTGCATTTTAAATTGTCAATGCAGGTCGAGACACATCCCACCAGCCACTATGGACCACCAAATCTTAAGTGTTTCGTTTATAAAATCTAATTCTTATCCTTCACTAGGATCAAAAGCACTGGCTTAAGACCTCCCTCAAAAGCCACTCCATCACAGACTGCCTCAAATGGCTGCTCATGACCTCATAATTCAATCCCTTTCCAAGACTGCATTCCACCTGACTTTCAGACCGCATTCCAGCATCTATTCATAATTCCAGTCCCTTAGCAGACAGCTAGCTTCACTTAGCTGACACTACCCTTGGTGTTTCAGCAACTTTCAAATGTTTCTCAGTTCACCAAGCAAACAATGTTTTTAGGCTTCCTTTCCCATTAAATATCTGGAAATAATATCTTTTAGTTTAATTCCCCAAACTACCTTTGCCAACATACATCTCATATCCATATAATTAGCTCTTTTTAAATTTAATATTAGTTTCAGGTTTAAAAGCACATCACTTGCATACTCATTGTAAAATTCCACATATTCTGATCACTCTTCCCCAAGAATCCTTTACTCATGTTGATACTTAACTCTGTTTCATTGCATAAGATTTAAAATTTAAAATTTTCTCTGGTTGTATTCCCTATATATTTTTCTAGATACTGTCTCAAATGACCTACTGGTCAAAGCTGCTTACATCCATCATGGAAAGTATAAATGATGCCTGGTTTGAAAGGGTTTAAGGTTTCAAAGGGTTTAATTAAGGTGAGAATGCAAAAGGTATTTCAAGAAATTTGAAAAGATTAAGGGCATTAGAGTGAAGCTTGACAACATATTAAAAAGAACTAATAGCTTCTTCACTAAAGTATTTAGGGCAAGGGGATATTATTGAAACATTAGATCTAGGCCTTTTAGACAGACTTTTATAAGCATTGGGTGGTAAACATTGGAACTCTCTTCTACAAGTGATAGTTGATGCTGGGTCAATTTACCATTGTTTTTATAAAATATTTCATGATTACATGCGCTCAAAATGCTGAGCTAGCATTCCATGCTACAAAACTTGGCCTCAAGATATAAAAATCTAAAGGGCTCTAACTAAAGTAACCTTTGTCTCATTAAAGTTCTCAACTTGAATTGCTGAATGTAGTTTCGAGAAACAGCTTGAATGATCAGAACTTATATCCAGTCAACTAGTAATTAAAACTAATTTGCCTTTAAGAGTCAACTCAAATGCACAATTCTGAATAATTTAACAGTCACAAATTTGGGCCTATTAAGATTTTACTCTGATTCTCTCTCCCTTTGAAAGCAACAGTATTGCCAATATTCTGCAAAACATACAGGATTTTTCATCATGTAATGGACAAGATAAACACAAGTAGGCTTTGCTCATCATCCTATATTCACATAATTATTACAACTTTGAGAACAATAATCCTTTATTCAGAAGGGGGTTATAGTAGTCACATGTCTATCAAAACTAAAGTAACAGATGAACACACAATAACTAATTTTATAGATATTCACCAAATACAATCAATTTTCTTCCACTTGCGTATGTCCTTAATTTCGAAGTTACCCACCTAACAAAAAGAACTGGAGGAAATTAATAGCATCATCACCTTCTGTCTGAACATCATCAGAAAGGTAACATATTCAAGAACTGTTACACAGAACTCCAACAATTTTTATAACATCTCAAAAAGGATCAACTGCAGTCTTTTCAAATTGACAAAAATCAACACAGATTCAAAATATCAATATATTTACCTTTTTTTGAAATAATTGAAACTGTTAAGCTTTTCAGCCTGTTGAACATTAGTTGTGTAATTTATCCATAAGCTTCAATGTGATTGGATCCAGTCTACTTGCCCATTATCGGTTATAATTCGTTCACTTCAAGTTCACCTCTTCTGCCAAAACTATTCACTACTCCCAAGTGTCCATGAACAATAGAAAGAAACTCAAATCCTTTTCTCCACTTGTTACCTCCTTATGCACTCTTATTTCTTGCAAATCTCATCTAAAAAAATTCATGGACTTTTTGGTCTAAAGCCAACATTTGCATCGGCACTACTGCCTCCTCTGACCATGTCTGGCTGTTAGGTGTCAGCCATGAATCAGAAGTAGCACCATGACGTGAGAAAAAATTATTAAGAGGTCAGGGGGCTTGATCAGGAAGGCTAGGCTGGTTTTTTTCTCTCTGCAACAGTGAGGAAGTGTGCCACTGATAGGGATATTGTCTGTTGAATGGAGATGTTAAAAAGAAGCCCTGTCTCCTCCTCAATAAGAGGGCTAAAGATACCATGACAACAAGGTGCAGAGCGGGATGAACACAGCAGGCCAAGCAGCATCATCGGAGCAGAAAGGCTGACGTTTCGGGCCTAGACCCTTCATCAGAAATGGGGGAGGGGAAGGGGGTTCTGAAATAAATAGGGAGAGAGGGGAGGCAGATAGAAGATGGATAGAGGAGAGGATAGGTGGAGAGGAAACAGACAGGTCGAAGAGGCGGGGATGGAGCCAGTAAAGGTGAGTGTAGGTGGGGAATTAGGGAGGGGATAGGTCAGTCCAGGGAGGACGGACAGTCAAGGGGGCGGAATGAGGTTAGTAGGTAGGAGATGGGGGTGCGGCTTGAGGTGGGAGGAGGCGATAGGTGGGAGGAAGAACAGGTTAGGGAGGCGGGAATGAGCTGGACTGGTTTTGGGATGCAGTAGGGGGAGGGGAGATTTTGAAGCTTGTGAAATCCACATTGATACCATTGGGCTGCAGGGTTCCCAAGTGGAATATGAGTTGCTGTTCCTGCAACCTTCAGGTGGCATCGTTGTGGCACTGCAGGAGGCCCAGGATGGACATGTCATTTGAGGAATGGGAGGGGGAGTTGAAATGGTTCGCGACTGGGAGGTGCAGTTGTTTATTGCGAACCGAGCGTAGGTGCTCTGCAAAGCGGTCCCCGAGCCTGCGCTTGGTTTCCCCGATGTGGAGGAGGCCACAACGGGTACAGCGGATGCAGTATACCACATTGGCAGATGTGCAGGTGAACATCTGCTTGATGTGGAAAGTCTTCTTGGGGCCTGGGATGGGGGTGAGGGAGGAGGTATGGGGGCAGGTGTAGCACTTCCTGCGGTTGCAGGGAAAAGTGCCGGGTGTGGTGGGGCTGGAGGGGAGTGTGGAGCGGACATGGGAGTCACGGAGAGAGTGGTCCCTCCGGAAAGCAGATAAGGGTGGGGAGGGAAAGATGTCTTTGGTGGTGGGGTCGGATTGCAGATGGCGGAAGTGTCGGAGGATGATGCGTTGGATCCGGAGGTTGGTGGGGTGATACGTGAGGACGAGGGGGATTCTTTTTTCATTCTTATTGCAGGGACAGGGTGTGAGGGATGAGTTGCAGGAAATGTGGGAGACACGGTTGAGGGCGTTCTCGACCACTGAGGGGGGGAAGTTGCGGTCATTGAAAAACGAGGACAACTGAGATGTACGGGAGTGGAATGCCTCATCCTGGGAGCAGATGCGGCAGAGGCGAAGGAATTGGGAATAGGGGATGGCATTTTTGCAGGAAGGTGGGTGGGAGGAGGTGTATTCTAGGTAGCTGTGGGAGTTGGTGGGCTTGAAATGGATATCGGTTTCTAGGATACCATGATACAATTTTTAAAAAGAGCAGGGGAGTTCTCCCTGGTGTTTTGCCCAATATTTATCCTTCAGTCAACGTCAGTAAAATAGTCATCTGATCATTTTCACATGTGCACAAATTGGTTGCCACATTACAAAGCTGTCATTTGCAGTACAAATGTAATTAATTGGTTGTAAAGACCTTTTTATTAATTAGCTTAGGGAATTGCAAAGCCAATTTCTTTATCCATCCACACCCACTCAGTTCATCAATTCCTACCTCCTCATATGACTTATCTAACAGTACCTTCATAATTTTCTTTCTCTATCATTCTTAATGTTTCACTTACTTCACTCTCTTGAGACAGAAAGGCCTTCAAGGATTAGAAGGTCAAATTGCTTCTTTGCATACACGTCACTTGCAGTGCTTCCTAAAGCCTGCCCACTCTACCTCCTTCTTCAGTAGGTATGAACGATCACTTGGTATTATGATGACATAACTAAACAGCAGGCTTCTACATATGTGCACGTGATGGCATCATACAAAACACAAAGGAAGGTGGCTATGATTGCTCAAAGTCAATCATCCCACCACAGAACATCACTGCAAGAGTTCCCATGCCCAACCATCTTAAGCTGCTTTATCAAAGACACACCCTCCATTACAAGGTGAGAAGTCAGCTGATGATTATACAATATTCAGCAGTCGCAATTTCCCAGGCGCTGAAGTTTCTGTGTCTAAATGAAACAGGAACTAGATGTCCAAATGTGGCCTGACAAGCATTTGTGTCAGTCAAGTGCCAAGTAAATATCTCCAACATGTGAGAACCCAACCATTGCCCCTTGATATCCAATGACATTATCACTGAATGTCCCACTAACATCACCTTGGAGCTTACCACAGACAAGAAAATGAACTGGACCATCCATATAAATACTGAGACTACAAGAGCAGATCAGAGCCTGAGAATTCTATAGCACAAAATTCATCTTCCGACTCCTCAGGCTCTCCAACTACAAAGCACAGGTCAGAGGCGTAATGAAATTGTCTCCACTCACTTGGATGAGTGCAGGTCCAAAAACATGAGAAGCTTGATACGATTCAGGACAAGGCAATCCACTTGACTGGAAACCAAACTAATACCATCAACTTTTCCTCTGTCCACCACTGGCACACAGAGACAGCAGTGTAACAATGCACCAAGGCTCCTTAGACAGCACCTTTGAAACCTGCAATCTCTACTATTTAGAAAGACACGGACAGAAAATACATGGAAACAGCACCAGCTCCAAATTCCCTTCTAATCCGCATACTATCCTGACTTGGAACTAGATCGCAGTTCCTTCATTGTCACTGGGTCAACATCCTGATACTTCCTTAAGAACAACATTGTGCATGTATCTACACCACATGGCCTACATCAATTTAAGGTGGCAGCTCAGTCCCACCATCCCAAGGCAAATGGGGACGAGCAATAAAAACTGAGTTGGCCATTATAACCAGACCAAAAAAACAACTCTACATTGCTTCCTAACCCACTATTCAATTATTTGTAGTAGATTCTGTAACTGCCTGTCTGATATCAATATCTAATTGAGCCAAAACCTCCACGCTGAGCAGCAGTAAAGCGAAGGGCATCCTCTTCTGCTGTTCCGAACCTCAATTTCAACAAGTGCCACAACTTGCCAATTGAAGTGATACATAAGTTTGATGTATAGTCAACCTCTAACTCAGCTCCTTTCTCACATCTACTGTTGATTTATTTTTATTCACCTGTGCAAGTTGGCCTTCTTCAGACCATTTTTCCCATTCCACTCCTAAACCTGAACAATAACCAAGATTTACTTTCCCTTTGTCCAGCTTTCCTCCTATTTACTTCACACCACATGCATCTTTTATCTTACTATAAAGCTTAAATGTCTTAATGCATCTAAGGCATTCTATAAATTTGTTAAGCTGGTTAACAGTCTTCCCAAGTCACAAGTTACTCTACTTATCCTGAAATGTGTTTAACCAAAAGTTATGAATATAGTGCCCAAGTACCTGTATATAATGTTGTACACTAAAATCACATTATCTTCTCAAATTCTAGGAAACAGAGACATACCCACATTATTGCATCCTTGCAGTACTTAGTCCAAGTATGAGCCAGCAAACTGCTTCACAATAGGCTCCATTTGTGACAGTTAATCCCACCCTTCCTTTGCCACATTTGCATACACACTTGCCAGCAGGGAACCCTGGATTGCATTTTTAAAAAACGCAATCCCCTGCCACTTCACAAGATGATCAGCGATGTGAGGACAGAGAAGAGATCAAACTTGCACCTTTTGATGTTTCAATATATTTACCTATAGAAGTGGAGAGCTCAAAAGGTAAAATTATATTCACATACTAATGAGTCATCAAGCAAAATAGAAGTCTTTAAACTATAATTTCCAAAGCCACAATTCGTTCAGTTTAAAGAAATCATGAGGGAGACTATCACTAACAGCTGCTGCCTGCAGAAAACAAGATACCACTGAACAATATATTGACCTGTTTTTATCCAGTGTCAATGAGTTAAAACAAAAGCTCTACAAGGTAATGTGGTGATTCAAAAACATCTAGCTCCAATGCACCAAATGCAGAAAGAAGACAGTTCACACCCTTTTGCTTTCCAATTAATGAGCTAATGTTAATTTGTACATCACCAAAAAAGGGAGGTTAAAACAATTTTTCAAGACCAACAAAAAATACAATAGGGAGTGTCAGTCTATCAACCCTCCAATGCTTCCTACTGGCTGGACAAAGGACTTAATTTGACAGATGTTTGAGCTCCATTTGCCAATGTGACCTCAGTCACACATTTGTCTTCAAGCCTGGAATGAGGTCCAGGTGGAAGCAAGGGCATGAAACAGAAAGCACTAAGATAAATATGGAGATAGATATAGGCAAATAGATGGGACTGTAATTCCCACACACTGGAGATTATGCATTACTTAAATTCACTGACAGCATCAACAGGAGAATTTCAAATAGCTAAATAGTTGAGTGCTAGTGCTTTTTCAAAAGCTAGCAATTTCATTCACACACCCACAGTCTCATACTTCTTAATGGTCTCTCTGTAAATATCATTGTGCACTTATATAACTTTTATAATAATATTATTTATAATTCTCCTTCGACAAAGTTAGCTGATAAAGTAGAAAACTATTTGTGGTGGTGGTGGTGGTGGGGAAAAGAGTGTCAAAAATACTTAATGATTTATCTTTTCATCCCTCTTTTAACAAATAATAATCGAGCTAAATGCCTCACATTACTCACCCTCGTACAGTGCCAGTCTCCTGGTAGTTCACTTGAATGAATTTACCAAAACGGCTGGAGTTGTTATTATGAGCTGTCTTTGCATTCCCAAAAGCCTGTTGATGAAACGAAAATAGTCAGAAACTCTACAAAGTGAAGGTTCCTTGCTCCGAATTTCAATTGTTCCCAAAGATTTTGAGGCGTGTCCAGATCTTACAAAACTTGAAAAGTGAAATCGAGTGATAAAAATTCTGTAAAAAAACAATTCACGTAACTTAATTGCAAAATGCATACCGTTTCAAATTGCATTTATTTTATACTCAGCTGAACATTCATTGCTCAAAGATTTTCTCCATCTCATTTGCAAATGTGTTGCATTATGTTGGGAAACACACTCTCATATGCATAGTCTGCTAGTATCTTGCCCATATTGGCTGACTTTTCAATCTGGTCAGTGCATATTAGCAAGATACCAAAACAGACAATGTCTTGAAGTCTTTATGTAAATCATAGCAATGCAAACAACTTTTAATGTGTGGGTTTAAATCTGACAAAAACACAACAAAAAGTAAGCCATACAATCCCCACAATACCAAAACATGCCATTCGGCCCACTGAGTCTAGACCAACCTTTCAAAGAATGCCCTACCTAGACCCTCACCCTATCCTCGTAGTCCTGCTTTTACCATAGCTAATCCACTGAGCCTGCAAATTCCTGGGCACTACTGGGCAATTTATTATGGCCAATCCACCTAACCTGCACATCTTTGGAAAATCATGCACACAGGGAGAATATTTGAGAGAGTTTGCACAGTCATCTTAGGCTAGAACCGAACCTGTGTCCCTGACACTGTGTGCCTGCAGCACTAACCACTGAGCTACCATGCTGTCCCCTTTGGATCAGGAAGTGTCACTATCCTACTAAATATCCTGTCGTTCCACACTCAGCGTCTGTGCATGTTTGCCAGTGCAACCTTCACTTCATGTCTTCACACTCCTCTCTTTCTCTCTCCCCCCGTCTTCTTTCACGAAGGCAGTAAGCAACTATGCCTCTTCACCCCGCCTGGCCTCTCTTCTAATACCTACCAATCCACCTAATTCGCCCATGGAGAATCTCTGAATCAATGCTTTGAACCGAGCATGGTCAAACCTGACAGCAGCAGCAGCGGAGACAGCCACCATATCCGTGGTGGGTGAGGGACAAGTGGCTGGTTTTCTGGCGTCTTGACGCTTGTATGCAATGGGGAGACAGTGCCAACCTGAGACGGCGTGCGCATGCTGGTGCAGCCTTGCCAGCTTTTGTGCCTATGACTTCAGATTAAACGTGACAACCTGACGAATTTAACCATATTATTAAGTGGAGGAAAGAAAACAACAAATGTTTTGGTCCAAATCATCTGACTGCAGGGATAACCTTTCTTCCTTGCGTCTCCTAATCTGCTGCCAGCATACCTTCAACTTAATTATGGATCTAATTCACCCAATGTTCTTGCATCATAATATATTACAATACTGCACATATGTCTCTTGCCCAACTATCCATTTCTCCTTCAACACCACCAATCCACAAACAGCATTCAATAACTCTCAAAGTTGGCATTTGACCAACTGAAAGGTTTTCTTTCAGAAGCTGGGTACAGAGTAATAATTTCCTAATATCATATAAAAGTTGGAACACAATCTCCTGCAGTATAAATTAAGCAAAAAGTCTCTTTAATGTTTTGACAAAAACTTTTGATAAAATTGCCTTGACTGCACAAACAAAATGGGAGAGCATGCGGAAACACAAAATTGAGTTTTAAACACGATTGAAATTTCTTGGAACAAGTCCAATTTGACTATAACACAGTAGACTGAATAATTAAGGCACCAAGACTGTCTTGAAGCTATTTTTTCTGTTCTCTATTTAACACCCTACACACGAACCTTTCATGTTTCCTGGAAGACCACTTTTCAGTTCCACAATGATAACTTCTAGAGCTTCATCGTTTCTGTTTACGTGCAAACTAGTTACAATTATTATTTTTCTCTAAGATTTATTAAACTTCATCTTTAAAATTTTTTTTTAGTTTTAAGTTTTCTTCATGTAGACTATCACTCAGATGAGAAATTTCACTGACTGCAGTAAACAAAAAAGATAGCACAGCAACCCTAAACACAAAACTTGGGAAGCAATGACTTACGTGAACGCACACAGTGATGCATTAGTAACGTCAAAATGAAGAGAATATTCTGAAAACAAGCAGGACTGTCTGTTCAGACAACAGAGCTTGTGGTGGAATATTGTAATATGCTCCAATTTAACCATTTTGAGGCTGAACTAAAAATATTTAATTTGCTTCAGGCTGGGAAAGAACATGGAGACTTTCATCATTCCTACTCCCAAATCAATCCTCCAAAGTCTTCTCAGCGGATGTAGCAACATCTATGGAAGGAAAAACAGAGGAGTTAACATTTCAAATGTGATTCGACTTCTTCAGCAGTTCTGAATAAGTCATATCAGATTCCAAATGTTAACTGTTTCTCCCTCCAGAGATGCTTCCAGATTGGCTGAGTTTCTCCAGTATTTTTCGGTTTTTATTTCAGATTTCCAGCTTTTACCTGAAAGATATCTGTCACATTTTCAACCATCACGTCTGAGGTAATAGTGTGCCATTTGAGTGGATGATCTGAAAGGTTCCAAAATGCAAATTATCTATTTCTCTTCGGCTTTTCACTCATGACCACCCCAGTTTTGTGGCGTTATGTGGACAGAATCAAGTCCTCTGGCTTTTCATTTCTAAAAAAAATTGGAAACTATACAATAGCAATGTTCAACAGGCATTTAGACAGACACACAAACAGACAGGGAATTGAGGGATACAGTCCACATGCAGGCAGATGGGATTAGTTTCAGACATGGTCCCTTTTTTAACTTTATCACGGGATGAGGGTGTCGCTGGCCAGGCAGCATTTATTGCCCATCCCTAATTGTCCAGAGGGTAGTTAAGAGTCAATCACATTGCTATGGGTCTGGAGTCACGTGTCGGCCAGACCAGGTAAGGATGGCTAGGCCCGAAACGTCAGCTTTCCTGCTCCTCTGATGCTGCTTGGCCTGCTGTGTTCATCCAGCTGTACACCTCGTTATCTCAGATTCTCCAGCATCCGCAGTTCCTACTATCACAGGAAGAATAGTGCCTCAGGCCTGCAACGCCATTCAACAAGATTGTGACTGATCTGAACTAAGCTTCAACTTTGCTTTCCTGTCTGTTCCCCACAGCCTTCAAGACCTTTAAAGTCCAAAGATGTGAGCTTACTAAAGACTATGATGGACAATAACTCAGCTTCCACAGCTTTCTAAATACTGTAAAAATTCACAGCCCTCAAAAGAAATTCACAGGGCTCAGAAGAAATTCCTTTTCATCAATGTCTAATGTAAGAGCCCCTCATTCGGAAACTATATCTGTTAGTTCTGGATTCCCCAATAGGAAACATCATCTCAGCAGTTATCCGGTTAAGCATCCTCATAATCCTATGTTTCAATAAGGTGACCTCTGATTCTTTCAAATTCAAATGGGTACAGGTCAATCTGCTTAACTTTTCCTCATAAGGCAATCCATTCATCCCAGGAATCAGCCTAATGAACCTTCTCTCAACTGTTTTCCATGGAAGTACACCCTTCCTTAAGTCATGAATCCAAACTGCACACAGTACACCAGACGTGATCTCAACAACACATTACGCAGTTGGAGAGAGTTTGTCCCACTTTTATATTTCATTCGCTTGGTATAAAGGCCACATTTCAATGCTTTTTCATGTCTGAGAATGCCAAGGTCCCTCTGTATTGCAGCATTCTATAGCTTTTCTCCAATTAAATAATTTTCTTTTCTATTTTTTCTACCTTTTTTCCATATTATATTTCATCTGCCTATTTCAACTTTACCTTAAGCCTGTAGATGTCCGTAAATGTCAGTTTTCTGGAGCCATTGAATAACATTACATCCTTACAAATTTCTTTCAAATTTTGGTAAAACTCACATACAAGAGCAATGCTTTTAAAGGTAGTGAAGACAAAAATCACAGATTACAATGCCAGCAATCATTTTTGACCAAAGAATCCAAAGCTAAAATGAAAAAAATTGACATTTGTCCATTGTAATAATCCTAAATCATAGGGATTATTGATAACCTCCAATTTCAATTTTAATAGCAAAATAATGCCAGAAATGGCAACAGATCAAGCTGTTATAGGAAAGATGCCGTGAAACTTAAAAGGGTTCAGAAAAGATTTACAAGGATCTTACCAGAGTTAGAAGGTTTGAGCTATAGGGAGAGGCTGAATAGGCTAAGGTTATTTTCCCCTGGAGCGTTCAAGGCGAAGCGGTGACTTTATTGAGGTTTATAAAATCATAAGGGGCATGGATAGGGTGAACAACCAAGGTCCTTTCCTCAGGGTTAGGAAGTTCAAAACTAGAGGGCATAGGTTTAAGGTGAGAGGGGAAAGACATAAAAGGGACCCAAGGGGCAATTTTTTCCACACAGAGGTTAATGCACGTATGGAACAAGCTGCCAGAGGTGGTGGTGGAGGCTGGTAAAATTACAACATTTAAAAGGCATATGGATAGGTAGGTTGAGGGGGATTTGGGCCAAATGCTGGCAATTGGAACCCCATTAATTTTGATGTCTGGTCACCATGAACAAGTTAGACTGAAGGGTCTGTTTCTGTGGTTTACATCTCTGTGACTCCAACTTCACATAATAACACAATTCAATAGCATAATTGTTCAGAAACTAAACTAATGCAACTGCTTATAAACTATGAGTATATCTAATGCATGATGGAATCCATGGCTTCAAATGTTGTATTTTAAGACAGATTCTTATCAAAAATGGAAAATGAGTGAGAAAACTGGCCTTTCAGATTTCTCATGGAGCAAAGACAAACTGAAATTGGAATGCAAAACTTCTGGGGAGACTAAGAATAAGCAAAAGAAATAATTACTGTTATTGTTTCTGTGAACTGAAGATAATATTGGTAGATTTAAATTGTCAAGACAGTCGTAAGCAGCGATGAACAGGTTCTGTAGACATGCCATTTTTGTAGAATCTGTGTTGGTTATATACTGTGGTCATCTGAGGATCAGGCTAAATTCTTGAAGAGCCGAAATTCTTTGAAAGACGTGATTCTTGAAGACATTTTTACTGAGTTTGATTATCTATATAGTGGATGGACTGCCCGGCTAATTCATAGGATCTATTTTACTTGTCTCCATCATTTAATGAAATACATAGTTTAGCACTTCATAATTTGTTTGTCAAGTCATGTTTAACTTATGTAGATTCTGGGTTTTGATGTACAGAAGCTTAGCTGAGATTGTGTTTTGCATAAACTTTGTTTGATTCTGTTTTTTGTGCAAATGTGTGTGCAAACAAGTGTGCTGACAACTAATTTAGGACAGTCAGTAGTGCAAGCTTACAGTGTAGCACACTTACTTTTAAAAATTCATTCAGGAGATGCAGATGTCGCTGCCTGGGCTAGAATTAATTCCCAATCCCTGGTTGCTCTGGAAAAGGTGGTGATGAGTTGCCTTCTTGAACCACTGCAGTACATTTGCTGTATGGACACCCAGATTGCTGATTGGGAGAGTTCCAGGATTTTGATCCATCAACACTGAAGGAATAGTAATACATTTCCAAGTCAGCATGGTGAGCAAATTGGAGGGGATGTGAAGGTGGTTTCCCCATGCATCTGCTGCACTTGTCCTTCTCTCTCGTAATTATTGAAGGTGTGTAAGACGAAGTCTAAGCAACCTTGGTGAATTTCTGTAGTATACACTTGTGTGTACTGGAAGCTGTATATATTAATGCATAGGACCTCATTTTGTACAAACAGAAAAAGTATGTATATATACTTAACCTGTTTCAACTCAACAAAATAGCTGATTAATTTCTCAGGACAATATCACAGTTAACATACCCGTTTTAAAATTTAAATAAAGCCAGGCAGTTAATGGTCAATCAACACTATTAGATGCACCACAAGAATTCTGTAATTATGCATTTTCTACCAGGATCTCAAAAGTAACCATCCTTGATTTAACTTTGTGCTTTAATATGAAAGTAAACGCTTGCCTGCAGGCCATTTTTGCATCTCATGAACTTGTACGTTCTTTTTCAAAAGAAACCCATCAAGTCAATCCACGTCTGACAGCAAGAAAAATTAGGTCAGGCTGCAGCAAGAACAGTACATATATCTTGAAAATTTCAAAATTTGCCTCTGGCAAAGGTACAACCATATTCCATTGATACTTTCATTGAAAAAGAGATGTAGTTTGTCCTTCTTCAAAATTAAGTGGAAAAATAGCTGTGATTTATTGATGTTGGCAACACAACATCATCATAACAGTGAATAGCATTGCTTACGCAGGAAATATTTATTTAAATATACTTGGAAAAACACATTATTTTTGCTCCCTTTATACTACAGCCAATATACAGTAATCAGAAGTTTTGGATGAAGTCCTTCTACCCATACACCTACAGAATAATTGCCAACTACTGTTAACAAGTGAGACAGTAGTTTGAATACATGGTCTAACTCTTCAACAGAAATAGTATTACATAACAGAGAAAATATTAACACTAAGGAAGATTATTGAGGGCAAGAAAAAGAAATGAAGACAGACCAACGAATAGTCTGCACTATTTAGACAGCCAGCTACAATTCCCTTGGGGCAGATTAACATACTACTGAAACTCACAGCTACCAGTCACCACAAACTACAACCTGCACTTCAGTTCAAGACAGAAATCTCGGTAGGTGATTGTTGCCCTTGGCATTCAGTAAAATACACAAGCTTCCCATATTCTGCAAGTGTTGTGCTAATTCCCTCCATGTGTGCTTTACATAATGCTATTCACAAAAACCCTCAAGTGTTCTTCAATTCTAAGCTTCCCTCATGTACTACTACACCATGTGTATATATAAAAGATTTTTCTGTCCCTTCTTATGAGCACAAAATCAGATTGCAAGGTCACCTATTTTTATATGAATCCTTCATCAGGATTAGGCTAATAGACACAGATGATTCTTTAAAAAAAATTTAGATTTTGATGTTTTATTTATCAAAACTGTCATAATTAGACACTCAAGCAACATTACTTTGAAAATTCTATTTTACAAATGAGCAATTGCATCATTCTAAGAGATGCCACCAGCAGCCAAAATCACTCCCTGACCAAGATTGTGAAATAGAGCAACACTAAAATTCAAATTTGATCTTTGCTTGACAGTATATTGAATTCAACTTGGAATTTGTTTTGTGGAGTGCACCTCACCTTCAAAATCTATCAAGGTGAAAATAACACATAAGACCACAATTAGGTATACACTTCAACACCAATTATTTCCAGGACAATGAGATGAAAGTACTTCAGAAAACAAAGAAAATTATTGTTGTAATAATAAACAGAAAATTGAACATCAAGCAGCTGTAGAGAAAGGAAGCATGGGAGAAATTAAACTAATTTTCCTTCTCCATTCTTGCTGGTCTATGGTTCCACAGACACTGGGATCTTGTATCATGCCTCCTCCTTCAAGTTATTAACATAGATAGTAAATAATTGAGAACCTAGCACTAATCCTTGTAGCACTCCACTAAAGTCTTTCCACCTTGCATAGGACCCGATAATCATGACTCTGCATCTTGTGTGTTAATCAATTATCAATCCATGCTAATACATGCCCTCAATACCATACCGTGAATTCCTTTCTTCTGTAGGAACTTTTTATGTGGCACCTTCTTGAATGCCTTCAGAATCCAAATACATTATCTCTGCTGGATCTCCGTTATAAATCTTGCTTGTTATATCTGCAAAGTACTCTAGCAAATTTGTCAAACATGATTTGCCTTTCATAAAATCATGTTGACTGTGATTGCATTAAACTTTTCTACATGTCCTGTTATTGATGAAGAAATAACAGACTCCAGCATTTTCCCAAAGACAAATGTTAGGCTAAATGGCCTCTAGTTTCCAACTTTGTTTTCCTCCCTTTGTACGGGGGTGTCACAATAGCTGCTTCCCTGGAAATCTCTCGAATTGTAGTGAATTCTGGAATATTTCAGCCAATTCCTCCAATATGTCTGCAGGTCTTCCTTTAAAACCCAGCTCCTGGCAAGTTGTTTGCCTTCAATTACATTAGCTTGTCAAATAGCATCCCTTGTGATACAAGATATTTCTTCCCATTAGAAACCCGCATATCTGATGCCAACTTTGCAGTTGTGCTTGCACCTGTGAGTCCCACTTAAGTAGATCTACCATCAATCCCCTGGTCAGAAGACTGCCAAGTTGTACCAATACTGACTGGTTTATATTGTTCGCAATTTTTTAACCATGTCAGGGTAAATAGAGCAAATAAAACCAGTTATCAACTCATTCATCTTAGCTACACTTAAATCAGGCTTCTGTTGGGTCGTAAATATAGTATTCTGTCATTAAATAGATACCTCATTTGAATCACAATACCTACATTTTTTAAAGCTACAGGCTAAACTTGGGAAATGCAGGAGCAACATCCTACTTATCAGAGCCATTGTTATAAATGAAGGACAGAAATTTTCCACCAATAGCAGCTTTAACCATGGCAGCAATACATCTCTTAAACTTCACAACTCAGAATATTCTGATATAGAGAATCAAATGTAAGGCACTGCTGAAATGTATAACCACAAGCCAATAATTTCAAGCAAATACAGATTTCCACTTATCATAGGGATATGTCAGACAGGAAAGACCAGCTAATCAATCCAGCCTATTCCTTATGCATCACTCTGACATTTCTGCCTCATTCAACAGTATGCACCAGATTTGAAGGATGACACATTGTCAGTACATGCTACACATGCTCCTGTAAGCACGTGTGAAACTATTCCATTAAATTGAAATTAATGCTGACTAAATCCAATTGGATTTTCACAAATTATTCTATGGTGAAATTTAAGTATTTTTCTTTTCTTTTACAGATTTTTAAACTCAACATTAACAGTAATTTTTGTATAGTTCCAGATATACAAAAGCACATACAATATGTAACTATGTATAGAACATTATATTAAACATTCTTCTCCTCCTGATCAATATAGCTTACAGTGAATTACAATATCATGGGAATTGGTTGTTCTCTGGTAAATTGCCCAAGTTACATTGTTTGGCCAAGCCATTATAGAGAATGGTCTGCAGAATATGTGGCAATTCTGCACCCAGCTTTCGCCAGCTCAAATCAGAAAAAGAAGAATCTAGAAGTTTTCATTGTCTGTACTTTCAGTACTACAGATAAGAACACAGGAACAGGTGAAAGCAAATCCAGCCCCTACAGCCTGTTCTGGTATTGAATCAGATCACACTGATATGAACCTCAATTCCATTAAACTGACACGAATTCATTTCAAGCAATTTATTCAGATCTAAGACAAAGAAAAAACAGCAACATTTCACTCTGCCCAAACTTCAGAGAGCATAGGAAACTGATGCAATTATTGTCCATTAATTAGGCAGATACAACATACACACAAATATTCAAAGTTATTATGAGAAGTTTTGGTTTTACATCAAATAATAATGATTTACATTTGTAATTGCCTTTACATACAAAAGCTTAAGGAATTAAGGATGTCACTTAATCATTTTCAGTCTCCAATTATTAGTGTTGTTTCCAATTTACATCTTTCTCCTACCTTCACCCTAGTCCAACATGGACTCTTCCCTTCCTTGACTTGACTGTTTTCACTTCTGGGATAGGCTGTCCATGAACATCCATTATAAGCCCACTGACTCACACTGTTACCTCGATTACATCTCTTCATTCCCTGTTACCTGCAAGGATTTTGTTCCGTTCTCCCAGTTTCCCGATCTCCGTGGCATCTGTTCTGATGTTGCCACCTTCCACTGGGCTGCCTCTGACATGACAGCCTTTATCCTCAAGCATAGACCACACGCCCATTGTGGTTGACAGGACCCTCAGTCTTGTCTGACCCATCTCCTGCACTTCTGCCCTCACCCCTTCTCCTTTTTTCCAGAACAAAAAGCTCTTACTTTCTACCCCACTGATCTCTGCATTCAAAGGATCATCCTCTCCCAATCTTCCCTCCCCTCTGCTCCACTGTCAGCATTTGGCAAGATTGATACCCTCCATCACAGCCTGGTCACCCTCCATCATTTCAAACATTTCCTCTCTTTCCCATAGTACCTGCTGCAGTGTAACACTCATCAATTCACCTCCACCCTCCTCACTGTCCAAGGCCCTAAAACATACCTTCCAACTGAAGCTATGTTTCACTTCTACTTCTTTCAATCTCATCGACTGTATTCACTGCTCACAATACAGTTTTCTTTACACTGGCAAGACCAAACGCAGATGGGGTGACCACTTTTGCGGAACACCTCCGCTCTATCTATAGGAATGAACTTGACATTCCAGTTTCTTGCCAGTTTATTAAATAACCTTGCTCTTATTCTAAAATTTCTGACTTGGATCTGGTACAATGTTCCAACAAAGCACAATACCTCATTTTCACTTAGATACTTTATAGTTTCTCAGTCTCAATATTGAATTCCATAACTTCAAAACTGACCACATGTCTGTTGTTCATTTTTCCTTTTTTTTCCCACCTCCTCTCCCCTCACAGCCTGTCTCATTTGCGTTGTATTTACCTTGATCTCAGTAGAGGGGACCCATTCTCCCCCTTACACACCTTAACTTAAACCAATGTTACATTTCTTTTTCACCTGTTTGTCTTTTGCACTGGGCCTCTACACCATCTGTTCCTTTTGCCCCTCCTCTAACTCTGTCAAAAATATAAAACAAATATTTCCAAAGTCTTCCAGTTCTGAATAAGAGTCATACGGGACTCAAAAGGTAGTAATCTTTTATGTGACAGCTTATAAGTGCTTTTAGAATTTCAAATTGTCTACACCCCATGATCCAACCTGCTTCTCTTTTCACAACACCATGTTGACTTTGCTGGATTGTATTATGATTTTCTAGATACCCTGCTGCTTCTTCGTTCATAATGGTATACAGTACTTGCCCAATGGGATGTTGAGCTAACTGGCCTATAATTTCCTGTTTTCTGTCTCCCTTCTTTCGTAAATTAAGGTATTACATCTGTGATTTTCCAATCTGCTAGGATTTGGGGAATTTTGGAAGATTACAAGCAATGCACCCACTAGCTTTCACAATGAATTAAAATTCCTGGCAAAGATGCAGTTTACGCATTGGACTAGTATAAGGTAAAGTCGCAGGGCTGCCCTCTTATTAGAGAGAGGGAGATGACTGGTGCTGGTTTAACCCAAGGGTTGCCATGCCTCAGGTGAGGGATGAGGTGGAGAGGGAGAGTCCTTTATGGTAACCTCAGCTAATGCAGGAATTGAACCTATGCTGTTGGTATCACCATGCATCAGAAACCAGCCATCCAAGCTAGCCAGCATCCATCACATCACTCAAAAAGTACATTGTATATTGTTGGTTAGTAGTACTTTTTCCCCCACGTAATCCTGAATTAATTGTTTTAAATGCAGCTATAATTTTGTTCAACAAGAGTCTCAGTGCTTCTAAGAAATAATTTGCAACGGTAACGAGCATTTCATCTGAGATTCCATCTTAATTTACTAATGGTCACATTCCACCAGCTCTTCATTTCCTAAAAATCATTTGTACTTCGTTACCAGCAAGCTAGCTCATTGTGATCTCAGACCTCTGATCCCACGAAACAAAATATAAATTCAAGAGGGGGCACAAAAGAAAATATGAAGTTGTTTTGCCATTTTCTTTTGTGGCTTATTTCCATGCACCTGTGCAGAACAACGTGTATGAGAGAGATACAAAATTGAGAACAAATAGTGAACAATGAAACAAGGAAGTGAAGGATTACAAACTTGACCCTAAATCGAAAAGCAATAAAGGACACTAGGTCAACGAATTTAGCAAACAAATTCATCATTACTTTGCAAAGATCCTTGTCACACATATAAGCAATTCACAAGAATACCTGACTAGAAGACAATTTCATCTAAAAATTCAGTTTAAGAAGTGAATTGAAAGCAAACCAATCTAGGAACTTCAGACAACTATAACTGATCGAAGCAGTGCAGTGGCAACACTGAAGGATGAAGAACGTTGGCACTAAGTGATTAAACTTCATTTTAAAATTTCAAATACCATTCAGACACTGACAAATTCTGGAATATGTACAAGAAAAAGTACAAAAGATTTGATTTTGACACCCTTCCCCTCCCACAGACTAGCAAATTCTCAAGAGGTGTCAGAAATTATTCCCAGTTTGTTTTGAGTTAGCTCATTGCAGTAGTGGTAGTACTGCGATATAGAAAATCACCCATTTGTTTTTCCATATTAAGTAATAATTAAATGACAAAAAGGTCAATCAGGCTGAATTCCTAAACATCACCATTATAAAATCACAACTGTTGAAAAACAGATGTGTGGATGTTAGGCAGGATTGACTTCAACTGTAATTCTTTCTAATGTCAAAGAATTTTCTAGAACAATAAATGTCAGCCTAGTCAGTGGCCAGTTCCAGTAATGATTACATGAAAACCATTTTGCACACACAAAATCAGTCAACATCTTAAGTCATCCTCCACCAAAAAAGGTTATCATGAACTCGTATTACACATAAAGAATGAGGGAAATTATGTGGAGGGGGTGATTTGAAGTATATCATGATTTTCTGACAGAACATTAAATCTCATTTATTTCTTTGAAATTTAAAAAAAACTTTGATCATCTCATTCCACAAGGAAATGACTTCAGATAATCAGATGCACAACTGGTAACTGCAGTTCTTTTGATACCACAGTCCTGAGAAAACAGGGGAATTAAATAACTCATTTACACTGAACACTTCATACTATTTATAGACAGCATTCAACCCCAGCCACAGTGAGAAGACTTTTAACGTCAGCAAAAAATTTCTTCAACTTGAAGGTTGAGTCATGTAGTTACTTTATCATAAACCATACTGCCTTCACATACGGCAGGTGGAGAAACTTCATCAACAGCAATAAAATACGATCTAAATAGCTAATAGCTCTCATACTTGCCTAAGCTCTCTTAATCACACTTTTGTGGCTCTATTTTACCTTGATTACTAGGATCACATTCCCTCATTTTTTCTAAAGCATTTCACTCAATGTGTTGAATTCAAAGCTCAAAAAGTCTGTCAACCTTAATGTTGGTATTCCCTGGACCCTAAAACTGTGGAATTTATATCCTTTCATGTTCCCTTTTTCTTTGAGGTTTGAAACAAACTACCCATTTGTAACAACTTAAATTATCTCCCCTCTTTCCTACTATTGTAGACTTGATAAAGTCAAAGAGATCTACAGCACAGAAAAAGGCCCTAAAGTCCATTGAGTTTGCATTGATTAAAAATGACCAGCTAACTATTCTAATTCCATTTGCTAGCACTTGGCCCATAAGCCTTGTGTGCTTATGATTCAAAGGCATAACATTTAAAAAGTATTTAGGTGTATGAGGGTTTCTGCCTCTGCCACCCTTATAGACAGTGAATTCCACCACTCACCACCCTATAAGTGAAGAATTTTACCTCACATCTCCTCTAAACGTCCTGCCCTTGACCTTAAGTTTCTGCCCCATGGTCACTGATCCCTACACCAAGGGGAAAAGTTCCTTCTGTTCCATCCTCCTTAATTTTTTACATCTCGATCATGCCCCCACCCCCTTCAGTCTGCTCTGTTCAAGGAAAACAACCCCAGTCTATCCAATTTCTTTTCATATCTAAAATTCTCCAGCCCAGGAAACATCTCTGCACCCTCTCCAGTGAAGTTACATGCCTCTTATAATGTGAACAGCTTATTGAATACCGAAAGTTTTGCATATTATACTGGTACAACACAGGGACGGATAGCAAAAACAAGTAAGTCTTTCTACCTCTGTATTCATAACACAGTAAAATTAAACTGTCAAAGACCCCCAAATAGTCGCTCCAAATGGTTTCTAACTAGACTTTTGAATAACCAATCTCAGGCTTTGCGGCTAATGAATTTCCAAACCACCAGTTTTGTATCTTAAACAAAAGATTTAACTAAAATACACTAACTTTAGGAGAAAGAAAATCAACAAGCCAGTAAGATGATTCATACTTATGCTTTAAACTTGAAATATTTGTTTTCAGCCACCTCTTCACACAAAAGATAGGCAAACAAACACAGTTAAGGGATAAATAAATTAAGAAAACTGACCAGATTACATAAATGGCTTTCATAATGCATTATTTCACAGCCAGAAATGTGGACTCTTTGGTTACTTTTTCCGAAATACTGATCAGGATCACGTTCTCAGTTCACCCAAGCAAATACTTCTAACTCGGCTTTTTATCTTTGGGTTTCTGGAAGCTGGTGTAGTAGATTAAGCAGGGAGCTTGCAAATCTTCATGCTATCTCAGCAGCAGCCCAGAACCATCTCTCAGAAAACAGTCTAAAAGACTTCAATTCTAGTTCCACCCTTATAGACTGATCAATTCTTCCTGAGGCCACAGTTACCACTCAACAACTGCCATCTGCTTGATTATAGGGTCTCTTGTAGACTTACTGGAACCAGTACCCAGGTACTAACCTCATTTAAAGCCAACTTCTGCCATCTGCTTAAACACAGCGCTCTTCCCAGGAACACTATGTATATTAGAACCTTTTATTCAAGGCTCATTCTGCAAGTAGCCTCCAAGCATGGCCTCACACACAAACAAAGCTCATCTGGTCTGTTCTTTTCCTTTTACCTCAAGCTGTTCTGAAGTCCACAAGTCATTTCCAGTTCTCAATTTAAAATTGTTAAAAGAATAAAAATAAAAATAATGGAAAACCAGTGAAGATTCATCAAAACATTAGCTATTATCTGAAATTGATTTGGAAATGTCTTAAGCAAGACTGTTCATATACCATAACTGTCTATTTCAAAAAAGTAAAGCTTTACATTTGTAAATGTGCCTGAACTCCAGAGGGAGTTTTCAAAGTTGAAATACATTTATGACTTTTAAAAATAGAGGTAATTTATTCCTTTTTATTCTATTATGTTGAAGGTTGTTTCTTTTTGAGTAGCTATAATATTTACAACAGATTTCATATCACGAATTATTGTTGCATATTGTCGATAACAGTGTGCGATAGGTCACATTCCAAGCTGTTCCATTAAAATATCTTCCACAATATAGACAGGAGTAGAATTTAAATGAATGTTAAATATTGCATTCGTACAAATTCCAATTTTCTCAACAATAGAATATGTTCATTACCCTTGCACTCCTGATCAGGCTGACTTTGTGTACCAGTGCACAGCCTCTTTCTCTTCCCACCAAGATATTTCAAGAATCCTGTGTTGTCTAAAGAAATTTTCAACTACATTCAGCTACTTCTGACAGAAAACAGCCTTGATATAGAACTACAAAACAAAATATATATTTTAATTCTTACCAAGTCAAAGGCACAGTCCAACATTAAGTTAATATAGGCATAGCTCCTCAATTCCGAAGTGATCAATTTTCACTCCATCAGAAGTGGGGATGTTCGCTTATGGTTGCCCAATGTTCAGCGCCATTCACGACTCCTCAGATGCTGGAGTAGTCTATGCCCAAATGTGGCGAGGTCTGAACAATGCTTGGTCTGACAAATGGCAAGTAACATTCATGCCACATAAATGCCAGGCTATAACCATCTCCAACAAGACAGAACCTAACCACTGTCCCTTGATACTCAATGATATCACCATTACTGAATTCTATCACATTCTATCAACATTCTGGAGGTTACCATTAGCCACAAAACAAACTGGCATTGGTTACACGAACAGGTCAGAAGCTAGGAATCCTGCAATGACTATCACACCTCCCGAAACCTCTTCACCATCTACATGGCACAAGTCAGTACTGTGATGAAATCCACCCCATTTGCCTGGATGTGTGTAGCGCCAACAACACTCAAGAAGCTTGACATCATTCAAGACAAAGTCGCCCACTTGATTAGCACATCTACAAAAATTCAGACCCTCCACCACTGGCGCTCAATAGCAGCAGTGTGCACTATCTACAAGATACACTGCAGAAATTCACCAAAGCTCTTAGGACAGCACCTTCCAAACCCAACAATGACCACTGCCTACAGTTCCCATGAAAGCCACTCACCATCCTGACAAGATTGTGGGTGTGCCTACGTCAAATGGGACTCAATGGTTCAAGGCAGCACCACATTGCCACATTCTCAAGGGCAACTGGGAATGAGCAGTAAATGCCCACATGAATGAACAAAAATAAATTGAATTGGATATAGCAGATTTGTGCCAATGGGAGCCAAATTAATGGTACACATATAAGCATGGTTTGTATTCACGAGTTTAGAAGGCCAAGAATTGATTTAAATTTAGGTGTTTAAATGGACAAAATAAGGTAGATAGAGAACATATTCTCCCTGAAGGAAGAATCTAAACCAAGAAAGATACAATCTTAAAATTACATGTCAGTTAGGAATGAAAGAATGAATCATTTTTCACATAAAGGGTAATGAAAATTTATTACTCTTTCCCCCAAAATAAGGAAAGCTAAGTTACTTGATATATTTAAGATGGATTGATGGACTTTTGTTAGGCTAGGGCAGTAAGAAATATAGAATAATGGTGGATAAATGGAGTTGGGTCATCATCTTACATAATGGCAAGACAGACTCAAGGAACGGAATGGCCTCATCATGTTCGTATAACTGAAATCAATTAGCAATGCACAAATTAGGGTTCAAAACGGGATGGACCTCTATAGTCTGTGTAGCTTCGTTACTCAATGCCTATGTAACAGAGCCATTGGGAAACAAAACATCAATACTAACTTCAACAAACAAAACACAATACTTTCAAACAGCAAACTGACATGTAGCGCAAAACATGAGAAAGAATGCAATGAGAATAGTTAATTTGGGGCGCCCAGACAACATTCTGTCTCAACATCCTCTAGCCACATGTTGTCCGGAGGAAATTCTTTCAAGTTTCTCTCCACTTGCCCTCCAAAGTAAACCCCACGTGCATTTTACAACATAAAAATTAACTTCATTTCCATTTGATCACTAGGTTCTTTTTAAAGGCATCAAATTATAAAGTATGAACAGCCTTTGGAGTCTGTCAAAAATAACTATTCCTTGGAGGAAATAAACTCCTTTTAATCTCAGGACATAAGCATTAATTAATCAACTTTTATGTACATTCTTTCTTTATACATTTTAATAAACTTTGATCATGACCACTTTGAAGTGCACCAGTTCATTTTTACGAGCCTCCAGCGACAGAAATATCTTTGTGACTCTTCAGTTTTGATGAACAAGAGAGGGGTAACTTTTTCACTTGGAGGGTGATGCCAGAGGAAGTGGTAGAGGCAGGTGCAAATGCAACATTTAACAGGCATGTGGATGGGTATATGAATAGAAAGGGTTTAAGAGGACTATGTGCCAAAAGCTTGCAAGTGAGACTAGGTCAGATTGGGATGTCTGGTCGGTGCAGACGAGTTGGACCAAAGGATCTGTTTCCCTGCTGTATAACTGTATAACTCCATCTGCCCCCAAAACTAAACGTATGCCTAACCACCTGGGGAATGACCAATAAAAGAAATTCAATGAAAGGCCACGTGTATATAAAGACCCTAACTTTTTATTTTACTTTAATTTTCATTGTGATGGAGTCAGGAAGGATTGTTTTACAACAAAAGGACGAGGGAAGGAATTGTTGTACTTTTAAAAAGTAAGTTATTGAAAATCATTGTAAGTTTTCTTTAAATCGTTGTCTCACAAGCAATGAAATAAGGTTTAAGAGAACATGGCTTGGTTCCCTGGTGTGTATACAAAGTGAGATTCAGCTGATAAGGTGCTGATCGGTTTGAACGATTATGACCAGTTATGGATGCCAACAGTCATAAGACTGACGACAACTTTCCAATTGGTTTGAAATTGGGTGTAAACAATGCAATGAGCAGCCTTCAAGCCTCTGGAAGGAGATGTCTGTCTCTCTCTCTCTCTCTCTCTCTCTCTCCCCATCCCCCCTAGTCAAACACCAGAAACTAAAGAAACCCAATTATTTCCTCCTACCAATCACTCTAATCTGTTGTTTTTAACTAACAAGTCAGAGACATATTTTGTAAACTGAAGGACTCAAGAAACTAAAGAAACATCCCACTGCATCCTGAGGACTTGTTCAGTATACAAACCTGGTCTGGGTTTTCTGTTAACCTGAGTCTGAGTCTATCAGACTGATCAATTGAGAACTTTGTGTACTTTGATCATTATTTTTAACTCCAGGAATGCAGGGGTTCAATTTCCTGTCCCAGTGAAGTACAATGCATATTCGTTGTTTTATATAACTGCCAATCATACATTCCTTGAATCCTAATATTTGACATCATTTCTAAAACACAGTTTTAATTATAACAAATTCAGATACACAGATCACGAGTGATTGATGGTTTAACATTCCACTAAAAGTTTTACTTTAATCTATTTATTGGTTATACTACTGAGCACCTGTTAATTATACTACAATGTAATTATTGCAAATGGAGTACAGTTTACAGAATTAGCTGGATGTACGTCTGTTGTCCAAGTTCATCATCTTTAGCAAATTCAGAAAACTAATTTCAGAAATGCTAGTTCAACTCACTGGCTCTTAATTGTGCTTTTTCATTCTGGTAAACAAAACTACAATAAACACTAAATTGCAATAGATGAATGATAATTGAAATAAGTTAACAGTATAATTCAGTATTATGACTTCTGCAAAATTTTGGTGATTTGCAAGAGGATACTGTTACAAAGCTAAGCAACATGGTTATGAAGAATAGGAAAGAGGCTGAGATCTAGAATTAGTACTTAAATGACACTAAGCTTTAGGGTTTTAAAATCTGTGGCTTCTTTTAGGAAGGAAAAAAAATGTAAAAATACTCAATAGTTTTGAGATCCTGCAGAAGAATTAATGAGAAAACCACTCAGAGAACTTGATCTCAACACTACAGGCCAAATAGGTAAAGTTAAAAGTTTGGATGAACACAGCAGGCCAAGCAGCATCATAGGAGCAGAGAGGCTGACGTTTCGGGCCTAGACCCTTCAT
The DNA here is from genome assembly GCF_021869965.1 of Rhincodon typus. NCBI lineage: Eukaryota > Metazoa > Chordata > Chondrichthyes > Orectolobiformes > Rhincodontidae > Rhincodon > Rhincodon typus. The sequence goes on along the minus strand of NC_063367.1, from coordinate 21,232,548 downwards.
CAGAAAAGGGGGAGGGGAAGGGGGTTTTGAAATAAATAGGGTGGGAGTGGGAGGCGGATAGAAGAGGGATGGAGGAGAGGATAGGTGGAGAAGAAACAAACAGGTCGAAGAGGCGGGGATGGGGCCTGGCCCCTTCTGATGAAGGGTCTAGGCCCGAAACGTCAGCCTCTCTGCTCCTAT